>NC_137904.1:55535385-55962587 GCF_963455335.1 Martes martes
TGCTGAGCATGGAGCTCAGTGTGGGGCTCAACCTCAGGACCCTGGGACGATGACCTGAGCGGAAATCAAGATTTGGACACTTAACTGAATGAGCCACCGAGGCACCCCTCAGTTTAAAATACAACTAGAGGACAAGTTGGCTATGAATGTCACTGGGGATTTGAATGAAACAATATAGCCAAAATTTCAAGAAAAAGAAGAGTCAATAAACCTTACCAAATTTAGATGGCCTGTCTTTCTCTTTCCCTCCCTTTGTTTTCCTTGCTTCTCTCCCTCTAACTCTTCTCTCTCTCTCTCTCTCTTTCTCTTACTCTCTGTTTCACCTGCCTATGGTGAGAATTTAGTATTGCCACGATGACACTCCAAACAAACAGTGACCTAAGGAGTGAGTTTGTTGCCTACTCTAGGGGGCAGTACTAGTGATGAGTACAAGGAACCATCTATGGGTAGATAAACAGGTGTTAATCTCCACAGCCAAGTCTCATTCCCAATGTTCACTAACTCCAGCAACCATAAAAGTGTGCATCTTGAGGTAATAGTGCTAAGCACCTAGAAGGGATTTAACAGGTGCTCACAAAACACTTCTTTTTGTTGTTAGTGTTCCATTCTAGGAAATCCTTAATCAAATTACAGGTTTTGGAAAAATTTCACATGGAGGCTTTATCTCTGTATAAGTACTGACATAAACTTTAGGGATGGAAATATTTCTCAGCTTTTGCATACCAATTATTTCATTTTAGATGACCTTTGTAATATTATGTAAAATTCGAGATATCAACATCAGGTGTTGAGATCTCAAACACATTAAAATTCAGAAAGGTTCTCAAACAAACTGACAAATAGTGCTCCTAAATACAAATTTCTAGTTTGGAAATATATATTTAAAGTATTGGGCACACTTTTTGTCTCTCCCTTCCATAAAAATGACCATAAAATATCATTTTGAGCTATATAAAGGCTAATTGTTAAAGTTGTAAATATTTTTATTTTCTCACATCTAAATGATTAGTTCATCTGGATTTTAGGTACTTATGTGCATTATGTGTGTGTAGATAGCATGTATATATATATATATATATGTATATATATATATATATGTCCATGATGCTTATGAGTAGAGCTTTTTGTCCTAATTGCATTAAAAACATTTTCTCATCCACTGTTTCTTTTTTTTTTTTTAAGATTTTATTTATTTATTTGTCAATGAGAGAGAGCACACAAGAAGAGGCAGTGGCAGGCAAAACAGGCAGAGGGAGAAGCAGGCTCTCTGCTGAGCAGGGAGCCTGACACGGGACTCAATCTCACTACCCTGGGATCATGACCCAAGCCCAAGGCAGACGCTTAACCTACTGAGCCACCCAGGTGTTCCCCATCCACTGTTTCTAATGTAATTTCTGGTGTTAAATCATTTTTTTCTCTCTCTCTATATAAGAAATTTTCAGATTTTCATTTATACTTGACATTATGACGTTTTATTACACTCCGTCTAGTTTTGTTCGTTTTTGTCCAATGATCCCCAACTCCTCTTGACCCTGTCCTTTTGTAGTCACCTCACCTCCCTGAACCTGGAGAATCACATCGGGTTGATGGACTACATGTAGAATACCACAAAAGTGATGGGATGTTGCTTCCAAGATTAAGTTATAAAATGACTGCAGCTTCCTTCTCAGCATTTACCCTCTTTTGCTCTGTCTGGGAAAGCCAACGGAAATGTTGTGGGGAGCCCATGTGAGTGAGCTTGGAAGTGGGTTCTTCTTTAATCAGGGCTTGAGATGACCTGCAAACCAGTATGTACCTTGACTGCAACTTTATGAGAGATTCTGCCCCAGAGACACCCAACTAAGCCATACTGGGATTCTTGACGGACAGAAACTGTGAAATAACAGAAAGTTGTTACTTCAAGCCACCAAAGTTGGCCATAATTGGTGACACAGCAAAACAAATACACCTTTATAATCCAGTATTGATGACATAATTTCAGAGAACATTTGTGAAATAAATAAACATAGAGCAATTAATAAATGCCTTGTAAATTAGGATCCCTAAAGTCTTATTGGATGTATTCCTTCTTACTGTTTTTGCTCTATTTCCTTTCATTATTCATGGATTTATTTTGTACCATAACATTATCTATTTGATGCTACAATCAAATAATCTCTTGTTTTGGGGAACCTGAGTGGCTCTGTCAGTTAAGCCTCTGACTCTTGATTTCAGCTCAGATCATGATCTTGGCGTCGTGAGATCAAGCTCTGCGTCAGGCTCCCCACTGGGCACGGAACCTGTTTAAGATTCTCACTCTCTCCCTCCCCCCGCCACTCCTCCCACCCACCACTGCTGTGTACACGTGCATGCATGCACTCTCTCTCTCTTAAAAACAAACAAACAAACAAAAACTTATCTCATGTTTTGACAATCTTTTGCTTTTTTTTTTTAAAGATTTTATTTATTTATTTGACAGACAGAGATCACAAGTAGGCAGATAGACAGGCAAAGAGAGAGGACCCTGGGAACATGACCCGAGCTGAAGGCAGAGGCCTTAACCCACTGAGCCACCCAGGCACCCCCAATCTTTTGCTTTTAATAAAACTTTCAATACAAGGCTCTCCTCCTATGCTTTCTGAATCTGAATGTAGTTACTTAAAATAAATAGCAATAGAGTAGTAAATTATCTTGTTCCATGCCAAGATAAATTTAAATTTTAAAAAAATTGAAAAACTATTTTTAATGCCTCCTTTTCATCCAGCTCCTCCTTGAAAAATCCAGATCATGATCATAATAATTTTTTCTTCCTTTATAATCTGGAGAAAGAATACTGCCCAGTCCCTTTCAATCAGGTAATAGAAACTTGGACTTGGGAGTGGCTATCAAGCCTTCTTGTTTATTATTGTCTGTACTTTTTACTTGAAGATGATGGATTAGTCCAAGAGATGTGAATTTTGTGAGAATAACCAGGCTTCTCTCTGAACTATGTTCCTTTCTGATCTCTACCTTCAAATACAGTTCTCTGCCATACTAAATCCAATGAACAAATTCCTTTTTGTAAGGCTTGTAAGGCTAAATTTTCCCCTTAAAATAACTGGCTCAACATACTATTTTATATACATGTTATCCAAGAAATAAATGAGAAATAAGATATAGTGTCAATAAGATACTACTGCTTTCTTTTTATTTCAGAAGTCGAGGCTATGAGAATGCCAAGTAAAACTTACAGATTTGATTTAAAAAAAAACAAAACTTGTCTCCTAACATTCTACGTCTTTTTTTTTTTTTAAAGATTTTATTTATTTATTTGACCGAGAGAAATCACAAGTAGGCAGAGAGGCAGGCAGAGAGAGAGAGGAGGAAGCAGGCTCCCTGCTAAGCAAAGAGCTCGATGCGGGACTCGATCCCAGGACCCTGAGATCATGACCTGAGCCGAAGGCAGAGGCTTAACCCACTGAGCCACCCAGGCACCCCTAACATTCTACATCTTAAATTACCTCTACCAAACACCCTTCTAACTTTTGACAAATTTTTAGGATTACACGAGTCTGTGATTTTTCAAGGAAAAAAAAAGTTTTAAAGCCTCCACATCTTATAATCTCTAATTATAAATCAAAAATAGGTAAATTACATATATATGCATATATATATGTATACACACACATATATGTAATATAAGAAGAAGAAGAACAGAATTTCTAAATCATAGAGGTAACTAATAAATCTATATTCTAAATTCTTAACACTGGAATATATATTTATAGTCAGATATTTATTTTCAATTGTCTTTTCTTTCCATTTACTTGTCACAGTAAAAGTAAAAGAAAAATAATTTCCACGGCATGTTATTTGCTTTTTGGTATTTGATTAAGCACATGGCAAAGGGAGACAGGCAGAGCCCAGACTTTCCCAGAACAGAATTAGGTCTTGATAACAAATATCTAAAATACTGTTTAAAATAAAACTCACCCAACTGGCATTGACATTAAAACAAGAATCCACTCTAATCATTTTACACGTATTTTATGTAATTTTTCCTTTACGGGAACTTATTAACAAAATGTGTTTGGGGGGATTTTGTTTCTAAGGCATTGGGATACTATTGGCTCCCAAGACAAAAAAAGCTACCAGTAAAGCAGGTAAGATTTGCTGAGAGATTGATATGTCTAAGGCATAGAAGGCATAGGAAAAAATTAGGAAACGATGCAAAAGTAAGCAAACAAACAAACAAAACAAAACAAAACAAACCCTAGAAGGCATCGTTTCTGTCCTCAGAAACTGTGTAATGTATTTAAGACACATGTATACAAAGGAAGGAGAATGCAAGAAAATATGTTTAAGATATGTGTCACGAAGGTATATGTTAGCATGATTCTCAGCGCTAAAAGCCTTTTCTCGTGTTTAGTCACGAGACAACTACCATGTATATTTTAGAAGTTATTAGTAGTAGCAGAAAACACCAGTCCGTTTCCAAGAGCGCAGGGTGGGAAGGAGAAGGGAATGTAAGTGGCGAGTCAGATGTTCTGAGATATAAAAGGAAGGTAGCCGAGGGAGATAATGTGATTCATTACACAGAGTTCTATTTGCATAACATATGTTAAATATAGAAAGGGGTGTTGTTTTGGTTTCAAATGGCAGACAGAGTATGTGCTACACATTTTGAAATAAGGAAGGAGAGATTTGTGAGGAATGTCTGGAACACTAAATTCTCCAGGGTAAAGAAGTTTGGAGAAGGAAACCCACAGAACAGGATGAACTTGAGAGGGAAAAGACGCTGGGGGAAGGCCCAGTAACAAAAGAGGGTACATGGGGCACCTGGGTGGCTCAGTTGTTAAGCGTCTTCCTTCAGCTCAGGTCATGATCCCAGGGTCCTGGGATCGAAACCCATATGGGGCTCCCTGCTCAGCGGGAATCCTGCTTCTCCCTCTCGCACTCCCCCTTCTTGTGTTCCCTCTCTTCCTGTCTCTTTCTGTCAAATAAATAAATAAAATCTTATTTAAAAAAAAAAAGAAAAGAAAAGAAAGAGAGAGAGAAAGTCCGCTAAGCGTCCACCTTGGTCACTGGCTACCCTACTCCCCGCCCCCGACTTAGCTCCTGTGGGTAGAGGGTGGTGGCTGGATTTCCGCAGGGTGGCTGTCAGTGATCACAGAAGCTTGGCTGAGAGAAAAAGGATTGCTGGTGCACCCGAAGAATAGAAAGTTCTTCCCACCAACAACGGATTCGTCTCCCTAGATCCCCACCCACAGCACTGTCCACGTGTCCAGCACATTAACTAAAAACTGAGAGGATCCCCAGTATCTGCAGCCACTTTGAGTCCTTCCACAGAAAATGTAGAGAGCAGAGGGAAGGGTCAAGGCACAGTCCAAAAACCACTCGACATTGGGTTGGGGGCATTTTCACCAGAACAACGATGATTTGTAGAAGGATAATTTTATATATTCTATATACACACATACATACACACATGCATATATATACATGCATGTGTGTATGTACGTGTGTGTGTATCTATGGCCTTAAGTAAGGTATGTATAGTTTTTGGCGTAAAATCTATTTTCATCTGATCCAAACGGAGCTTTTCTTGTTTTTCTTTGATTTCCATTGCATGGAAATCCCCTTCTCCACTTCTATTTTTTTTTTTTTTTTTGAAGATTTTATTTATTCATTTGAGAGAGAGACAGAGAGAGAGGGTAGAGGCAGAGGGGAGGGAGAAGCAGACTCCCTGCTGAGCTTGGAGCCCAATGTGGGGCTTGATCCCAGGACCTGGAGATCACGACCCGAACCAAAGGTAGATGTTTAACCATCTGAGTCACCCAGGCAACCCCCCCCCACCTTCTCCGCTTCGTCACATGATGTAATTGCATCTGATGATGTCTGGAATCTGATCGTAGTTTCAAATTCCGAACTTTGCTGATTCCTAGCTCTACATCTTGGACAAATTACTTAGCTATGACTCCATTTTTTCCACTTATAGAATATACCTTTCTCATTCAGTAATTGTGATGAATAAATATGTGAATATGTGTGGAATGTTTAGAAAGACAGAAACGCAGCATAAGGGATATATAAATGCTAGCTAATACTATTACAATGAGAAAGCTGTAAACTCCTCCTTTTTGTGCCTCTTTCTGAATTTTCATGAATTTCTGATAGAGCAGAGTTCACATCACATATCGCACATCTGCCACAAAACTGTAAGGTATATTATGAAGAACAAGAAGTAGTCTACCTTCAAAGCTATATTTGCCTTTTGAGTTTCCCTGGGTTTCCATGGAACCCATAAATGCTATTCGAAAACTAGAAGGGTGGACGACATTCCAAAAGACAAGAAATGTTCTTTTTACTTAAAGATAAATGGAAAAGTATTAAACATGTATTTGTTAGCTATATTGGGATAAGGACTTTGTAAGAACAGTAAAAGGTTTGCAACTAATTAGGCTCATTTAAAACCCATTACTTAGCTTTTAATTGGGCATAAAGAGACGAGAGAATGAGACTTCATTGTTTTCTAATTAAGATGAAATTTTGAAATTGGCAGTGCCAGAAAACTGGATCTCCTAGAATGTTCTATTTATCACTTTAAAACCAGTTTTTTTTTTAAAGCCAGGTGTTAAGAAGTATGGTAAAATCAATTTGATATTTGTCTTGACTAAGAAAAAAAAAAAACATCTTATTGTAAAAGCAACCTGAAATCATTAAGTGACATTTTGGAATGAGTGGACTTTCATTAGTAGACCCCCAGTGAATAAAGAATGATGGAGACCTCGCACAGCTGCCTGATTTTGTAGGGGGAAAAAAAAAAAAAAGAAAAGAATAGGAAGTGTCCTAATAATGTCATGTGCCATCAATTTCTTCTGCATTCATTTAAGAATACTTGGCTTTCTTGTGCCCCATAAGATCTGTATTGCAGATAATTCAAACTACATATTCATACACTTGTACTTGTCTTTGATTAATATTTGTCACCAGGAAAAATCTGTTGAGCTATGTCTCAGCCTCTCACACATACACATACTCACGTGCTTCAGAAAATCACTCAGTCCTTTTAAGATTTTGCCAAATCCTCTTAACTCTTCCCATTGATTAAAGGTCTATTAATTTCATGTATTCCAAACTAAATAGGCTTTTATTTGACATCTTTAGGCTGCATTTATGGGAAAAGGGCACAGAGAAGGAAAGTTACCATGTCGTTGCTCTCTGTCAGGTAACATTTTTATCATCATTCATGTGATTCCTTTTATATGCATCTATTCTTGAGCTGATTTGAGTCAGGTGAATCTGAGTCACTTCTCTTAATGTCAGAATGAGGGCTGAGCCCATGAATTCTACCTCATTACACACTAAGTCTGTGATATATAGGTAAAACTCACTTTTTCTAGCTCCTTTTGTAGTAAATCCTTAGGATCGAATTACAACATACAAAAATAAAATGCACAGATTTTAAATCACAGCTTGGTGAATTGTGCAAAATGAACAGACTGTGTAAACACCAAAATCAACATAACATGGCCATTATCAATACCCCAGCGTCCTCCCTCAGGTCCCCTCCCTCACCAAGAGAAAGTAACCATTATTTTGACTTCAGTCTTGGAGATTAGTTTGTTCCGTTTTTGAACTTTATATAAATGGAATCAAACCATATATATATATATATATATATATATATATAACTATATATATGGTTGTGTATATTATATATATATTTATATATATATACACAACCATATATATAGTTATATATATATATATTCTCAGGAACATAAAGCTAAATTAGAGAAACCAGACACCATATATATAGTTACATATATACATATATAGTTATATATGGTGTCTGGTTTCTCTAATTTAGCTTTATGTTCCTGAGATTAGTTCATGTTGCTGTGTATAGAATTAGTTCATAATTCCCCATCTCCTTATAACAGTGTATCCATTTCGTACTAGATGAACATTTGTGTGTTTCTAGTTTGGGGCTGTTTAAATAATGTTGCTGCATATATTTTTAGACATCTTTTTTGTGGCATATATGGTATATACATACATATATGGAATTGCTTGGTCTTTAGAGTAGGGACATGCTCACATTAATTAACTGCTATCTAATGATTTTCCCACATGGCTCTATTGCTTGACAATCTCACCAGCAGTACTTGAAAATGACAGCTGGACTTCAGTCTTAGCAACATTGTGTGTTGTCAGCTTTTGTTTTAGTTCACCAATTATGGTGGAGCTGTAATTTAATTTCTATTTTTCTGATAACTAATAACGTGAGTATTCATGTACTCATTGACGTTTTTTATGTGTCCCGTCCATTTTTTGCAAAGTGCTTTCTCAATATCTTAGCTCTTTCTAAAAAAAAAAAAAAAAATTGAGTCGTTATTTTTGAAACGATTTGTAGGAAGTCTTTCTATATTACTCATATACTAAACATATTCATATATTAAACATATATAAATAAAAATATATTATTTATACATTTAGATATGTACTTCCTCAATCTCTAGCTTGCGTTTTACTTTTAATATTTTTTTATTAAAAGAAGTACTTAATTTTTTAAAAGACTTTATTCACTTGAGAGTGAGACAGAGAGAAGTCAAGCAGGGGGAGAGACAGAGGGAGAGGGAGAAGCAAACTCCCTGCTGAGCTGGGAGCCCAACATGGGGTTCGATCCCAGGACCTGGAGATCATGACCTGAGCCAAAGGCAGACACTTAACCATCTGAGCCACCCAGGTACCCTCAGAAGAATTTAATTTTAATAGAGTTTAATTTCACAATCTTTTCCTTTATGGTTGGTGCTTTTCCTAGCTTATTTATGAAATATTTGCACAACTCCGAGATTATAAAGATAATCAATGCTATCCTCTAGAAGTATTTTTGAAGCTTTTTTGGAACTGCAAGATGTAGAGGACTCAGTGTTCATTGTTCTATGTGAATTAGGACATAAGTTGATCCAGTGCGGTTTATTGGAAAGATCATTTTGCCGCCCCCCCCCCCACTACTTAGTAGGCACCTTGCTGCAAATCAGTTGGCCATTTGTGGGTATGTCTTTGGATTCTCCATTCTGTTCCACTGGTCTACTTTTCCTTTCCTTGTACTAATACTACACTGTATTAACTCTTTATATGTCTTGGTATCTTATGAAATGAGTTATTCAACTCTGTTCTACAAAGTTCTTGGCCCATTGAATTTCTTCATGAGTTTTTGGAACAGCTTGTCAGTTTCTATACAGACATGCAAATAAAACCCTGCCAGGACTATGACTGGGATTGTATTAAATCTATAGGTCACTGAGAAGTAAAATACACCTTACAATACTTAAGTTCCCAATATAGGAATACATCATCCTTTTATTTCTTTGGGTCTCCTGTAATTTCTCTGAGGCTTGGAGTTTTCTGTGTAGAGCTCTTTCGCAACTGTCAGGAGAGTTTTTCAAGTTCTTTGATGATTTTTTAAAAGATTTATTTATTTATTTTAGAAAGAGAGTGAGAACCCAGTGGCAAGGGGTAGAGGGAGACAGAGAGAGAGCCTCAAGTAGGCTCCATACTGGCTGAGCTTGAAGCCCAAAGCGGGGCTCGACCTCAGGACCCTGAGATCACGACCTGAGCCAAAACTAACTTTCCCTTAACTAACTAACTAACAAAACTAACTAACTTCCCCCTAACTAACTATGTCACCCAGGTGCCTCTGAAGTTCTTTGATGGTTTTTAATCTATTATAAACATTGGTTTTTTTTTTTTTTTTGGTATTTCATTTTTTAACTATTGGTACTGTATGGGAATACAGTTGGTTTATGTTGAATTTTGGTTCCCAGAAGTTTCTAGATTCATGTGTTAATCTGAATAATTCACCTGCAGGTTAGTTTGAACTTCCTGTCTCCTGCAAATAAGGATTTATTGTTGCTCTCCAGTTCTTATGTGTTAATGTATATACATACACGGGCACGCACACACACACAGACACACACACACATTCACACGTACATACATTGCTTTACTGGGCTTTCAAAGACTTTAAAAATAATATTGAACAGATGTGGTGGAAAAGGACATCCTTGTCTGGTTTTTTATCTCAGGAGGTGAATTTCCAAAAACGTGGCAGTCAGCATGATGTATGCTCACAGACTTTTGTAGGTAACCTTCATCAAACTAAGAAATACAAACAAAACCAAGCAAACAAAAAATGGACTTCTGTTTGTTTCTAAGAGGGTCAACACTCCCAGTGAATAAAATAAGAACAACTGAGTAAATGGCAAAAGTCATATTTCTAAAAGAATCAGAGAACAGGAGAAGCAATGAGGAAGACTGGGACTAAAATTTCAGAGGGAATAACGCTTTCCAGAGATGACTGAGGGTCTGCGTCTGCCTCTGGCAAGCTGCATTTGACATTCAGAACAGGTAAGAGTTGAGAGTCCTGGGGTGGCCCAGGCAGACCTCACTTGAGGAATAAGAAGTTGGCAAAACTGTTCGTGATTTTGTGGGACTAGAGTGAAAAAACAAGACCCTTCCGGGGCCTAAAACTCAGAATTGGTCTTTCCCTCAAGACACTGCTCACACTCTGAAGCTGCCCGAGGCAGGAGGCTAATGAACGAAACCCAAAAATTCCAAAAACACAGTAAAAATCCTTACCATTTCTTAGCATTGAAGGTACAAGGAAAACTCCCCCCCCCAAACTCTTAGTTAAAAACCCCAAGGGGCCATGTCTTAGGGAGTAAAGGTGAACCAGGGAGAGGGATTGCAATCAGCCTTGCTACACTCAGCCTCTCATTGGGTGAAAGTGATGGGTTTCCCCATCTACGGGGAATGCCTCCACTTTTGATAATAAATGAACAACATATAGCTGGAAATCCTTAGGTTTGTGCAAAGGAGCATATGGCCAACATCAAAGACCAAGAAAAGGGACTTTAAGGTACCTGTGATTAATCTGCTGAAGAGAATGGAGAAAAGCAAGAGGAAAAAAATGGAGAATTTCCACGGAAAATTTGAACCTATAAATTAAGTTAGAGCAGCATTCTAAAACAAAAGAATAAGACACATGAGATGCAGAACACAAAAGATAGGCTAATGAGTGGTCAGAGAAGATGACAGGATTTCTGAACTGGAGATCAGATCCATAGGAAATACACATATTATAACACAGAAGAACTAGAAGGAAAAAATCATCAATGCACTGAGCAGTTGGGGGGCATAATATAATAATATTCTTTTTATAATTATATTCTTTTTTTTAATAGATTTTATTTATTTATTTGACAGACAGATCACAAGCAGGCAGAGAGGCGGGCAGAGAGAGAGGAGGAAGCAGGCTCCCCGCGGAGCAGAGAGCCCGATGCGGGGCTCGATCGCAGGACCCTGGGATCATGACCCGAGCCGAAGGCAGAGGCTTTAACCCACTGAGCCACCCAGGCGCCCCTAATTATATTCTTCTTCAGGCTCAATGACCACATAATTTTACATTTTAAATGATGCCATTGTTCAGGTAACATTAAAAAGGCTGTTATCTGAAATATTTCAATAATTATTTGAAATGCGAGGTAAATCTGAGTTGAATGTCTTCCAGATTTATAATCAGAAAAATTTTAAGCTTAACAGGATCTCAAGGATGATTCCTCTCAAGCTCCTTCATTTTATTTATGGGTTCTGAAGGGATTAAAAGACTTGCCCCGAGTGGCTTTCTAGCAGGTAATGTTTCAATTTTCCATCATATTCTATTCCTGGACACGCTCTCAACGGGTTTGCTAACCAATATGACCCAATTAGTTGTGGGGAAAAAGTGAATACTTTCTTTTTCACTCTGTCAGAGTATTCAGCTGCACACTAAAATAAGAAAAAGAATACTTTGGAAAACAATTTTCTGGTTGGTCTGGTTTATCTATATGGATGGAAAATAAAAATGGAATTAAGAATACAAGTTTTACAGTATTATTAGTGGGCCATTGGAATCTGCAACTTTGCTCTTGTTCTGTTAGATATCCACCATATTATCAAATTTGCTGATCCTGTTGTATTTCCCATCTCACTTCTCATCCTGTTTGTGTGTTAAGTCACAGTCTTAGACACCCAAGCCCTTGTCTGATATTGCATTGTCCCTTGTCACCTCTTCCTAAAGGCAGAATGCACATCCTGGTTCCATCCCATACAAGCCATTCAATGTGGGTAAATGACCTAATCTCTCAGAGCCCCCGTTTCTTCATGTGTGAACTAAGAATAATAAGTAACACCTACCTAATCAAATTCCACCTGACTTGTACGATTCTGTGTTTCTCAAATGTTGTACCACGTGTAGTCACAAAAAAATACAATTTGTGAATAAGTAAATAGTTCCTACCTCAGGCAGGTGTTGAAGGCAGTTAAATCCAACAAAATTGTAGAAGTAAACCACTTAGAGCAGAGAACAGCAAATATATATAACCCACGGTTCAAATCCAACCGTCTGCTATCTATTCTTGTAAGTAAAGTTTATTGGCACAGCCATATCCGTGTGTTTACACATTAAACACGGCTGCTTGCCTACTACAAAGGCAGCTACAGTTCCAAGTGAGTCCGTGTAATCCACAAAATAAAAAATATTTAATATTTGGACCTTTACAGAGACAGTTTGCTGACCCTGACTTAGAACATTGTCCAGCATAAGGGTACATGTTAGTTTTGCTATAAATTAGCTCTTTTTCCAAACCAATCCAGAATACAGCATTTATTCTTCCACTTAAATGCTTCTTCATACATTCAACTGCCATTCAGGAAATTCATTAGATACATGCAATTTTTTATGGATTCCACATTAAAAGAGCATTTTTGCAGAATGTCGAATTTGCTGGTCCATTTCTTTTTTTTGTGGGTGAAAACAAATTTCTGGTATATTATTTTGTAACTAGAGAGTTGTAATTTTGCACAGCTGGAACAAATAGATTTTACGTTGGAGTTAATGATTGAAGGGTTTATTGAAAACTCTACAGGCTCCTTTGAGCTCCTGGATGTAATGTGGATGTCTCTTTTTACCAGTATAAAAGGCATAAGCAATTGCTGTCTATGGCAAGAAAAAAAAGAGAGAGCGAGAGGTGCATTTCTTTCTACTTGAAACTAATATTATTTATTTATACAGGAAGGATTAGTTAGAAGATGATGACTGGACAAAGCTCGTCTAACCAGAAAACTTCATAAATCCATAGTTTCTTCCTCATGCTGTTCCTGGAAGCAGTCTCTTAAAATTGTTCCCATGAAATGCTGGATCATAACCAGTATGAAACCATCAGAAAGGTTTATTGTTGTAATAGTTAACACCAATAATAAGTGCCAAAATGAGTCATTAGACATTTGTATTTACATGCTAAGGCAGCATGTCTTAGTTTTTATATCCAAACTCAAGGTTGTAATTACTATATATGAGTAACTGTCTTACTCAGGAAGGACATTTTGTATATACTCAATAAATAATTGTTTACTGAACAGCAACTAAGTGATTTCTATTGCATAATAAGGAAATCTGTTTAGATGAGAAGAAATTTCATTAACTATAGAAATCCATAATGACTTTGATGTAATCAATATGTCAGCATAAAGAGAAGCATAAAAGTTACAGCAGATGTTTTATTGCTCTATGATATGATAACACAGACTAAGCAGTAAGCAATAACAAAAAGCAGCTTTGAGAAATAATATATAGGAAAAATAAAAACTTGGCGATTAACTCAGAGTGGAGTGATGGGTAAAAGTAAGAAATCAAAGAATCCCTCATTCCCACTGTGTATGTGAAAATATATTCAACATTACCCAAATAAAGGACTGTTGATGTCCTGAGAATTATGGATCTCTCCAGATAAATTCAGATTCAGTAGAGAAATAAGAGGGCCGGTCTCAACTTTGGAATTTGGAAGGAGGATATTCACACTGGACAAAATATGGAAATAACCTCAGGGCACCAGGGTGGTTAAGTCAGTTGAGCGTCTGCCTTTGACTCAGGTCATGATCCCAGGGTCCTAGGATAGAGTCCCGTATCGGGCTCCCTGCTGAGTGGGGAGCCTGCTTCTCCCTCTCCCTCTGTCTGCTGCTCTGCCTACTTGTGCTCTCTCTCTCTGTCAAATAAATAAATAAAATCTTAAAAAAAAAAAAAGAAAAGAAATAATCTAAGTGTCTGTTGATGGATGAATAGACAAAGAAAATGTGAAATACAATGGAATATTATTCAGCCATCAAAAGGAGGAAATCCTTCCATTTGTGACAATAGGGACAAAACTGGGGGATATTACACCATGTGAAGTAAGCCAGACATAGAAAGAGAAATGCTACAATGAGCCCACTTACACACGGAATCTAAAAAAGTCACCACTCAGAGAAGGAGAAAGTAGAACAGTGGTTGCCTGGGACTAGGGGTGGGGAAAGGTAGAGATGTTAGTCAAAGGATACAGACTTTCAGTTATGAGATGACTATGCCCTGGAGATCTCCTGTACAGCATGGCGGCTAATAATGTTGTAGAGTAAACTTACATTTGGTCAAGAGTGCATTTACTTGTTCTCACCACACACACACACACACACACCCTCACACACTAACTTTGTGAGGTGATAAATTTGTTAATTAGCTTGATTGTGGCAATAACCTCATAGTGTGTACATATATTGAATTGCCACACTGTGTACCTTAAATATATACTATTTGTATTTGTCAATATATACCAATAGACCTAATGGCAGGACAGGGCGGGGGCAGGCAAAGAATTTGGAAGGAGATAAAAAGAGCAAAATGATAGTTATGGCCAGGTCACAATGACATAAAACACTGTGTTGTTGGAGGGGGGACACCCCTGGGGGGGTGGAATTTGAGGAGAAATGACCTACAACTACTGACATAATCACAGAGATGCGAGAAAAAACACTGTGTTGTTAGGAAAAAAACCCAAAAAAACCAAAAAAACAAACCCACCCCTGGGGGGGGGTGTGGGAAATTTGAGGAGAAATGACCTACAACTACCGACATAATCACAGAGATGTGAGAAAATGACTCTGGGTCTGATGGTCAGGATGCCATTGACAACCTTATCCACCGCCATTTTGATAAAAGGAGTGAAAACCTCGGTGTCAAACTACAGTTTGAACATATGAAAAGGAGATAGAGATGATTCGAGTAAATAAGCTGGAGAAATCGGGCTGTAAGATCAAAAGAATGCAGATTCCAGGCAGTCCCAGTATGAAAAGTAGCATTTTCTTTCTCAAGAAGAGGGCAAGCATGTTTGCCTACATTAAGACAAAAACAGCACATATAAAAGAGAAAGCAAACAGAAAGGGGTTTGAAAGAGGGGGAGGAGAAGTTACAATAATCTGTTTCTTGTTTCTTCAATAATCTTTTTCTTGTTTCTCTTCTAACCTACTTCTCAGGGTTAAATCTCCCTACCTTGACCCCATGGTTCAACCCATATCAGTCTCCAAAATCAACATTCTCTTGACAGGGGACACCTACAGGACTCAAAGCACACTTAGGGGTGTGAAGAGCTCCTTAGCCCTCAATTACACACATATTTACTGCTTGTACCCACGGCTAAGAATGACAAATTAAAACAGATCAATTTAGCTTGTTAGATCTTATGAAAAGTTTATGTAACCTAAGAAGTCCAGGATGTCATGGGAATTGGCTCTTTGAGATCTTCAAGGACAACATTCCAGGATAGATTTTGATAAAGTTAAATCATGTCTTCCCAGTTATGTCCCCTTTGGTTCGCTTGCACAATAGTAATCCATTCTGTGGAATGGAGACTTACTGATATTGAAAGCTTCCCATTTTGGAGGGTTCATCATTGAGGATTTCATCTGGGGAACTTATTTTAATTACTGGTGCCTTTTGATAAACACCAGATAAATTGGAAAACAAAACTAACAAACACAATGAAAAAATCAATTAAAAAAAAAAAGGACAGTTCTGTGTGGTTCTGACATCTTTGGGTCAAAGGCTTTTTGTGTCAAAGACATCTGTGTCCACAACTGAACAAAGAAGAAAATTACAGAAATCCTAACAATCCAGACTTAACCAAGATTATTAATGACATGGAAATACACCTCTGTCACAAAATTGAAATTGTGAAATCAGAAGAAAGCTGCCCCATGGTGTGTGTGGCAGAGTTACAAAATACTTATGAGGATCCGAGCAAAAGATTAAAGAAGACCAAGACAGGTAATATGTTTGCTGACTGCAAAACTCCATGTGTCTGGAGTCTGGGGAACTGGTATGGATGTGTTTTGGGGTAATGTCCCCCATAAGAACATTATTCTCATGACAAATCACCACATTGCCTTCTTTTAACAACTGACTGAAAGCTCATAGATGTCTTTGAACCCTGATGAGAAAAGGCTTTGCAAACCAGGAGATATTAACTCCAGCTGGGGTGTCAGAAGTCTGGGGCGATAAGAAACAGTTGCTTAAATTAGGGAATTCCCCTGTTATTGGCATCATCCCTTCTTCAAGACCACTTACGTTCTTGTTCTCCATTAGTACGTATGACATCTTCTGACCAATTGGAAGGATCATAGATTTCTTACATTCACTCTTTTATTTTTTTTTTTATTTTTTTTTTTTTTTAAAGATTTTATTTATTTATCCGACAGAGAGAGATCACAGTAGACAGAGAGGCAGGCAGAGAGAGAGAGAGGGAAGCAGGCTCCCCGCTGAGCAGAGAGCCCGATGTGGGACTCGATCCCAGGACCCCGAGATCACGACCCGAGCCGAAGGCAGCGGCCCAACCCACTGAGCCACCCAGGCGCCCCTCTTTTATTTTTTTTTCTGATCACATCCAAGCCATCTCAGAGCGTTCTGTGATGCTCAAACAGTAAGCAGTAGAAGCAACTCTTTCTGTAAGCTCTTCTTGCTTCTCTCTGCTGAACAACTTCCCTACGCGCTAGGAAGGGGGTGAAATTATAATATAGGTTTACTGTTAATCACAGGCAAGGTTATAAACACGAGATTTAGAAGGAAAACCAAATTGGAGCTATTTGAATAGGGGCTACCTGGGCAGAGTACAGATTTAAGAAGCCTAGCGTCTTCAAGAACAGGATTTAAGGACCTGGCTGGCATTTTGAAGAAGGTACATCCAAGCAGAATAAAAGCAAAGCCTTTAAATCAGAGGAGGTCTCAGAGCCATTCCGCCATCCTTACTCACCATCTGTATTTTAATAACGGTGAGTTTAGAACTGAAATAAACTCCAAGTTTTATGTTTATTTAGTTAGCAGAGGCAAACCCAAATTCATCTTGGAGATGAATATGGAATACTATTTGGCTTATATTTTGAAAGGGCCTCAATGGCTGTTGCATTGAGAATAGACCTTTTGAGCTCCTGAGCAGATACAGGGAAATCTGTAGGGGGACCTTGGTCATGATCCAGGTGACAGATCACAGTGGTGAGACCAGGGTGGGAACAGCAAGATGGTCAGAAGAGGTCATAGTCTGGAAATGTTTAGAAGGAGGGGTTCTCAAAGTGTTCTGACAAATTGCATGTGGGGGGTCATAAATGACCGCCAGGTTTGTGACCCGTCCCGCAGGTGTTGTTTGGTGGGGATACGGCTTGGGAAGGAAGTGAGGGTTCAACTTTCAGCACGTTTTGGAGGGGGGCATTGTGGAAGTGCTGGCAAGCGAACTTTTTCATGGGACAGTGTACTTTCCTGTTTGGGGTTTCAAGTTGAATTGTTTCGTATCTGCTTTCTTGAAATTTTATCCACTTTTTCTGGCACCATGAAAATTATGTAGGACAGTTTCTCATGTGTCTCCTCCAAACCAAACATCTCCATCTTCCACACCTGTTCCTCAGACAGTAAGTTATCCAGACCCTTATGATACTGGCCCCTTTGATATTGTATCTAAGTTCAGCTTGACAAATAGGAAGGAGGACATGAGGATCTCCGGACAAGATGTGACCAGAAGACAACAGAATCGATATCCTTTTTGCATCTTTCCCTCACTCCTCTCTAAGGCAGACTATGTGTGGGTTAGTTCTAGGAGCCCCCAAAATACTTGATTTTCTTTAGTCAGCTCTCCATTGGAAGTTGGAGAGTTTAATATTAGAACTTATCCACATAACCTTGCTGAAACCTGACATCGTCTATTTCATTTATTTTTTATTGATTTATGGTTACTACCTGTAAATAAATTATTTTTATCAAAGCAAGTCTTGTTTATGCTTAAAATTGAAATATTGTTAATAGGCATAAAGCAAAAGCTAGCTGCCCTCCCTAACCCTACACCCAAAACTGGTCCCAGCCAACCATTTCCACAGTTTAATTATCGCTTTGTCATCTGCTTCGAAATATCCTGAGCAAAAGTAAGTATAGACTGCATCTTTCATAGGTGAAGTCTTAGCCATCTTTCCCAAAATTCAATCTCCTTAAAACCATGCAGTGTGTCTTTTATTTCAACCACAAAAACATTATCTACTACTGAGCCTTCGAAATTACAGTCATCTGTCATTTACTGTGTGTTGTCTTTTTCATGGAGGTAATAACGCATGTATTTCACTGATTTTCTCATTAAGTGCTCACATCCCTTTCAACAATCCTGAAAATCATTTTTATATCCTGGCAGATAATGCTTCTGGTTCATCATTTTCCCCAAAGACCTCCATCTGGAGCCCTCTTGTCCTCCTCATGCAATTTGGGTTGGTTGTGGTCCAGACCTGCCACCTCATTCTTGTCTGGTCTTCATCCTGGGATTCCCTTTGCCTCACTCCCAGCTACAATCTCCTATTTCCTGGTTCCCATTTTCTTCATTTTCCTTGATTTGTTTCTTTGGTTCAGGAAAGCATAGTTTCTAGCAATGTTCTAAAAATGTACTGTGCACCACAGCACCATTTTTGAGAGTTTGCATGTTTGAACCCTTTTTTTTTTTTTTTTTTTTTACCTAGACAACAGTAAGTTCAGTTGGATATAAAATTCTGGGATGGACATTATTCCCCCTTGTAATTTTCAAGGCATTTATCTTTTGTCTTCTGAAAATGTTGATATTACTGTTGAAAGGTCCAATATTATTATTCCTTTATGTCTTGTGTATGTGATCTACACTTTTTAAAAAATATATATTTATTTGACAGAGAGAGAGAGAGATCATAAGCAGACAGAGAGGCAGGCGGGGGGTTGGGGAGCAGACTCCCTGCTGAGCAAAGAGTCCCATGTAGGGCTCCATCCCAGGACCCTGGGATCATGACCCCAGCTGAAGGCAGAGGCTTTAACCAACTGAGCCACCCAGGTGTCCCTGTGATTTACAATTTTGCTTTAATCTTTAAGATCTTATGTTTATATTGAGTGTACTGACATTCTCTCACTTTAATCTAATATCCTATTTCTTTTATCACAATGCCACCTCTTAGCTTTTTTTTTTTTTTTTAATCTTCTACTTCTCAGGTAATTCTCTGAAAAATTTTTTAAAGATTTAACTTATTTATTTGACAGAGAGAGGGAACACAAGCAGAGAGAGTGGGAGAGGGAGAAGCAGTCTTCCTACAGAGCAGGGAGCCTGACATGGGGCTTGATCCCAGGACCCTGGGATCATGACCTGAACGGAAGGCAGACACTTAACCACTGAGACACCCAGGTGTCCCATTCTCTGAAATTTTTATTCCATTTTATTTTTGGAACTTTTAAATAAGGATAACATACATACAATAAAGTACATATATCATAAGATTACAACCTGATGAGTTTTTACAACTAAACACACACATCAGGCAGACAACATTCAAGGAACAGAAGAGTATCAGTATCCAAAACACTACTCACCTGCTCCCTTTTGATTTCACATCTCCTATCCAACTAAGGTTCTGACTTCTCACAGCACAGATTAGTTTTGTTCCTTTTCATTATTTGGTTCTTTCAATGGAATTGCACCTGGGGCGCCTGGGTGGCTCAGTCCATTAAGCATCTGTCTTCAGCTCAGTTCATGATTCCAGGGTCCTGGGGTGGAACCCCACATGGGGCTCCCTGTTCAGCGGTGAGTCTACTTCTCCCTCTCTCTCTGTCCCTTCACCCCATTTTGCTCTCTCTCTCTCTCTCTCTCTCTCTCAAATAAATAAATAAAATTTTTAAGAAAGGGAATTGCCCAATACACGTACTTTCATTTCTGGTTTGTTTTCATTTGCGAAACATTTTGGTTATGAGATTTAAAAATGTGTGTGTATGCAGCTGTAGATTGCTTATTGTTTATTCTACTGCAGATATGTGTGTGTGTGTGCGTGTGTGTGTGTCTGTACATGTGTAAGAGAGAAAAGTCATAGATTAAGAATATTGGGAAAAGTGTGGAAATTGGATCAGTGGGAAGAAGCCAAATGGTATTGATATTATTGGTAAGGTTCTGGTTATTAAATTGGCTGGTGGATTTGCAAGTGTCCACTGTATTATTTTGCTTTGCACAGAGTACCTTAGGTATCAAATAATACATCATTTAAGGGAAAATAGCATTGGGCTTGCTGTCTCTTGGTATTCCATTCCTTATTCAAAACTTTAGTGCCATGCATTGTTGAGATCATCTGATAATAGCATATTCTCAAGTGAATCAGCAAAACTGGAACTCCTTCAACAGTTTTGAAAATTCCTGAGATGTTAGCCTCCTAGTCTTGAAGATGCATGTCCTAATCTATCCTGCACTTTGTGGAAACTTTTTTTTTTTTTTTTTTTTTTTGGTTGGTAGGAATAGACTTGTCCCCACTGGTTAAATGCCTGACCCTTCTTCACTGTACCATGAATAATGGAAGGTTGTATCTTCACACTATCCAGAAAAACGGGCTAATTTATATACTACATTTACTTTCTTCCATGTGGTTGGATACTTTGTAATGTCCTTGGCATGAAAACACTGTCTCTTCTCCTGTTAGATTAAACAAGGCAACATGTAGATGATTCCATAGCTGTTAGTGGGGATCTTGCTAGAGGATAAAGAAACTTCAAAGGCAGGGCAGTACCAGGGATTTGCAAGTCCTGGGAAACTTTGGAACAAATCAGTCTTGAAGGCGAGTCTATCTTTAGATTTTTTTCAGGTGTTAGTAGAGCTTCCCTCTATTCTGAAAGCTAGTTTGGGTTAAGAATACTAACCTATGCCATTTAAATGACTCTAACGCGGTATCTAAAAACAATGGTCTCTGACAAGCAAAGGTATAAAAAATATTTCTCAAGGAATCTCACTTCCTTTAGCAAGAGAACTAGCTTCAACTTGCAGGAAGTTAATTGAAAATCCCTACAGAAATGAACTGAAGTGAATGCCCTTCAGGACATCAAAGCATTTCTCAATTCCTTAGGTCTTTTGATCAACTCACAGTCCATTTGGCTCCCTCTGGTATTTTTTTATTAATAAGTTCTGAAGCTTTAATAGTTATTTCTTCAGCTTATCATATATTTTTCCATCCCAGTTAATTATTCTCACTCACATTAGTCATTTTGTTCCTATTCTGGATATGTGTTGACTTTCTAATAAGAAGGT
The DNA here is from genome assembly GCF_963455335.1 of Martes martes. Taxonomy (NCBI): domain Eukaryota; kingdom Metazoa; phylum Chordata; class Mammalia; order Carnivora; family Mustelidae; genus Martes; species Martes martes. Next base: position 55,556,805 of record NC_137904.1, read on the forward strand.
TTTATTTCTCAAATATTTTTCTTCTTCACTTTCAAAATGAAGACAGCAAAATCTAATATATCATTTCAATGCATTTAAATTGCAATGGATTATAACACAGAAGTGGCTGCAGTCGTGACTGAAAGTAATTTTAAAAGCTTGAAGCGAATCCTTATTTCCCTTAAAAACTGGTTGGATATGCCTCACGAGCTTCCCCCTTACCCTTTCTAAATGTTTGCCTTGGATATAAATCTGTTTTTATATCTCAGTTAATTTACATGCAAATTCCGTTTCCACTCCAATCCAAACTTCTGCCATTTTCCCGTCCGCACCCGACGTATGCTACCACAGATGGCTTCGGATTTTCAAGCTTAAGTTTTTGTCCCCAAGAGCAGCATAAGCATTTTTGTGCTTGAGCAGATAGAGTTCCAGTTTAAAATTTCTCTCTCTCTCTCTCCGTTTTCTCATTTGCGCATTTCCTATATTCCTTTTATCTCATTTTCCCACACACATCTTGAGAAGAAATAAAGTAACCCTACTGATTCAGCTTTAAGTGCTGTATTTGCCAATAAGACTCTGAAAACAAAATACTCTTAAACTGCAGGATATTTTATAATCATAAATTTGCTCATTCCCATCGTCCCCAAGGGAATAAAGTACATATTATTATTCCATTAAGGAAATGAAAACTCTCTGAGCCAAACAATTCTCTCCTTAGCTCCCTCCACCCATTGTCATGTTCTAAAACTTTCTTTGCATAAGTGGTTTTCAAACCTTGTTAGCCTTAACCCTGTGCCTTGCAGAAGCTCCTTAAGGCTCACTCGCTGTAGGGACTAAGAGGTAAACCAAGTCAGTAGGACTCTAGCTCCATGGCCTTCCTAGAAACAAAGTAGCTCAGTCTTTGAGTTGTAACTTGTGGTTCTGTCTGACATTGTACTTGGGAAAGAAGGACCCAGTGTTAAAAATGGCTGGAAGTAACTGTTCCATTAAAAGTTTCCCATGAATACTCTAGGTTGTTCCTAGAAAACTGTCCAAATCAACAGAAAACAAAACAACAATAACAAATAAAAACAGTCAATGCTAAATTTATTCTAACATGCAAACACTTTCAAGTGAATGTGAGGTAGAAGAGACAACTCTTTGGATGCTCTGACTTTTTATACTTTTATGAGCTTATAAATAAATTATGTTTTATGAACATTAGAATACAAAATAAACCCACACCATAGAACTGAACTCACTGCTGCCTTGAACTCTGTCTATAATCTCACATTATATATCCAAATTGAGATTGAGTCTATCTGCACAAAAGCACAGGAGGAAATCAGAAAATCATCCAAGAAATGCTTTTAAAAATCTCATTTATTTTAAAAACTCTCTCTTTGCGAAAATGGCGCAGTGCCCTTCATCCAGCTTCCCCTAATATTGATAACATAAATACTACAGTGATCAACACCAAGAACTTAACACGGACACAATATCCTTCCCAGGATTACCGACCTTATTCAAGTTTCATTGGTTTTCCTACAGATATCCTGTTTCTTTTCCAGGATTCATTCCAGAATCCCACGCCACAGTTAGTTATCATGGCTCTTTGGTCTTCTGCAAACTGTGACAGCTAGATCCTCAAGCTTCCTTGTTTTTCAGAATCTTGACATGGTCAGTGAGGACCAGCCCATTATTACATAAAATTTTCTCAGTTTGGGTTTGCTTGATACTTCTTTTTTTTTTTTTTTTTTTTTTTTATGTTTAGGTTGAGGTTGTGAATTTTTGGCAAGACTACCACAGAAAGGGCATTGTGCCTTTTCTCTGTGTATTGCAACAAGGGTATAGGGTGTCCATGTGGCTTCACTGGGACTTACTTGGTTAAGATGGTACCTGCTATGTTCCTCCAGTCAAGTTACTATCTTTCTCTTCATTGTAAACAACACCTTGGGAGATGTACCTGGAGACTATACATATATCCTGTTTCTCTTCAAACTTCCAGCAGGTGATGGGAGCTTCCGTCATAGTTCTTTTATATATTTACACAAATATTTTATAGTATAATGATTTTGTATTTTCCTCATTGCTGAATGTTTTTATGTGAGTCAGTGTTGAATCTACCAAATGTTTTCTCTGCATCAATTCCTATATTTGTGTGTTTCTTTTTGCATTTTAACATGGAAAATTACATTGATGTCTAAGTTCACAGATGGTTCTGATCTAATGAAGCATGACTTTTTCTTAGAGAAATGCCCATGCAAATGACTCTTATGATCTGATGTTACTATTTTGAATGATCTTTTAAAAGATTTACTTATTCATTTGAGAGAAAGGGAGCAAGCCGGGAAGAGCAGAGAGAGAGGGAGAGAAAAACTCAGGCAGACTCCCTGCTGAGCATGGAGCCCGATTCAATCCCACAACCCTGTGATTATGACCTGAGCCAAAACCAAGAGTCTGTGCCACCCAAGTGTCCCTATGCTGGACAATTTTTAAAATTAGAGGCCCAGAGCAGTATTTTCCAAAGTGTGTTATAAAGACCACTAATTCCGGGCTCCTGGGTGTCTCAGTGGTTAAACATATGCCTTGGGCTCAGGTCATGATCCCAGGGTCCTGGGATGGAGCCCCGAATAGGGCTCCCTGCTCAGTGGGAATCCTGCTTGTATTCCCTCTAATGCTGTCTCTCTCCCTCTGTCGAATAAATGAGTAAAATCTTTAAAGACCACTAACTCTATGGAATGATCAAACACATTTCCATGATCAAAGAAGTTTGGGAAACACCACATACTGTATTTGATTCTCTATCACAATATATGTTAGCAGATTAAAGATTCTTATAAATCCCCAAAAATACATTTAGTCATCTTCTTAAGTCAAGTATTTCCCAAATTTATCGGACCATGGAGACTCTTCCTCACCAAACACTCCTTAACAACTTAGGAAACCATTAACGTACTTAGGAAAATTCTTGCCTTTTATAAATGAGCATTTTTAGAAATACTTATCAAGTTAAGGGTATGTTATTTTGTGACAATAAAGATTTACTGAACTTGTGCTTTGTTTTACGCTTTCAATGAAAATATTATATTTTATTTTTTATCCTAATGAAGAATGTAAAAATATCCCTGTGAGACAAAAATAAAAACATGATCAACTGTTCATATCTAAGTAACAATCAAATTTCAAAGTAGACACATTTGTTTCCTTTTACTGTCATGGATGTATATGTGTATATATACATATATATATATTTTTTTTTCAGGAACAAATGTCTTATTTCTGACTTTTTCAGCATAAGTTAAAGTGAGAAACAGCATCTCACTGCAGGAGAAAAAGAGACAAGTCATGACAGTAAAGTAGAGTTTTAAAATTGCAATTGGCAATTTTGATATGTGCAAAAAAAGCTTGATAATGAACTCAATATACCAAAACTTCATTTACTTGAAGTATAATAATTCTAAATTCTGAATAGTTTAACATGCTAAAGGAATCTGGTGAATCTAACTTTTGTACTATCTGTGAGAAAAATAAAAGAATATGTAAAGCAAATTAAAATCATGGAAGCCACAGAAGTTCAGTGAATGCCGTATTTCTCCTCCGCTCTTTTGTGAGTACTTAATATCCTAATTAAAAATCTCTCTTATCTGCTTGCAGAAGCATTTACCGACTCTGCCTAACACTGAGTGAGTAACCTTCCTCCATTCCAGTCAGTATGCATGAACTAGCAGATGCTTTGCAGAGAGATGCTTTTAAAATTGCTTCTTTATTAACTACAAGGACACAATATGTCTTTCATTTCTTTAAAATACTTGCTCACTCAAGAGTCCTTTCTGAGCCTTAGAATTCTTCCTCACCTCTTTTCTGAGGTCAGGGAAAATGTGCAAGGTATTTCTGAGAGCTCTAGCAATAAAAAGGTTGTATGACTAAGCAAATCTTTTGTTTGTAAAGTTTTTTTGTTTCCCTTACATGATAATGGCAGAACAAGATGGAGGCTTGTATTTATGAAGTAGCTAATGTGTATTAGCACTCTGTTAGGAACTTCATATACCTTTTAAGCCCTGCAACAAACCTGAACATGTCTCCATTTTGCAGATGAGCAAAAGCCTAGACAGGTCACTGAGCCAATAAGTGGTAGGCTTGGACATGTACTCAAGCTTGTCTTGTTCTAAACACTATCTATTTTTCCACCCTATCACATGCCTTAGTGTGTGCAAATTTTTTATTCTTTTAAAGCACACCTTGAGATCTCCAGGATTACAACTCTTCAAAGAATACTTGAAATATTCTTCACTTTTTTACAGAGCAGAAAAATGAGGTCCACTGGAATACAAGGTTGTCTCTCTTGTTTTGTAAGCTCCCTCCCCACTATATCCCATACAATACCCTTTCTTAGAAGTCAAATCCTTTGGACCCTGATTGATCATTGTAAGATGATCTTCCTATCAGCCCCTGGAACTCCTCTGACTCACATCATGAAAGCTTCATGCTATCTTTTGAAGAAATTCATTGTCATCATGGGAGCCATTGGTACTCCAAGAAAAAGAGGCTGAGAGCTTCAGCCTGAGTTCTTCTTGTTCGTGGTTACTTATAGCTTATGGAAACTAAATCCAATATATTGCAGGATGCTTGACGCAAAAATAGGGCCAAAACAATTAAAAATGACAAAAAATAAGCTGGTGCAAGGCACTCGAAATGAGTTAATTAACACACTTGGTAACCTAACCGGATCTGCAATAGCCATGAGGGCACTAAAAAAATAAAAGGCAACAAAAACAACAACAAAAACAAAAAAACAAAAAAACCCTCAGCCTTTTTGTCTCCTTCACTTCTGCAGTCAGCATGTTTATGCATTATCTTATTGTGATCCCATTTTATAGTTCAGTCTTCCTGAACCTGCAAAATATTATGATAAATTTAGACGTTTATTCTTCTTTTGCTGGGATAGCCTGACAAATATTTCTTGATTCATTAAAAAAACAACAAACCAACAACTGAGAACAATACTTCATTGTACTTTGTCTTTTTTGTTAGGAAGGGAATATAAAGTACTCTGTTTTGTAATGAGTAGATGAAGATAATGGTACTCTTCCATGGGATACTGTTTCAAAATCTATTTTATCTCTGTGACCGGGATTTCATTTGTGCTTCAATCAGCTGGTTGATTAGCACTAGGTGCCAGGACAAGAACCAGGCTTGCCTAAGAGCAGTTTGGAACTATTCCGTATTATTCAGCATAAATAAAGAATATACAAATTGACCTAAAGCAAGTCATTTTCTACCTCTTTGAAAATATCCAGAGGAAAAAGATTTCTCCATACATTCAAATGTTCAGCATTGTAAAGTGCAGATTATATTGAAAAAGTCTCATATAGGATATGTTTGTAAATGAGTGCTTATGTTTTAGCAAAAACAGCTAACACCGAACATAAGTTTTACTGGGGGCATTTTTTTAAATTTTATTTATTTATTTGACAGACAGAGATCTCAAGTAGGGGGAGAGATAGGCAGAGAGAGAGAGGAGGAAGCAGGCTCCCCGCTGAGCAGAGAGCCCGACGCGGGGCTCGATCCCAGGACCCTGGGATCATGACCTGAGCCGAAGGCAGAGGCTTTAACACACTGAGCCACCCAGGTGCCCTACTGGGGGCATTTTTGAATCATATTTTTCATTTAATCCTCCTGTCAACCATACAAGTAAGTGTTACTGCTATTAAGATACTTTTGAATGGGAAAACAAAACATAGACAAGTTAAAATGACTTACCCAGATCCCTTGACAGAGGTAAGGATGAGTGTGGGGTTAGAAATCAGTAAGTGTGCTGTTAGAACCCCCACATTTAGCAATTAAGATGTGCTGGTTATTTCCAGTGCTGCTCCTTGCTCTCTTTTGGCCAAATCCAGTTATCTGGAATACTGTTTTTCTTTTACAAAAGTGTTGGTGTGATTAGGCAAGAACCTTTTCTTTCCAAACAGGATTGAGCATGAAGGAAGGGACCACAGGACTGTTTATCAAGGGAACTTCGTTCTCCTCTGAACCTTGGTGGTGGAGTGTCCCTTTAAAAACAAGAAGAAACAACACCACAGGGCAAGAAACTTCTTGCTGTCAGAGAGTTCCCTTTCCTGGCATCCGGGCCAGCAACATCTGGCAATTTAAACCTTGTGCTCTCCTAGCAGGCAGCTGTGAACACAACTGAAATATATTTTATCACATTTTCCCTATGAGAAGCTCAAATAATTCAAGTTACAAATAATTAATGTTAGAAGTACTCTCTAGTACAAAAGAGATCTGCTAGATACGAAGATGGTTCATTTTCTAAGAGCTGAGACAAAGACTCTAAAAATAAAGAAAATCCTTGATAGATGTATACATCTCTTCATCTATCTGTAAATGATTACCCATGTATCTATAGGTCAAGGACTTTTTTTTTTTTTTTTTTTTTTACTTTTAGTGTCCCTGTTCTTAGTATCTATGTATATTTATTTCATAAATATATATTTTCTTTTATATATCTATATCATATATACATCAAGTAGATATATGGTTATCATGTATTAACCAAGACAACTGTAAGGGGGTTTTGATTAATTTTCTTTTCTTCAATAAATGCATTGTAGGCAAAAGCAGTGGGTGTTTTCATTACTTGTTTGGACTCTTTATTATGCTTCTTTGGACTGTTTTGAAACTCATTGGTTGTGGACATTCAAAAACTCTTGAGAAATTTTAAAATAGAATATCACTGAATCTTTCTTGCCCTCTCTAAATGTTCCTTAGAAATCCAACCTCCATGTAATTAAACTAGAGAGATCTAGAGCCTTAGGAAAAAAGCATGCATAGGATGAACCAGATATTTTACAGGGCAATCCCATCATATTGTTTTTGTTTTCTTGAAACTTCCTTTTTAAGGAAGTTCTATAAGCCCTCACTGGTGGGGACTATAATTCTGACTTTCCTGCCAGTTCTCAGAGAGCAGGAAAACTTAGCAACTATACTAATTTTACCGGGGGTGGGGGGAGAATGGTTATTGGCTCTTCTCTCCAACTACTTAAATGATTCTTCTGTGGTAAGAGTAAAGAAAAATCCTTAACTCCAAGTTCTTGGTGGTTTCTAGTTAATTGACTTCTAATGAGGTATCTGGCACCAGCAGCTCCATGAGGCTGAAAATGTGCCTCCTTTTTTTTTTGGATTTAGGTCAATCTTACATTGAGTTGGAACACTTCAGCCCAGCTCATTCAATGCATGAAGATGAACATATACCATTAAAAAGCTCTTTAAAACATCTATCAGTTCCAGAAATATCATGTATCATGCACCATTGCTTATAAATATAAAAAAAAATAATAGTTACTAACATATGTAAATGCTTAACCAAGTACCTTGTTTTCCTACCTCCACCATGGAAATTATTTGGGGACAAATTCTTGCCATTTTTCATGACCATTCCCTTACTGTGGAGAACCAGGAGCATGGAGAGACGTTTGCTATAAGACGACACTCCCAGATGGTCTCTCTCACACATACCTTTTCTTCTGCTTTTCTCTCTTTTTTCTCCTCCTTTCCCTATGTCATTCTCTTTTTTGGGTTCACATTACCTCAAAAGGGCAAAGGAGTCTGAGACTTCTACTCATTCTGTTTGTTACCAAATAATTACCTAATTAATTGAAATAAAGAAGACTGATTTTGTTATGCACAGAAAATAAAGTCTGCATTGGAGCCAGGAACAATACCAAAAAATCAGCAAGGCGGTGAAAGTTGAGGCTACAGAGTATTGGCATGTTCCTTTGTTAACGATACGAACGTGGTTAGCCTGTTCTTACAAAGACTCGGTCTTCTCATCTGCATATTGGGATTCACATTGGTTGTGTGGGAATTTGACAGGCTTAATACATAGCACCCCTCTACCCTACCCAAGTTCTGAGAAAATTGAGAAAATGTTACAAAGAAGTGACAGATAGAGTTCAAATTATCACCCGCCTTAATGACAAAGCTTAAGTAAAAGGATGTAGCCCCATATCCGAGCTAAACAAACGTACTGAGTAAATCTCAGAGTGAAACAGAAAACCATCCTGCATGTGCCAGACTGCACCTGGCAGACAAAGACCACCAGCGTCAGACCTAGAGGATGGAGGAACTTCACGTTCTGGGGGCAAGGAAAAAGAAAGAATGAACGAGAAGAAGGGGTGCTTAAGTCAGGATGACCAATTTATTCTTCTCAGAGTTACTGGTCCGATAAATCATTTCATTTCTTCCTATCAAGGAACACGTCTGAAGCTGGAAAGAACCCTTCTGTAATATTATTCCTCTGGGTTTCCTCTGTGGTCTTAACCTGTTGTGCTCAGATGTCAAGCACATTGTCAATCAGGGAAGCAGTCACCACCTCGGGAAAGGAGAGCAGCAATTTTCAGGACAGTCCTATGTTCAGTTTCATGGACTCCTACAATACCAAGATTTCCTGCGAGACCCACAAGTGGGGGCTCATATTTTGCTCCCAGGAAGTTCCGCAATGGGTCAGAAGGAATGTTGAATCAATGGACTCTCAGGGTAAAATTTTCCCCAAGGCTAAAAATTCACACCCTGTTCTATTTCCTTATTTCTGTCTTGAACTGTGTCCAGCCATGTAATCCAACAGAACATATCAGGACACTGTAAAAAGATCAAATGACAACCTATGATTCAATAATAAAATTCCCTTGAATTAGAGATTCCGGGAGGGAATGAATTCAAACAGTATCTCCCCATGTAAGGGAAAGATTATATCTTAAGTATACTATATTAGTGTCCAAAAGGACTAACCCTCAACTATATTCCCTTCCCTTTGCAAATCAAAGATATGCATATATATTTAATACTTTGTATTAAATATACATTTATTTATCTTTTTCTATTTATTTTATTATTTTATTTATTTTATTTATATATATAAATATATATTATTTTATTTTTATTTACTTTTTATTTATATTATTTTATTTTAATATTTTATTTATTTATATTATTTTATTATTTATTCTATGGTTATATTAATTTCTACACATGTACTTACATAAATATATGATGTGTGTGTATAGATATATACACGTACACACTAAGAGGCAGCCAACCCTGTTTCTTGTTCTGCTTAGATTTAGCTAAAGGGTAATCAACATAGAGTTACTTTTTATCCAGTAGCTGAAGTCTAGACTGTTTCTTTCAAGAATAGTGCCAGTTTCTTGAGGATTTTGGACGTTCCATGGGTTCAACCCTGAGACTCTGATGCCCATGTTCTTTCTTTACAGATTCCAACAGAAATAACCCACATAATTATCACCAACAAATTTAGAAAATGAGATCGTTCTCAGCTGCAAGAGCTTTATCCTAGGAAACTGTATATGGTCTCAGAACCTAGCACTTGGTATTTCCAGAGGCTGTAGAAGACACAATGTTATCTCAGCAGATGAAGAACACCTTACTTTTGTCTTTACTGGAATAGCTCTCAGTTCATGCCAGTTACCAGAATCTACAATCCGTAAACTTGCTTGGGGGATTGTGGACTCCATAAAGATGGTTCCTTCTGGCACTACTCACTTGTTCCACCTGGGAGGAAAAATTTACTTGTTGTTCTTTTAGATATCATTGCTTTCTTGCCAAGCCAAAATTTTGCAGTGGTGCCGTCTAAACCCTCGGCTCTTTGGGGGGTTCTTTTTCTCTGTATATCTACATATCTGAAACCTATTCATTTCTGCTTGCCCCTCGAGGCTCATGTTTCTGCCACCCTCATTCTAAACTGAGCCCACTTCTGCACCCATACTTCTGAGTGGAGGCATTGCATTTTCAATTCTGTATCAAAGTGACCCTACCCACTTCTGTTTTTGAGTTACCTGAGTCCAAGACACCTGCCTTCTAGGGAAAATTTCTTTCCCAATTCAGACCCAACTTCAGTGCATGTGAGGAGGTAATGATGGAGTCAATGGACAGACCACATGATGCAAGATTGGTCCTTTCTCCTTTTTTTTTTTTTTTTTTTTTTGGCTGGTCTAGAACTGACTACTTAGACCTAGCATCTACACTTTAAAGACCGAATCTGACTGATGTACACCACTCAGTCTGGCACCAAAAATGGGGTTCGATCCCCCAATACCTAGAAGGGTTGTACGCAGAAAGATTATTTTCCTAATGGCTGGGACTTTTGCTAACGAGACGGTGTACCTCTGAGATAAGCTATAGGAGCTTGATGCTGAGGCTTTCTGCACCTGTTCAATGCAAGCTGGTAACTCACACAAGGCCCACGTACAACCTGCATCTTTCTTGGGGGAGACCACCTGGATAGCCAGCTTCTACGGAGGCCAACTTGTGTGGCTGCCATGACTTCATCAAAGCTATTCACAAGGCCTGTGTACCCCGCCTGAGGTCTGAGTGGCCTGAACATCCTTGCAAGCTCTCTTGCTCCGTGGTTCAAAACCAGTACCTTTGCCAAGGTTATACCCCTTTGACGGAGGCAGGTAGAGCCCAAGCAACTTTCCTTTGAAGCTGCCTATGCCTATGTCCCTGATTCTAGGGAAACAGTTACTTTGTTGCAGACTAAGCCACCACAAGCAACACCAAACACCTGAAACAGCCAATTAAAAGCTGAGTGGCCTTTTCATAGCAGCTACGAGCCAAAGACATAAGGGCAAAGATTTGCCTGGGTTAATATAAGCCTATACAAGCCACAAAGATAAGAACATTCTTCCCACACACTGTGCTCACAGCTCCAAGACATATATCTTAGCCACAACAAAAACTAATTAGTGGGTATATTCAGCTTCTCTAATTTTTCCATTTTCTTCCTATACACAGGACTATCAGGAACTCCCAAACCACTGTGTGCAGACTTTCAATAGAAATGTCAAACCTGTTCTAAGACAATTGATTCTGTTTGCCTTCTTTGAGAATAAAAAAGGACCAGGAGAGTACAGAGGAAGATGTTTTATGAGAATGCATTTTTTAGAGAATAGTGCATGGGCGGCATCCCATCCCATCCCACCTGTGAGAGGTCTGGCCATCCGTCTCTATTCCAACCTTCCAAAGGGTTTCCGAAAGGCTATTTGGAAAGTTTGTAATGTGACTCCAGCAAGTCAGGGGCGTCGTGGGTCGGGATCTGCCTCGTACCTGAGAAACCTAGAACATAAGCCATGCTCTAGGCAGAGCACATCCAATGGGGATGGCAGGAAAGGAAAGTTGGGTGGGGAAAAGCTGGAAGTGAACTCCCGGAGATCAAGACTACACCGTGTGGTGATAAACCAGCATCTTCCACTCATGTCGTGTCGTGCATGTGGCATGTAGCATCAAGAGTGAACAAAAGCGGGGGGGCGGGGGGCGTCTGGGTGCCTCAGTTGGTTAAGCAACTGCCTTTGGCTCGGGTCATGATCCTGGAGTCCCAGGATCCAGTCCTGCATCCGGCTCCCTGCTTAGCGAGGAGTCTGCTTCTCGCTCTGACCCACCTCCTTCTCATGCTCTCTCATTTTCTCTCTCTCTCAAATAAAAAATAAATAAAAATCTTTTAAAAAATAACAATAAAACAAAGCAAAAGAGTGAACATAAGGTCGCCTCCCTACATAGCAAATGCCCATGTAATAGGTTTGCCGTGAGGACTGACTCGGTCATATAAGTGAAAGTCTTAGCACAGTGTTCTTACTACCTACGACCAACACTGGCATCGCTAACGGCCCATGTAGTGAGTGCCTTCGTGACGTTCTTTCCAACCTTTTATGACACACTCCCTGCCCTACTCCTCACCATTCAGCGTCAGCTGGCACGTGTGGTCATTTGTGCGACCACACGACCCACGTTCCTCAAAATCAGTGCTCCATGCGGAAATCACGCAATTAAAAACCACCGAGCTTTGGATACATCGAGTTAGGGGATGCAACATTCAGAAACTTCATCAATGACACTTCAAAAACCTGCTAAGAACCTCATGAAAAACGGTAGCCCATGTTAAATGGCTAAGAGCTACTGAACTACTCCCATAAACATGGCACATGAAGGCGGCCCGGTGGACGTGGGGACGGTGGCAGCAGCTGGGAGTTATTGTGCAGTGGTGGAAGGAGCCCCAGAAAGTGGTCCCACCCGATGTGGATGGGTGTGGCTCGTGGTCGGGTGAGGTCTGCATGTTTGTGTGCTTTGTGTATTCCTAGATGGCTCGGTTCATAGGAGTGAAGTCTTCTGTGTTTACCCAGTGTTCCCCATTCATGAAAATCACATCGGCAAATGCAAAACTTGTGTTATGCGCAAATTGGTCCTTAATGTACCAATGGCATTGGAACAAATTCATATTTTCAAGACAAGGAGAACTGACAGTGCATCTTTACAAACCAGAAACCCCGCAGCTCCTGGCCTGCTTTGAAACAGTATAATTTATGAGAATATGATCTCCCAAGTGCATTGGCTACAGCCTTTGGATGTAGGCCATGGGTGTTGGCCAAAAGAAATATATAATAGGGGAGAGAACTCGAGGGCCCTTGTTGGGAGAGCCATAACATCCTCACAAAGTTACTCAACTCTCTGGTTAAATTATTTGTGAGGATACGGACAATACCTACAGGATTGCTATGAGGTCTACAAGCAGAAAGAGGAAAAAAGAAAGAGGAGAAAAACAAATGGTCCTGACCAATTCTTAGAAATGACAAAGGAGATATGACTCACCCCACAATATCATGTGATAGATTTAAATGGTAACTTTTTTTTTTTTTTTTTTTTTTACTAAAAACTAAGACATGGGATTTTAGAAAAAAAATCAGTATGTTTACAAAAATCTATCAAAGCCTTCAAACCCTAATTCCTCTGATTTCAAGGTTGATTTTTTAAAGATTTACTTATTGATATATTTAGGTATTTATTTATTTATTTATAGAGACAGAGAGAGAGAGAGAGAGAGAGAGCATGAGCAGGGGAGGGGCAGAGGGAGAAGGAGGGAGCAGACTCCATGATGGGCAGGAGCCTGACCTGGGGCTCCATCCCAGTGCCCTGAGATCATGACCTGAGCTGAAATCAAGAGTCAATTGCTTAACTAGCTGAGCCACCCAAGTGTCCCTCAAGATTGATTTTTTTTTTTTAATGTCTACTTCTTTTGGTTTTGGGTAAGAAATAACAAATCTAATTTACCAAGAAATGTAAAAGCTTAATTTTTTTATGATTGAAATGATTAAAGAAGACCTAAGTTGTATGTAGGAGCAAATTTTTAGTCACTAGAAACACACGTCAAAATAAAATCTCATGAGCTTAATAAAAACACTGTAAAAAAGGGTTGAAATATCATAATAATAATATGATACCATAACAAGAAATTCATACATTCTGACACCTTTGCAAAAATTTAGTTTGGGGGCATTTCTATAATCTTGAATTTCCTTTTTTTTTTTTTTTTTTTTTTTAAGAAATCAGTGTTTGTGGGTAGGGTCCAATTTCTTTAGATGAGAGTTTCACCAAGAATCAAAACTGCCTTATTAGCTGTGTTCATGCACATCCAAGACTTCTACTCTATCCCATCTGCGGTCAGTTGCTTCAGTGAAATATATTTTGGACAATGAGTTATTTGGCATAATGTAGCAAAGCAACTGGCTGTTTGACATTTTTTTGTTTGGTATCATGTGGACAGTCATTTTTAGAACCGACTGTAAATAACTTTTCTCGAGTATTTAGCAAGAATCATGCTATAGTAGGCATTCCAGAAATATCCAGGGAGAATCAGCAAGCTTTTATCATACAGTCATTGGTCCTCATATGCTCCTGAGCTGTTAATTACATTACAGTAGGGTTTCAGTGTCTCTTGCTTCCTTTTCTACTAGCTCTAATAAGGACTCTGGTTTTAAAGAGTGTATTTATTTATTTATTTGAGAGAGAGAGAGAGGGAGGGAGCGTGCACATACATGAGGGGCAGGGAAGGAGACAGAATCTCAAACAGACTCCCCACTGAGTACGGAGCCTGACTCTGGGCTCAATCCCAGGACCCTGAGATCATGACCTGAGCTGAAACCAAGAGTTGGACATCTAATCGATTGAGTCACCCAGATGCCCCCAAGGACTCTGATATTAATCCTTCTGTTTTCTCAAGGTCTAACCCAGCACTGAGTACAAAGTAGGTTCTCTATCTATACCGGTTATATGGAATGAAGACATTATAGGAAGGTTCGGGCTGAATTATCCTAGTTTGGCTTTTTATATATTGAAATAATCACATGGTTGTTGGAACCAGATTTTATTAGTTCAGAAAGGAAAACATTCTGGATTTTATTTCTTCCCCATTTTTAATGGACTAAGTCAATTTAGGTCACTGTGGATGTGTGATTGAGGCCATGACCTGGAAGCCAGGGTTGCTGTTCAATTATTACTAGGACTACGGAAGCCCCTTTAAGCTGAATGTCTGTACTTTCAAAGTAAGAAATGAAGCAGGCTCACAGGGAAGTCATCTCTAGAGTTTCCTGTCCCCCTCCCCGGCCCCCAGTCCCCTCAAAGTTAGTCGTCCTCTGCTTCTTTCCATGTCAAGTCAGAACTGGACCAGTATCACCGGTTTCCTAGGAAACCCTGAAAAAGATGATCTTTACATAACTTGCTTTGCCCACTGTTGGAACGCAGCCACTTCTGGGGAAAGGCGTAGCAGCTGCCTAGCTGGCTCATAGCAACACTTCACAATAGTGTAGGAGGAAAACAGAGAAGAGCCATGCACTTAAATTAAACCGCCCTGGGGAGGGGTAAGGGACCCGGGCAGAAGACAATCATTTAGAGTCCAGAGTATCTAATTAGTCAGCAGACCCACTCCAAAAGGGGAAGGCGGTGAATTTTTCATGAAATCACCATAACGCCTCTTTGGTTTCATCTTCTTGTCGAAAGGCAGTGATACACATTTAAACGCTATCCTTTATCAAAAACTAACAATGTACTGTATGGTGATCACCATCACAGAATAAAAAAAAATAAATAAATAAACAATCAACGCTCTCTTTTAAGGAGTCCGTCTGTTTGGAACACACTACCCGAGGGGCAGTTGTTCTGTTGTTGTGTTCATTGGATGACTTTTATTTCAAAACAAAATGACAAAAGAACCAACAGCAAAGAATGAAAGTCAACTGGGTTATGTTTTTGTACAATTCCTACTCTTTCTCCCAAAAGTTCATAACATTTCGCTCAACCACCACTGGCTCGGATTTTGCCAAAACCCAGATAACAATGCAAGAAGCTTCGTTCCCAACTGGTCTGGTCTGCTTGTAGCACAGAAGCGAGCTCCCTATTCGCAGCACCCCCGCCCCCCTCCGCCCCGTGAACCACGATTCATTAACTATGGGTTAGAAGAAGAGAAGGCAAACTCCAATTTGCAAATGGTAAAGAGGAAAACAGTGGCACGGAGGAAATCAAGACCGCCCTGTAATGCTGCCTCGTCCGTTCTGCATCAAGGCGCCCGGCCAAGGGGGCAATTAGAAGCTTAAAATTCTTCTCAAGCTACCCTAGCCTCGTGGCTCACCCAGTGGCCAAGCCACTTCTTGCCGGCACAATGGCGCCATCTGTTGGCCAAACTCGGGAGTGGGGCTACTTTCTTTGGTGGGCTGTGGTCAGTCGGCTGGAGGGAGAGAGCCCATTTTTTTCAGCAGAAACTCCAGATCAAATCTTAGAACCCAGGGCCCTAGAGGGTCTTCTGGTAGAAATACTTCATTTTATAGACAAGGAAATGAACACCAGGGATGGCTGCCTGATTTGCACAGCCCGCTACAGAATGAAAATGGGAACCCCTGATTCAGGAAACAGGCAGAAGTACTGTTCAAAGTCCTAAAATCGCTTTCTTTGGAGATCTCTCTCAACTTGTCATAGTATTTTTAATTCTATTACATTCTTTTTTAATTTATTAAAATTAATAAATTTCTTTTTTCTTTTTTTTAAAGATTTTATTTATTTGACACAGAGAGAGAGAAATCACAAGCAGGCAGAGAGGCTGGTGGGAGGGGGAGGGGGGAGCAGACTCCCTGCTGAGCAGAGATCCCAGGACCCTGAGATCATGACCTGAGCCGAAGGCAGAGGCTTAACCCACTGACCCACCCAGGCGCCCCTCACTTGGTGTTATTTCTTTAACGTTGTCCTCAGCAAGAAAATTTTAAAATGTGGTAATTAGCATGAATTTCCAGTTCATCTTTCTAGTCCCCGGGGCCAGTTTTAAATACAAATATAAGAGCATTTCACTGGTACATAGACTCGCCTAAATTATACAATTTGTGTTTTGTAGGTCATATCTGCATATCTGTTTCCTTCACAACAGTGGAGATGTTATAGAAAACTACTTCTGCTGTTCTACGGCTTCTTGATATACATTTTATCAACACTCTACCTGTGGCTTACTGATGAGTAAAGAAAGAGTGGAAAGAAAGTAACTATGGATGTTACTCTCTTTCCACCGTGGTCATCCTTTCCAGCATTAGAGTGTGGCTGATACAGCAAGAAAGGACGTGACAGGTTCCTCGGTCATTTATGTTTCCTAGAATGTCCCTGACTTCCTGCCTTCCTTCTGCATTGGAAAGCAACTTCCCACTTCATGGGAAAATGTGTCTTCCCAGCGACGTTGGAGGTCCCGCTGGCTCACTTGGAGATGAAGCACACTTACCTCGGTCTCTTGAGTCTAACCATCGTTGATCCACACTCCGTCCCAGGAACTTCCCTGGTAAAATCTGAAAATGGCCCCTTAGGGTACTTAGGGTAGAGAGACCAAAAACAGAGGCAGGCCACTCCAAGTGGATAGGTGGCGTTTTAATAAGCAAAGGCAACTTGCCCATGAGGGTTGTCTCGGACAGCAGCAGGACAGGATCCCTGCACCTACCCACCAAAACTTAAAAGTTTACAGAGGCCCTTGTCAAGTGTAGCCACTGCTGCCTTGCGGTGTGGTCAGCGCCCAATTATGATCTCTAGGCCATGTCCTCGGGGAAGCCTCTCAGAGGGGGAAAGCCAAGTACAACCCACATCCTAAAGACAGTGGAGGGGGAGAGGAACTTCTGAATGCCAAGATCCAGCTCACCACTCAGTCAGTGGCCACAGCACGGGGGGAAGGGAGGGGCATGGCAGATCTTTCCTGCTCACCATTTCTTCCAGTTATTAGCCTGGAATGGGAGAGGTTATTAGGTAAGAGCTGGAAAGTGGAGCATGAGAGAGTGTACAGAAGTTAAATGAGAATGGGAAATGTATTTAAATGAGTTCTGTGTTGACTCAGAGTTCTTTATCTCAAGGATTTTTTTTCTTAGCCATGGTTCCTCAGAAAGTTGAACCTGCATAATTTATTAGGGACTATGACCTCAGAGCAAAAGTGATGGACAGGGATAATAAAACAAGGCAGGAGAGAAAATCAAAGTAAAGGTGTTTTGTCAGCTTGGCCAGGATAACTTGTTCAATCCAATGAGACCTTCTTAGAAGCTGCATGAAATAAACTTTTGAAACAATCATTTCGCAGAGGGAGGAGAAGCTTTTATTCATTGGCTCCCATCCACTTTTGTTGAAGGGTCAATTTCATAGGCCATTAACCCTCCTAAAGTTCAAGGGTGAACATGCATGAGCCCCAAGTGAGCTTCTGCTCCCGTGTCACAAAAAACCCAGGGGCAGGTAAAGGGAATGTTGCACGGGCTTGAAGGGAGGTAGTGCCAGGATGCACCTGTGGGAAGCTATTTGGAACCCGTGCAAAACTCATCACTGAAATGGTGGCCAAAACCAGAGAACAATGAGACGGGATGGATCTGTTATGAAACATAAGAGGTGTGCAATATAGGTACTTTCCCAGGTTCTTTGGGGGAAATTTAACTTGTCCTCCCCCTTTGAAACTCTGGATGTATGCAATCTTGCCTCCTCGTCAAATGCCCTCCCTCCCTCTTTAAGGCCCTATCTTTGGGAGGTTTGCTTCATACCGCCTCTCCCTTCTCAAAGTTTGGGGTCCCCTCTTGCCCCGTCCCAATGAACCTTCTAGGGAGGACTTCAGGGGCTACAGGCCAGCTCTCTGTCCTACCCAAGCCCACATCCAGTCGTAGTCACATATTCTCTGGCCTCCTTGGAATGGGAGTGTCATTACTTCTGAAACCAAGAAGCAATTCACCTCGGTTCCACCAGCCAAAGCAGCTTCCCAAACTTTCTTCGTGCCCTTCACACATCCTTGGGTGGAAGTTAGACCCCAGTCTACCATGTCTTCAAATGCCAAGATGTATATTAGACTTTCCAAGTAGTCTTGTCGAAGCCCGTTCTCTCTAGCCTGGGGGCAAATGAGCCATCCCACACTGTCCTGACATTAGCTCTTTCCAGAGAATTCCCACAAACCCCACACTTTCTATCCAGAAAGGGGGTTAGTGGTACAAGAGGAATGGAGGAGACTCTTATACCTACATTGGTGGTTCCTCTAGTGCAATCTATGTCACACTCACATGAACCCATTTTCTCTTGGCGATGGGGTTGGAGGTAACTACAGAGTTATGAACTCCTCAAAATACCACAAGCGATTCCCCCTTGTATGTTGGTTGGTCTTACTGCTGGTAGCTTATCTTCCTCTCCTCTCAGACTGAGAACTAGTTTTCTCATACTCCCTGGAGACAGTCCAACCCTTGCTGGTCTCAGAAACTAGTTGGATAACACCAGAAAAATCTCCATACAGATATGTAAATGTATGTAAAGAATATTCTTTCAATGTAATTCTTCAGTAGGAAACATTTCCATTAATTTTAGTAATACAGAATACAATATAGAGTTGCGGGTTTTGTTTTTATCCTTACTATGGTCTCTAACAAAACTATGTAAAATTGTGTATACTATATTGTATTTGTTATCTGAAAAAAGAATTTGAAATAAATCAATAGTTTTCTGGTTTTACTTTGACTAGAAAATTTTGAAGGTTGGGGCACCTGGGTGGTTTTGGCTGACTCTTGGTTTTGGCTCAGGTTGTGGAGTGATCTCAGGCTCATGAGGTCGAGCCCTGCATCAGGCTCCGCGCTCAAGGCTGAGTCTGCTTGAGATTCTCTCTCCCCCTCTCCCTCTCCCCCTCCTGCTCGTGCTCTCTCTCTCAAATGTATAAATAAATCTTCAGTGAAAAAAATTATTGAGGGTTACATTTTTTTAGAGTACCTGTTAAGACTTTAATTAGAGTTATTGCTCTGAATTAGGAGAAAAGAAATACTAAGAAACTCAAAAAATCAAAGGACAAAAGCATGTTGATCTCAGATTGGGTAAGTTAGAAAGAAAGGGGAAGTAGAAAAGGAGGAGAAAATCAGGACCAATATTCTAGCCTGGGACTATGGCTGTTTGGTCATTCTGTGAGTTATTTTCACTGCTGCAAACATGACTTCCTGAAGCTAATGGTTTTAAGCAGAAATAGGGATAATGCTAACTGGTAGTATTTTCCTAGCAAAAAAAAGAAAGAACTCAGGTACAGTTTAGAACACACAGTTCTGAGGAATAGCACAGCTGGTCAAATTCATCCACAAGCTCTTATGTGTATATGAAATGGAGTTGATTAGAAAGCATGGTTTTGTCCCAAAGTTAACTCCTTCCAGATCATTCTCAGAGCACTACGATGACAACTAAAAGTCATTAGTGGCCAGTTTTGCCTGAAGTATTACTGGGTCACTCTAAGCTGCTCTGTTATTTCACGAGAAAACTATCAAAATTTCTTATTTATTGTAATCATGACGAGGAAGTTTCGAAGGGATTTTTTTTCGCCCGTGATCGCATTCACCTTTGTTTCTAAAATGGCTACAAAATAGTTGTGCTGTTTTCCCAGAAATAATGTTTTCATTACTATTTTTTTAAGATTTTATTTATTTATTTGACAGAAAGAGATCACAAGTAGGCAGAGAGGCAGACAGAGAGAGAGGAGGAAGCAGGCTCCCCGCTGAGCAGAGAGCCCGATGTGGGGCTCGATCCCAGGACCCTGAGACCATGACCCGAGCCGAAGGCAGAGGCATTAACCACTGAGCCACCCAGGTGCCCTGTTTTCATTACTGTTAATAAGTAGCTAGTTTTATTAGTCTCAAACCAAAGATAGTTAAAGAGAAAGTCATCAGAGGATATTCAGGATTTTGTTTTGCCTCGTTTTATTTATTCCCTCCAATGCTAATGATCTGGGAGAAAACATTGGTTCCTAATTTTTCTCCTTCGACAGTATGATATTATTTAAGCAATCACTGTAGCAGAGTTCCCTGTGTTTTGGAACAGGCCCATTAACCAGTGACACTGAACAGAAGTCGTTAAAATTAATAAGCAATGCAGAGGAGTCTTGCTTCTGACGATGATTAACATCCCTCCCCTATTTGTACTTTTTTTTTTTTAAATGATGAATTTAAGCTTCAACACTTGGGCCACTTGTGTTTCTCTGGATACCCCCTTCCCTGAGTTATCTCAGGCGGCACTGTGTCAGCCAGAAACTTTTTCTGATACTGGAGGGTGCTCGGTGAACTTCTGGCTCCCCCATAGACGGTTTAAATTGCTTTGAACCGTTCTCCCTTGAGGCTCCTGCTAATGCGTCTCCTGCTAAGGGGAGAACGATAAAGCTGCAGTCAGCCTGCATGCTGGTTGCACAGCTGTCAAGAAAGTGAGAAAGCTCGACTGCCAGAAACATATGCTCTATGTCATTGTTTTCTTGAAAAGATGATGGAGCGTGGCGGTCCACCCCTGCACCTGTCCCATCTCCAGAACACACCTTGAAGGATGCTGGCCCAATGCTGGACAGCTGGAGGTGGAACTTGCACCGGACTCTCATTGAGTATGCAACAGAGAATTCCCTATTGCAGAAAGTTAGCTGCTTGTAAAACTACTTGCTTTCTTCCCTTTTTATGGAGAGAAGAATATAGCTTCATGGGGTACTTAGAAAATGTATTCTATCACTGCAGGGCTTGGGGAATTTGAGGGCCAATTAAACTTTTTTAAGATTCAATTTTTATCTAGTATGATTATTTTCCTGAAAAAAAAAAAACCATAATATTCAACACCCTATTTTAATTATAGCAAATGTCTTGGGTGCCTCACTTATTAGATCCGTAACTCACATATTGAAATTAAAGAAATGTTATTAGACACCCATTAAAAATTTTAGAATGCAAGGGTCCATTATTCAGTAAGTAAATTTCTTAGTGAGGAGGTGTTTCCCGTCTCCCCCCTACTGATGAAGTAACATTATACATTCATTTAATCGTTATGAGTCGATAACACATTGCTGCAAATTGTAATTCTCTAATCTCCTCGGGATTTACTTTGTGTGTCTGTCTGAGATAGTTAGAATGCTTGACAATTGCTTCAACCAGCATTAGGACGATGAGTAAACTCGGGCTTTCAGTAAAGATAGACTTCATCTGTCTGTGTCAATACATCTGACTTAACCTTTGTAATGAGGACCCTTCTGACGCTTCCTAAAAGCTGGTGCAGCATTATGGTATCTTATGCCCTTGTTTTAAGGCTATTTGTTGTCCTTGCCCCAGGCTGGTGACTATTCTCAGATGTCAATCTTATTATCCAGAGCCATGAAACTGAGGCTCTCGGGTTCACGGACATCTAACATATGAATTCTTTCTTCCAAGTCCTAGACACTTGGAGTCATCTACACTAAAAGTAAGGTAGATGGGGTGCCTGGGTGGCTCCGTTAAGCATCCAACTCTTTTTTTCCCCCCCCGAGTTTTATTTATTTGAGAGAGAGAGAGATCACAAGTAAGCAGAGAGGCAGGCAGAGAGAGAGGGGGAAACAGGCTCCCTGCTGAGCAGAGAGCCTGATGGGGGGCTCGGTCCCAGGACCCTGGGGCCGTAACCTGAGCTGAAAGCAGAGGCTTTAACCCACTGAGCCACCCAGGCGCCCCTAAGCATCCAACTCTTGATTCGGCTCAGATCACGATCTCAGGGTTGTGAGATCAAGCCCCGTGTTGGGCGCGGAGTCTGCTTAAGAAGTTCCCTTTCTCCCTTTGCCCTTCCCCCCACTTGCACCCTCAATCTCTCCCTCTCTCTCCCCCACCCCCCGCCTAAAATAAATAAATAAATCTTTAAAAAAAATAATAAAAACTAAAAGCTAAAGTAGCAACATTCAACATCTCTGTCAAATGGTGCCCTTAGGTTTCTAAAGCAGACTTAACTGAATCTGTCCCAAACTTGCATAGTTCCAAAGAGCCATTCACCCACCCCTTATGGTAAAAATCCTCTCTCTACTGCACGGAATGCCCGCGTATCAAATTTATTAGTTACGTGTCTGTTCCTAAGAATGCTCGCCCCAGTTGCACCACATTCAAGAAGAATTGTTTTTAAGAGTGGCTTTATTTATTTTTATTTTTTTTTGTCTTGGCTGATTATAAACTCTTCCACTTCAGAGCTCTTACCTGGTCTGTTCAAACACCATTGTCATCTCAGAGGAAGCCGTGGGAAGACCCCCGGCTCAGCCCACCGCCCCAGAGAGGCCGGGGAAGCGTAGAGGGTCAGGAGCGCACAGATGGGGAAGTTTCATTTAAAGTCTTGCTTGGGGAAGCATCTATGGGTTAGGCCATAGTTGTATCCTTCAAAACCAGGCAATATTAAGAATATAGGACCACATAGGAGAAAACACATGTGCGCGCGCACACACACACACATACACACACACATACACAACAAACCCGTGTACACACACAGTTCCTCAAAGCTATGCAGGCAGAAGAGCCTAGTAGAATATTTGCTAATTTTGAATTTCAAAGATCTAAAGGCCTGAGTTTACATTTTAGCTCACAATTGGACCAGATGTTTTTATATGAGGTGGTCCACATTTCCTCGCTTCAGTTTCTCCTTCGAAAAATAGAGATACTGGGGCACCTGGGTGGCTCAGTGGGTTAAAGCCTCTGCCTTCGGCTCATGTCATGATCTCAAGGTCCTGGGATCGAGCCCCACTTTGGGCTCTCTGCTCAACAGGGAGCCTGCTCCCCCCTCCCCGCCCCACCCCGCCTGCCTCTCTGCCTACTTGTGATCTCTGTCTGTCAAATAAACAAATACAATCTTTAAAAAAATAGAGATATTACCCGCCTATGGGATGGATCGCTTGCTCAGAGCAGCCATGCATCATAGTGTAGCTACTAAATGCTAGGAAGGAAATTGAAGTTACGCGACCAGTGGCTGTATCTTGGATTTGAGCTGAATAAAGAGGAAGGAAAGCTTAGCCAGAACTTGTCGCTGTATAATTTATTTTGAACAAGATCAACTTATTATTTATTTATTCTATAATAACATATGTTAATTATTCAGAAAGAACACAGGTTATTATACATACCGTATAAAATATTTGTGTGTGTATAGAATACTGATGCATAAGTGGTCAGCGTAATGCGATCCTGCCATCGTGTGGCCGTGTGACATCTGGCAGCCGTATTATTTTCCTGGGTGTAGTGAGTTTTATCCTAATGCCGTGCCTCCGTGGCACATTTCCCCCAAAACAAATAAAGAAGAAGAGGTAGATGATAGATAGATGGATAGATAGATAGATAGCTGGATGATAGGAAAACAGAAGTTTTTAAAGGTTTTTTATTTATTTATTTGACAGACAGAGATCACAAGTAGGCAGAGAGGCAGGCAGAGAGAGAAGAAGAGAAGCAGGCTTTCTGCCGAGCAGAAAGCCAGATGCGGGGCTCGATCCCAGGACCCTGGGATCATCACCTGAGCTGAAGGCAGAGGCTTTAACCCACCTAGCCACCCAGGTGCCCCAACAGAAGTTTTTATCAGTATACATGTTATTCAGCATATACTTATTTAACAACTTTGATGCTTTTATTTTTTGGAAATGAATGGATTTTTTTTTCTTAAGATTAAACCCATTTATTGATTCTTTCAACATCATTGATGGGGTGCTCTCTATAGATTAGACACAGTGCGAGACCCGGGGTACGTGGGTGATCAGGAATGTGTGCCTGTCAAACTGCTCAGGATCTGAGGGTGAATATTGTTACAAGGTAAGGTCATGATCAAGTGATGTTATAGAAATTCCCAGGTGAGCCACTCAGAGTGGTACCCCTCAGAGGAGCCTTGAGAAAGAGGAAACAGGAGAGCTGAGTCTTGAAAATTGGAAGATAAGCTAGATTAATCTAGGTTCATTAGTCTAGAAATTCTCCACTAGAGCAAAACTGGGGGAAACAAGGCAGGGGAATAAGTAGAATCAAAGTAGAAGGAATATCTTGGATAGAGAGAAGGAGCAACAATTTTAGTTCAATTCCTAATGCCTTTATGATTGATTTGCCAGGTGTCCCACCACAGGAGACAAGGCACACGTGAAAATTGTATCTTACAAGGGAAGTCACATACATGAGACGAACAAGAAGAAAAGGGGAAGTAGATTGTCCCAAAACAATGGGATTTTCCCTGATTTTTGAAGGGTGGAGACCACCATGATAAACTAAAAATTGATTTAAAGACTAAAGGTAATCAGGTAAGGGGGGAAATGGATGGGTAAGAGGAAGAATTTTCAAGGCACTGGGGACAGTGCGAACCCTGGAGCTATGTGCTTTCACCATTACCCTTTTCCCCAAGAAACAGAAGGAAACTGGATGTGAGCAGACCATGAAATGCAATAGTAATGAGTCTGATGTGCTAGGCAGACTAATCCCTACTCTTCAAGATGTTTATGGCCTAATCCTGGAACTCCTGAACACTTATATGGTGAAAGCTAATTAAGTTGCAGATGGAATTAAGATTGTTAATCCTGGGGTGCCTGGGTGGCTCAGTGGGTTAAAGCCTCTGCCTTCAGCTCAGGTCATGGTCCCAGGGTCCTGGGATCGAGCCCCACATCGGGCTCTCTGCTCAGTGGGGAGCCTGCTTCTACCTCTCTCTGTCTGCCTCTCTGCCTACTGGTGATCACTGTCTGTCAAATAAATAAATAAAATCTTAAAAAAAAAAAAGATTGCTAATCCATTGACCTGCAAATGGGGAATGATCCTAATCTAATTATGTGAGCTCTTAAACATAGAAGAGGGTGGAAGAAGGTAAGGCAGGGAGATGAGATAATAGAAGGAGGAGAAGTCTAGGAAATGACAAGGATTGAGCCATCATCGTTGTCTTTGATGATGGATGAAGGAGATCATGAGCCAAGGGATTTGGGTGGCATCCAGAAGCTAGAAAACACAAAGAAGTGGCTTCTTAGAACCTAGAGACAGGAACACATCCCCTTCCACATCTTGATTTGAGTCAGAAGCTGGACTTCTGACTTAAAGAAGTAAAAGACAACACATAGAAGACATTTTGGCTATTGTAGGTCACTGAGCTTGTAGGCATGTGCTTGGGCAGTGACAGAAAATTAATACATTAAATATGTTGTCCGTGGGGAGATTAGGGCAGCCCTGTAAGCCAGGTTATGGATTTTCTTCTTTGTGACCAACAGGGAGCTCTTGTCTATTTCAGGAAGGAAGATTACATAGTCTGGTTTGCATATCCAAAGGTCCCACCAACCAGCTTCACTGAGAATTGGTGAGTGGGAGCTACAGTGGACACAAGGAGATGCAGGAGAGGGACTGTTGCTGTCGCCACTAATATGCAGTGGTGATTTGGACTAGAGCTCACAGCAGCTGTGAGAAAAGAGACACATCCACTCACTTCAGAGGTACCAGGTGGGAGAGTTGACAAGGTATGCTACTTGGCAGATGAGCATGTTGCGACGAAGATTTATACTCATGCTAAGATTTCTGGTCTCTGATTGAGCATAGCATATTATTATGGAAAGTGCTTTAAATACAGGCAGAGGAGCATACTTGCTGGGAAATGCAAATTCACATTTGGCATCGCTGATTTTGAGATATTTGAGGGCTATCCAAGTGGAGATGGCCAACAGAGGGTTGGGTTATACTGGTTTGTTGCAAAATGGGACACACTGGAAATGTGCATACTTGGGAGTTACATTTACAGGATAAAGAGAACAATGACATTGATAAGATTGTTTGTGAATAGTATTAAAATAAGGACTGAGAGAACTATGAGACTTAGTAGCATTTATAGAACTAAAAGATACAGAGAAACTAGTTTTAAAAAGGGGGGAAGGGGGCTACTGGAGAGTACAGGAAATCAAATAAGCCAATATAATTCTCTGGAAGCAGGGAGTGGTCAAACGTGTTACAAATTGCAAACAGAGGGATCCCTACATACAAGGACCACAATGTTTCCATTACATTTATTGACATAGATATTGTGTGAGATATTGGCAAAAGTACTATTTATGGAGCGGAAGAGAGGAATCATAACTAGAGTTAGTTACAAAATGAGTGGAAGGGATGAAATGATTACAGTTAGTAGGGAAAAACTGAAAGAAAATTCTGGGTGACAGTATGTTGCTTTCTTGCTTTGTTTTTCTATCTTCATAAACTTGAACTTGAACTTGCTACAAAGAAACCTTGATATTGTATAACAACAGAAAAATAAAACCAAAAGTCAAAGAAAACTATGCTTGGCACATCATAGCCACACCGTGTAAAACCAAAGAGAAAAATGTGAAAGTGACACATATATATTGGGGGACCATCACTTAAAGACTAGCGATCACTCAGCAAAAGACTTGGAATCCAGGAGACAGCGGAAAACATCTTCAATGTAATAGCAAAAGTAGCTGTCAACTCAGAATCTTATAGCCAATGAAAATATCCTTCAGGAGTGAAGGTGAATTAAAAACATTCTCCGTTGTAGGAATGATAATAGACTTAGTTGCTCTGAAAGAAATGCTAACGTAATTCTTTAGTCTAGAGGAAAATTATACCATAGGGAGAGTTGGAGATTTAAGAACAAAGGAAAAGCCACAGAAAAGAAAAAAAAAAAAAAATCTGAATAAAACATTATGGGCACTTAAAGAAACTTCTTCAACATTATAACACATTATAAAAAATTATGTTTTTTTCTTCTCACAGTCTTGAAAGTAGGGTGAGCATTGAAAGAAAAGATTTCAACATTGTTCAGTGGTACACAAATGCAATATATGACAACTATGACATAAGGGGTATAAGACGAAAGGAGTTCTATGGTTGTAATATTTTAATACTTTAATTGATTTGGTAAAATAATAATGCTAGACTTTGAAAAATTAGGTGTGTGTATTATAATCCCTAGAACTACCTCTCCTCCTCTGATAATACAAGCAGAGAGAGCCCCAAACCAATAGATAAATTGATTAAATGGAATACTCAAAATATTTAAATAATCTATTATAAAAGGGTATGCAGAAGAACAAAGAAGAACTGATAAACAGAAATTTTTTTAAGTGTAGGACCCAGTCTAATCATATCAATGTCACATTAAATACCAGTGGCCTGAAGACAAGAACTCAAAGACAGAAACTGTCAGATTGAATAACATTAACAAGACCCAATTATTGGGATTTTCCCCAATTACTTAGGAACGTTACAATTATTTCCAATTACTTGGCAAACACACTTGAAATATAACAACATGGATAGATTAAAAGCAAAAACGATGGCAACAATGTAATATGTAAATGCTAATCAAAATAAAGATGGAGTGGCTATATTAATATGAAACAAATTGAGAAGAAAAATAATGGAGGGAAAAAAGAACATTACTTAATGATTAAAGGGTCAATTCATCAAGAAAACATAAGAATCTTAAGCGTCTGTTTACCCAACAAAAGTGTACAAGAATACATAAAGGAAAATAATAGAACTGAAAAGAAAAACAGACACGCTTACTAGCTTCCTTGGAGACTTGAACATTCTTCTCCCATTAAGTGATAGAATGAGTAGACAGCAAATCAGCAAGAATGTAGAAGATGTGACAACCAAAACGACCTAACTAATAGCACCAACAGCTGTTTGGAAAACACTTAATATTCAACGTCCAACCATCATAACACCTGCCAGTCCTCTAGAAGTTTATTTAAGTGCCTGGAGAGCACAGAAAAGCTACAACTGGTGTCAGATTTAAAGGTGGAGGACAGTATTTTTATCCCTGGGTCACAAATATAGCAACAGAGCCCATCACCACCAATCCTATTCAGCGTGTTGAAATGGTGATGGTAATGGTTAGACATCTACGAGAGAGAGAGAGAGACTTAGAAAGATATTTCACACCTTAATACAAAATTAACTCAAAGTGCATCGTGTACCTAACTAATACAAAAACTATAGGAAAATTCTAACAAAACACTGGAGAAAATGTTTGAGGCTGTCGGTTAGGCAGAAATCTTAAGATGTAAAACCAAGATCACAATCTATATAAATAAGTGAGACTCCATTAAAATTAGATTCCCTTCATATTTGCTCTGTGAGAGAAAATTGCTAAGGACACGGAAAAACATGGTACAGAATGGGACGAAGTACTTATCGGTTGTACACATCTGACAAAGGACTTGTGTCCAAAATATATAAAGAACTCTTACAAAAAAAAAAAAAAAATTCAACTTAAAAAAAGAGAGCAAAACGGGGCGCCTGGGTGGCTCAGTGGGTTAAGCCGCTGCCTTCGGCTTGGGTCATGATCTCGGGGTCCTGGGATCGAGCCCCACATCGGGCTCTCTGCTCAGTGGGGAGCCTGCTTCCCCCTCTCTCTCTGCCTGCCTCTCTGTCTACTGTGATCTCTCTCTGTCAAATAAATAAATAAAATCTTTAAAAAAAAACAAACAGAGCAAAATAACCACGTACCTCAGCCAAGGAAATATATAGATGGCAAATAACCATATGAAAAGATGTTTAACATTATTAGTCATAAAACAAATACGAATTAAAACCACAACAAAATATCACTATACAACTATTAGAATGGCTACAATTAAGAAAATTTTAAAAAAAATGATAGTGCTGAAATCCAGCAAGGGTATATTATGGTAAGTTTTAAGGTATGTTTTCACTCGTTGTTGGTGGGAATACAAAATGGTAGACCTGCTTTTAAAAAAGTTTGCCAGCTTATTATAAACATGGATTTACCCTATTACCCATCAATCTCAATCCTAGACAGACCCCTTGGCAATTACTCCCACCACCCACCCACCCCATCCCCAGGTAAACATCGACCTCTTTCTGTCACTTAAGCATTAGTTTGCATTTCTAGAAATTGATAAAAGTAGAAGGATGAAGTATGTACCTTTTGATGTCTTTCACTCAGCATAACTAAGTGATTGAGATCTAGCCGCATTGTTGAGTGTATCAAGAACTCATTCATTTTCATGGGTAAGTCGTATTAAATTGTAAAGAGATAGCTCAATTATTTTTTAATCCATCCTGGATTGATAAACATTTGTGTTGTTTCCACTTTTCAACTATTACAAATAAAGCTGCTGTGAGCATTTGTGTATGAGTCTGTGTATGGACACATGCTTTTTTTTTTTTTTTTTTTTTAAAGATTTTATTTTATCTATTTGACAGACAGAGATCACAAGTAGGCAGAGAGGCAGGCAGAGAGAGAGGAGGAAGCAGGCTCCCCGCAGAGCAGAGAGCCCGATGGGGGACTCGATCCCAAGACCCTGAGACCATGACCCGAGCCAAAGGCAGAGGCTCAACCCACTGAGCCACCCAGGCGCCCCTGGACACATGCTTTCATTGCTCTCTGTTAAGTGTGTAGAATTAGAATGGCCAGAATGTATGGTAGACATAAGTGTAACTTTCTAAAGAAAAGGCCAAATTGTTTTCCAATCTGAAGGTATCATTTTACATCCCCATTAAGAGCATAATGAGCTCCCCTGCATCCTTTCCAGCACTTACTATGATCAGTCTTTTTCACAGTAGCCTAATGCATGCAATGTTGTCTCGTGGTTTTAGACTGCATTTCTCTAAGGACTGATGGTACGGAACATCTTTCTTCTTACGTATGCTTATTTTATTTGCTATCATATTTTCGGGGTTAAGCTGTCTGTTCCAATATTTTGCCCATTCTTCATTATATTATTTGTAGAGTCTGTTTAAAGACTGATGACAATTCTAGTCAGTGGTCATGCTTCTGAAAGTCAGACTATCAATAAAGACACATGGTTTTGAAGCTCCGTTGGTGTGTGACAACCACCACAGACACATTTCTGAATGCCAGTCAACCAACAATGAGCCCCCCTGGATAAGTCCACTCTCACACTCCCATAGCTGACATCAATCTCCTCCTGACTAGGAAAGTTCAAATCCTTGAACTCTACTTTTTCCAAATCCCTATTAAAATAAGATTCCTCACATGAAAAAGTGCTCCGCATCACTTGGCATCAGGGAAATACAAATCAAAACCACAGTGAGATACCACTTTACACCAGTCAGAATGGCTAAAATTAAGTCAGGAAATGACAGATGTTGGCGAGTATGCAGAGAGAGGGGAACCCTCCTACACTGTTGGTGGGAATGCAGGCTGGGGCAGCCACTTTGGAAAACAGCATGGAGGTTCCTCAAAAAGTTGAAAATAGTGTTACCGTATGACCCAGCAATTGCACTACTGGGTATTTACCCTAAAGATACAAACGTAGTGATCTGAAGGGGCACGTGCACCTGAATGTTTTTAACAGCAACGTCCACAGTAGCTAAGCTATGGAAAGAATCTAGATGTCCATCAACAGATGAATGGATAAAGAAGATGTGAGATACACACACACACACACACACACATATATTCACAATGGAATACTATGCAGCCATCAAAAGAAATGAAATCTTGCCATTTGCGATGACATGGATGGAACTAGAGGGTATTAATGCTGAGTGAAATAAGTCAATCAGAGAAAGACAATTATTATATGATCTCCCTGATATGAGGAATTTGAGAGGCAACATGGGGGGTTTGGAGGGTAGGGAAGGAAAAAAATGAAACAAAAGGGGATCAGGAGGGAGAAAAACCATAAGAGACTCCTAATCTCACAAAACAAACTGAGGATTGCCAGGGGGAGGGGGGTAGGGAGAGGGTGGTTGGATTATGGACATTGGGAGGGGTATGTGCTATGGTGAGTGCTGTGAAGTGTATAAGCCTGATGGTTCACAGACCTGTACCCCTGGGACTAATAATACATTACATGTTAATTTTAAAAAATCTAATAATATGCAATTCATTACTTTCTTTATTAAACTGGAATTAAAAGTTTAAAAATAAAGTAAAATAAAATAAGATTCCTGCCTTGCAATCTTCCTATTCCTATACCTAAAAAGCAAGGCTTCGTCTTACGTAAGTAAGTAACAAATTAGGGGCACCTGGTTGGTTTAGTAGGTGGAGCATTCAGTTCTGGATCTTGGGGTCGTGAGTTCAAGCCTCATGTTGGGTGTAGGGATTACATTTTTAAAAATTTTACAAAGTAAGTAATACATTCAGCTTTTTTTCAAATGTTGAGTGGTGTCCTCTTCCTTCAATGCCATTTAATTTATCTAAAAAAATTTTTTTTTCTGTATGTTTGGTGA
The DNA here is from genome assembly GCF_963455335.1 of Martes martes. NCBI lineage: Eukaryota > Metazoa > Chordata > Mammalia > Carnivora > Mustelidae > Martes > Martes martes. Next base: position 55,588,061 of record NC_137904.1, read on the forward strand.
TTTAGGAGAAATCTGCTTTTTCTTTCTTCAAAGAAAGAAAATTTCTTCCTCAATATTTATGGATGAGTCTATTCTTTCCCCACTTATTTAAATATTTTATCATAAACTAAATGTTTACATATTCTTGATTCTATATGACACATTTAATAATGGTTTCCTTCGCATTTCCAAGAAGTTTCTTCTGGAAAAGCAAGTGCTCATTTGCTCCCCTCCCACTGGAGTCTCTCTTAAACAGTCTCACACAATTTAGAAATTGAGCTTTGTCTGACACAACAGAGGACTCGATTTATTTATCCTATAGCTGTAGGCTTTCAGCTCTTTTCTTTGATCGTGAAGCAGCTTTTTGAAGGACTCTGGGGTCTGGTCATGGAAAGTAGCTACAGAACCAATGGATGACAAAAGAGAAAACGTAATGCAGAAGAGAAAAGTAGAGGGGTGTTTTCTTTCATGGCCAGTCAGAAAGTTTTCATTTCCAGCTCAGAGCCTGTGATGTTTCATGAAATCGGAAATGTTGTTGTTTTTCGCTTTGCAGACCCAGCAACTAGAGGGATGACTTGCCTGTGCTAGACATTGAGTACCTGTGGGACGAATGAATGAGGGAATGAATGAATGAATGGATGATTCTGTCTTCCTGTTTGTATTTACGTGAAGGACGAAACAGGATAGAAAGAAGAGACTCATTCTTTTTTAATTTTTTATTTTGTTTTTTAAATTTATTTTCAGTTAATTAACATATAGTGTATTATTCATTTCAGAGGTAGAGTTTAGTGATTCATCGGTTGCATATAACACCAAATGTTTATTCTATCACGTGCCCTCTTTAATGTCCATTCTCAGGCACCATATTCCCCCCACCCACCTCCCCTCCAGCAACCCTGTTTGTTTCCTAGAGTTAAGAGTCTCTTAGGGTTGGGGCACCTGGGTGTCTCAGTGGGTGAAGCCTCTACCTTCGGCTCAGGTCATGGTCTCAGGGTCCTGGGATCGAGCCCCGCATCGGGCTCTCTGCTCAGCAGGGACCCTGTTTCCCCACCTCTCTCTGCCTACTTGTGACCTCTCTCTCTGTCAAATAAATAAATAAAATCTTTAATTTAAAAAAAAAAAAAGAGTCTTTCAGGGTTGAGACATCATTCTTTGTTATGAGTGATTACAAAGTGGCTGGGTGGACAGTCTGACAAACGATATTTGTGAGTTAAATATAAAAGTTATCCTGCAACATTGGTATAACTTCAGATTCGAAGGTATTATTTGCAATCGAGTGGTGTAGACCACGACGACCTGGAGAGGTGTAAATCACTGCGGGCTAAGGAGGTCTAGGCTCGCTAGGTACAGACCTATGTCTCATTTCTGAAAGGATATTGACATTTTAAACCATGAAGCTCTCCCTTCTGATCTTCTTAGATGTGGTATTTGTTGCTTCTTCCTCTGATTCATTGGTTTTGTTTTGTTTTGTTTTGTTTTGTTTTCATTAAGGAGCAGCTTGGTCACTTAGCAGCTCAGGGTAGCACTGGTCACATGTGAGAGATGCTCAAAGGTCAACCAGAAAACAACAAAGGAAATGTTGTTCCCAGATTCCTATTTTGAAATGGACTCAGCACATTCTTGTTCTGTTCTTCCAAACATTGTCATTTCCCCAAGTCTTAGCATCTTTCAAATCTCATCAGAATATAATAGTTAGTTGACTCACAGATACACTTACGGTACTCACTTTCTTCCTGTTCTTTTTATCGCTATCAAAATAATTGTGGTAGGGCGCCATAATTTGGTATATTGAAAAGAACCAACCAGAGGAGATTAAGGAGACATGATAGGAAATGCAAAGGGGTATCCTGAATTGGATTATGGAACAGAAAAGGAACGTAGTAGAAAACCTCAGGGAATCCAAACAAAGTCTGAAATCCCTAGTCAGAGTTATTAATAAGGTACCAAAGTTAATGTCTTAGTTTTGACAAAGGCACCATGAAAAGGTAGGATGTTAGCATAAGGAGGAAGTGCATGAGGTGTATACAGGAATCCTTATAATATCTTTGTAGCTGTTTGGAAATATAAAATTGTTCTAACAGGATAATGATTATTAAAAATTAAATATTTAAGCTTCTATTTCAGTAAGTTTATTGGGGAATTTCAAGATTCACTATCTTATTTTTCCTTATAAAGTGAGATAATTTTATTCATTATGTTTTGCTTATTGTGTGTAGCCTATGGAAAGTACTCGAGAAATATCCGCCAATTCATTATATTATAGAGAACTCAGGAATCATTTTTAGTTTTCCACAGAAGAATGTTGTATTCTCCACTCTCACCACTAGGTGGCAGTATCAACACGTCAGTTAAAATTCATTCTTTACCCAGGAGCAAAAACTACCCTTTGAAAACAAACCACATTTGAAAAATGCTGTGATATGTCATCATTATATATATAGTAGGAGGGAGAATTCCTAGTATGGTGATGAAGATCAAGAAAGATACGAACTGGCTGTGGACAGGAACCCGGGATACTAAGATATCCAGAAATAAAGTGGAAAAAAATAAAAATTCAGCCATTTATTTAAACATTTCCAGACGCGGATATAAGTGCCGTTGGACTGATAGCACATCTGGAGAATTAACGGACATCTATCTTTCCCCAGACATAAGTGTAGCATGCGATGTCTGAACCTACCAGGGCCCGGAAGTCTAAAATGATCAGCCCCATGCCTTCCGTGGTTCCATCTGGGTGATAGGTCTCCCTGCAGGCAGACATTTAAACTGGATGCTACCATTTAAAGGACCAATCTGCCTTCTTTCTGCCACGTTCTTTTTACACCTTGAATCGTTCAGGAAATAGAAGCATTTTCTAATATTGGCCAATGCAATGCAAAGCGTAAGGAGGAAGGCAATTTCCAAACCCCAAAAAGGAATTAAAATAGATCCCTATCTCAAAAAAAAAAAAGCAGCAGCAGCAGCTTGCTTTGTAGTTTCCAATTTATTAATTTCATTAGTTTGAGCAATCAGGCATCTGTTATGACTTGGATACTAGGCCAATCAAATTCTCTGTTCCCTGTGTAAACTTTCTCCAGAAAGATTGATACAGGTGTGAGAGGAAAGCAGGATTGTTTCCAGAAAGATTATATTAGACACAAGTTAACACAAAGGGAAACCTAGTGATTCAGTCATAATTTGGCAAATAATATTTATTGACTCAGTGTCACGTACCACATTTTGTCACAGGCTGACTACTGAAATATACGAATAATGATTTGTCCATTTTCTGAGTTATCAGAAAAATTGTAAAGCTTTTAGTATCTGTCTCGTGTAAAGTGTGTCTTTACCTGCTTTTCAACTTCAAAGATGCTAGAAGTCTGAGAATTTATTCCTGTTCCAGTTGTCAGGAAAATCCGTAGACTGGAAAAAAAATAATAATTACCTATACTGGTTCTTTTTCTTTTTAAGATTTTATTCATACACTTGACAGAGAGAGATCGCAAGCAGGCAGAGAGAGAGGGGGAAGCAGGCTCCCTGCTGAGCAGAGAGCCCGATGTGGGACTCGATCCCAGGACCCTGAGATCATGACCTGAGCCAAAGGCAGAGGCTTAACCCACTGAGCCACACGGGCACCCCATATACTGGTTCTTTTAAATAGAGAAAACCTGCCATCAACAGTTGAGAAATAACCATCTTGGCACTAACGTATTTAGTGCTAAACGTGCAACTCTATTTGTCTCCAGCAATAGAGTCTAGTTCTACTTATTTGTACACATATTGTCTGCAGTTGACATTTAGACAATGTTTGAGCAACATTTCCCACATGGACTGCCAACCACATCCATTGCAAAGGTGAGCGTCTCAGAAAGGTTCATTTGGTGTCCTTGTTAGTGATCTAACACAACATTCCCTTTATCTTCTCCTTCTCTTTATGGCCCTATCCACTTATTTCATCTTTATCCAGGTTACTTGGAGCAGAGTTCCCACACATGGCATTTTCAGGAATTACACTTAATAAAGCAGGACGTTTAGTGTTTGCAGACTTCTGGGTATAGTTCGAACGCCTTTTATCGGAAATGCAGACCACTCTCTGACTCAGTCCTTCCTGCCTGGAGGGAAATGGACTCTGTGTATCAATGTCCCTGCCATAATTAATCAACATACACAGTTAGAAGCAAATTTTTTGCCAAATGTTGGACAATTGTAAGATATTGGGTCAAAAAACACCTGGAAAATGACTTGTGGACACTTATGATCCAGAAAGATAAGGTACAAGATAGGCCCTGGAAGAGGTCTGCCACGCCTGACTCGGTGGGAGGGTGGGCGTGGGGCAGAGCAGTGGACTTCTGTGGGGTCACCATGTCAACAAAGAAGACAAGGGACAGTCCTACTGACCCTTCCATGGGGAGAAGAGTGAAACGCCAGGGGGCTGGCTACAGACACCATGGTGGGTGATTCCTCAACATAATCTGGATTTTTCCTGTACACATTATCTTCTACATCTTTGACATATAAAAGGAAGAAAGTGTGAATCAAAATTGTCTCTGTTGGCTCTATTTTTATTTGGGTGTTCGTTCTTTTTCTTTCTTTTTTTTAAGATTCCATTTGAGAGAGAGTGAGAGAGAGAGCACAAGCCGGGGGAGGGACAGAAGGAGAGGGAGAAGCAGACTCCCTGCTGAGCAGGGATCCTGATGGGGGGCTCGATCCCAGGACCCCGGGATCATGACTTGAGCGGAAGATAGATGCCTAACCGACTGAGCCACCCAGGCGCTCCTTGTTTGGGTTTTCTTAATACAACAGAAAATCTTAATCACTTGATTGCATACTTAAAGGCATTCATAACAAATAAATGGGAACACAGCATTTCATCCTGTCCTTTGTGCCTGGAAATATGTCCGATTTGGGGACAGCCAAACACTCCAATAAAATCGTTCACTGTTCAACTACATTCCCCTGATGCTGTGTCCCTGAACTTTGAGTTCCCACAAAATAAATAAATAAATAAATAAAAATAAAAAATTATTTAAAAATTAAAAAAATCACATTTTTGTTTTGAAAGAAAAGAAACAAAGGTAAACATTGCATGGTTTAATTTTTTCAGGACCGTTTCCTGACTGACTCCTTTTCAATTTTGTATATATGCCATTAAACAAAACGAATGAATTTCTGAAAACACAAAAGACTAGTTTGTTATTTTCACTATTAATACCAGAGCCTTCAGGTCACTGTTCTCTTTCACCATCCTTGTTTGTCTCATTCCCAAACACTGATTTTTAAGGGTGACGCCTTGTACTTAATCATTGTCTAAGATCTTGGGAGAGTTGGCTCTTCTATTTAATTTTTTTTTCTCCTCGACAGAAGATAATTTCTGGAAGAGAGACCACAGGACAGGCCACAGAGTTAAACAAAATCTGCAGAAAGTGAACGGTGACTGGAGGCATCTTACCTAGAAGTTTCCGTTCGGTGGGGGTACGGGTTGGGGAGCGTCTCTGAAAACCACTGACCGGATCCCTGCCAGGACCCGTTTAGACCTGATGGAGAAGGAATAAGCAAAGGAAAAAGGATGATGAATGTGCGCTTGCTGCCACAGAAAACCCCTTTCCAAAGGGGGTTTGGAACTAACTAACCAACAAAAACAAAGTCGAGTTGAAAAGGCAGTGGACCTCACCCTCCAACCAGGTGAGTCTGCAGATCCCCCACCTCCCCTGCCCGGGCATGAAGAAGGCTGGCCCATCCCTGAATTTGCAGCCAGGGTGGTCGTCTGTGTGCAGAATTTAAAGCAAACAAGGGCAAGCTGTAGCCAGATGTGGGGGCTTTCAGGTTCACTGGCGGTTCCTGGGGTCCGCGGAGTCAAAGCAGCTCACGCACGTTCCTGCTCTCCACCAGGAAACGTGGAGACGTGGAGGCCGCAGGAATCTGATGGGCCAGCCGTCCCCAAACTGGTCTCTCTGTGCAGTGAAGGACCCCACGGCCACTCCTCCAAGACTCGTACAAATGCCTTTAAAATCCCAGCAACTGTGACTGACTGAAATGGCTCCAGCAGATCTGAGAAGTCAACGGATGGGCCTTGTGGCCCAAGATCCAGTAATGAGTTTCCTGTGCGATTATGTCTCTGCCCTCATCGGTCTGTGGATTTCTGGAGACGTGCCATCAGCCCTTTCTCCAAAGCAGAGATAAGTTTTGTTATTACGTCTTCAGAAAGATGGAAAGAAAATTCTTCCCAGAGCCATCCACACACCTAGCTCGTGACTCAGGAGTTTGGTTCTAAGGATTCCTGACCTGTTTTTCCTCTGTTTTGACTTCTCTTTCTCCCTTAACCTCAAATCCCACCTCCTAAGCAAACAGCAGGAATTTTTAAAAGCATATTCATTCACGTAGTTTTGTCATGTTAAATCAGCCTTGCGTATGAATTAGCATGGGGCCTTGCCTATGGATTTAGGGAAGACACAAGAATTGGTTCTCCCGGCTGGACACGATTCAGTCCAATCTTCTGTGTTCAGACGTCTAAGGGCATTTACCTCTTTCTTCTTTCTTTTCTTGGAAAACCTTTTGTGACGTGAATGAGTCACGTTCTCTCTGCATCCCCTTGTCTAAAATTGTGCCCTGAGTTGGGCGAAACAGAAAAGATCTAATGATGAAAGGAGAGAACAGTGAGCTGATTCTTACAAATCGTCCGCTTTCCAACGTACCTCTGAGCCCTGCAAACTTTATTGATGTTCTTTCTCTAGGTACCGGCCAAAATGAAACCAAATTTCATTTTACCTCATTGCGAGTCTGTTTACGAAAGTCAGTAAATCACCCTGCTTCTGACCTCGGCTGGAAGGTCAAACCCTTTTTCACAGCCATTAACTTTTTCACCATGCAGATGTGCATTTGGTGGCTTAATCTTTTCCATCCTGGATGATACAGCGGGCCTCCACCCGACGTGGGCCTTGCGAGAGCAGGAACGTCTCATCCATCAAATCCAGGGTGCCCAATTTTTTTTTGTTTTTTTTTGCATTTGATAAATTCAAAATAATTTCTTTTCATGGCGAAGAGTCATATGTTTGCTCGGTAATTAAAATCAGAGACGTGGGGAGAGGACGTCTCTGGGGTCCTGCCAGTCCCTTATTTCTTCCTACATTTGCTAAATTCACATCTGAGTCAAATTCACGTATTAGAGTCAGATAGTCTGTAGTTTCAAAATGCCTGTTCGCCAGCACGACACTTTGAATCATTTTTCACACAAAACCGTGTCAAGGGCTGTGTTTGCCTCTAAAAACTAAGACAGAGAGGAGTAAAGGAATAAACTAAGAAATTGGAGACCTAGACTTGCTTTTTTGCGTGTTCCAAGTGGGGATGATGGCGTTTTGTGGTTCTGAATCGTTAATGGACCTCTTTTTTACAAGTCATACTAAAAGCTAACATGTTTATTGCTTATGGCCAGATCCTAAGTGCGAGATATTTATTTACGTGGGCTGTTTTGATTTTCCCCAAACATGATGAGACGCACGAATTAACATCCCATTTGAACAGAGGAGAAAATGGAGGGACGGATGTTTTAGAAAAATAAATCAGCTTCCCTTCTATTCTCTTAGGTCTCTACTATAAAAATTTCAGTCTCTGGGCTGGTACAGAGGATTACAAGAGATTCAGAGGGCATAGAGTATCGATTTTTGCATTTCTTTGGGGAAAATAAAACTATATGCGTACTTTGATGCTTTCAGGTAGAAAATGATTTCTTTCTGACGCTGAATGATCTGGTTGGCCACATAGAAAGGATTGAAACGTTTGTCCTTACAGTCCACAAAATGAAAGGCTTATCACGTCTCTGCCTCCCCCCACTAAAAATGTATACATACATGAAGAAATTTGGGAAATATTGTGTGTGGATACAGATGACATTCGGAGCCTTATTGGCTCTATGGGTCCTCAGAGAAAATGTAATTGTTGATTCTCAGCCGATCGTTTAAAAATTAAATTCCTCCCAATTTACTCCCTTTCTAATTGCAGAGACCAGCTGCCCTCGGATTGAGTTTTCCTGTTGTTTCCTTGTCCCTAAAGTCTCTGTAAAAGATTTTATTTCTCTAGGCAACCAGCTGGTTTTTCACATAGATAAGGTCAATTAATTTGACCTTTGTTTCAATATGAAATGCATAATAAAAGCTCGTGCCCCAAAGACCGGATGTGGCCTTTCAGAAAAGCTACTTGCCAGGACAGGGAACAATAATTTATGGCCTCGTAAACCCCCCCGTTGAAATGCTTGTTGCCCAGCATTGCGATGACAAGGCGACTGTGTGTGTCTTTCTGTGTTTATTTTTATTCTAGGCGATAGGGATGGGGGGAAAGAACCAAGCACCTGCGTTATTAAAGATGACGAGCGACAGAGGCAGAAAGAGGGCTGCTGTTTCTTGAAGGATCCAGGGACGCCGTTTGAATGTGTGTTTTTCCGCAGCAGCTTGTTTTCCAGGGACAAAAATTCATAAATCGAGGCTCTGAGAGTTTATTATTGACTTTTGACCGTTAAGGGTTCATTAGTAAAACAAACTTCCCGACTCAGGCTTTGAGAGCCGTGTAAACTCCTCGTGCAGCCAAGTACGGAAAAGAAAGGAGAAATTGGTATTTATGATCAATATCGAAAGGACGGGTATCTGCAGTTTGATCGATGAATGGATTGATCCAGGAATCCAATTTTTAAAAATGGACGAGGATCTGAACTCTTTTTTTTTTTTTTTAAAGATTTTATTTATTTGTTTGAGAGGGAGAGAGAGAGAGAGAGCATGGTGAGCAGAGGGAGGGGTAAGGGAAGGCGCAGAGGGAGAAACAGGCTGGACACAAGGCTGGATCCCAGGATCCTGGGGTCATGACCTGAGCCAAAGGCAGACCCTCAACCAACGGAGCCACCTAGGCACCCCTACTGTTCTGTATTTATTTATTTTTTTTAATATTTTATTTATTTATTTATTTGAGAGAGAGTATGAGCAAGGAGAAGGTCAGAGAGAGAAGCAGACTCCCCGTGGAGCTGGGAGCCCGATGCGGGACTCGATCCTGGGACTCCAGGATCATGACCTGAGCTGAAGGCAGTCGCTTAACCAACGGAGCCACCCAGGCGCCCCCTACTGTTCTGTATTTAAACAACCCTGGATGAAACCCTTTTACTTAAATCTGTGATCAGATGCTCTGATTCCATCCTAGAAATGAGACATCTGAGTCAAAATATACAGCTATCTCTTAGACGGTTGATAATGCTTTTTAGTAAGTATCACTCATCATCTCCAGCCACCATGAAGTTAGGAATCCAGTATTTCAGCTGTTCTTTTGAAACTGGCCTTTTTGTACACCTTGAATGGGGACACACGGTAGAAGACACTTGCTCCTCAAGATTTGCGTTCATTCCCAAAACCAGTCTTTCTCAGTTCTGCAGACGCCCCTGCCAGGAAGCTTTTCACGGATGTGCGGATGCCATTTTTGGAGACCCAGTGGTAATTTGGATAAAGAACGTTTTCTAAGTAACACCGCAATAAATAGGAGGGGTGGTCAGGAGAAGTTTACCGTGTACAAGGTACCGGCGCCTTTTTGAGTTGGAAGAAACATAGAAGCAGCCACCAACAGGGATGGGTTTAGAAAGAGCACGGGAAGGAAAATGAAATGATGCCGAAGACAGACAAAGCTATTCCAAAATCTTTGCACAGACACCCGCGCACCTTTCTGATGAGAACGTGAAGTAGAGGCGCCTTCCTCGAGGGTCACGGGCAATACCCATCCCAGGGCTTACACTGAGATGCTGTGCCCCAGAAAGTGCAGTTGGAATCACTGATCCCAAGAAAAGCGTACAGGTATTCCAAAGCCCCGTTTTAGCAGAAGAGAGCTAGTGTGCACGCACACACACACACAAAAACAGCTATGTTTATTTCTTTGGGGAGTTTTTCCCAGGTAGGCAGACCCATAATCCGTACGGTGCATTGGGTTTGCAAACAGCTTCTGCCTTGATTCATCACGTGCTGATAGTGGTCATTCCTTATCTGTGATTTTTGTGCAATGCTAAGTTTTCTTCTTTCTCAAAACTGGAAAACACACAAACATTTTTTTTTAATTTATTTGACAGACAGAGATCATAAATAGGTTGAGAGGCAGGCAGAGAGAGAGAGAGGAGGAAGCAGGTTCCCTGCTGAGCAGAGATCCTGAAGTGGGGCACCATCCCAGGACTCTGGGATCATGACCTGAGCCAAAAGCAGAGGCCTTAACCCACTGAGCCACCCAAGCACCCCAAACATGTTCTTTTCCTTAAAGGAAACAGCCACCAGCAAACGCCATCTTACGATACCTACAGAGGATTTGATATCAGATCTTTAAAAGGGAAGAAATCAATTTTTCCCATCTTCCTTCATGCACTGGTTCCCCCTGGCCCTTTGCCACCAAGATCTGGACCTGGGGTTAATGCCATGGGTGCTGTATTTCAAATACATTATTAGTTAAATAGACTTTTTGTTGACCGTCTTAAGATCCTAACCACAATTTATATCATTGTTTCCATGGGGAAAAATGTGTTCCAAGTTCCAAACAGCTGACATAAAAACAAATTCAAAACAGCTTGTTTGTACCTTGAAGATTGTCTTTATTTTTTTTCTTGTTTTTACTACTGAAAGCAAGTTGGTACCCAGAAGTCATTAATGGCCCTAGAGTACAGTACATCCACAGCCGGAAATTGTGGGCTGGACTGTTTTTGACCTCTAGTTAAGAAAGGCTTTTTCTGGATTTGGGTCCTGTACAGAGCTTTCTTCCCAGGGGGGTTTCTTTATTAATTTATTTTTAAGGGCATCGATCGAAACCGCAGATTTACTGGTGTGTGTGTGTGTGTGCGCTACGTCGGAAAGAAAACAGGATAATCATATTTAAGACTACTAAGTGATTTTCCTTCGTTACTTTCTTCATGCGATCGCAGCAAAACCTCAGAAGACTGGCATCTCTCCAAAACCCCTATTATTTCCCTCCAGAGATCTAGCTAGCTCAAAAGGAGACGGAGATCGCACTAACTGAATAGATCCCCACTGTAGCAAAAACGCACCAGAATATGGCCAAGTGCGTTTCTGCAGGAAAACTCAGGTAATAAGCTGAATTTCGAGCCGTCTGTGTCCAGATGTCACTCTGTGATTCTGAACAATAGTAGGGGCGGGTCAAGACGAGGAGGTTAAGATTCACAGCACGGGAGAAAGGGAAGGAACGGCCTAAAAGCTCTGTGAGTCTCGGGAACATAAAACTGTCAGTTATGGGCAGCGAAATTCTCATGACCCCAAAGCTGAACTTTGTAAACAGGGTTGGCATCAAACACTCGGCCTGGAGAAAATAAAGAGGGAAAGAAAGGAGAAGAGGTTGGGGAAGAAGAAGAAAAAGACGAAGAGGAAAAGAAAGAGGAAGAAGCAGCAGGAGGAGGAGGAGAAAAAGAAAAAGAAAACCCTAATTCTTGATTAGATTGTATCAGGATGAATGATGGCAAGATGAACCCACCATCCCCGGCCCCATTCCTTGGAGGGGCTATTTCTAATATGTCGGGGTTATAAGCTCCTTAACAGGTGAGGAGAAAACAGAATGCGTGATTAAAGTCATAAGCTTAAGTTTTGGTGGATTTGACCCTCAATTCAACTAACTTCCTCAGTGTAAGCCAATTTTGTTTTGGTCGCTCTATTTTTTGCATTTCTTTGCTTTAAAACCGAAGGTAGCACGTGTCTCTTTCGACTATTAGGAGATCTGAAAGCCCCGTGCTCCAAAGCACCCTGCATTCGGAAAATGGAGTTCAAGGTCTGACCCACAGTCGGTATACAAAATTAATACTAGACAGATATAATTATTATGGTTGTTATTATTACAGGGTTATTGCTAATTGAAATTATAAGAATGCATCTCCTCTGTCTGAACCGAAAGCTTAGCTATTTCTATTTTTTTTTTTAGTATAAAAAATGGTTCATTTTGGCACACAGCAGGAAATAACTTATATTGCTCTCCTATGGCCTAGAGTTGGGAATTTTAACCTATGTCTTTGTTTATTACTGAAATAGTGGTTTTCATCAAATGGCGTAGAACCAATTTTCTAATGTAATTACATGGGTTTTATCAAATTCCATTTAAACTCAATCTACTACTGGTCATGCTGAGAGGTACGGTGATAATGGGACCCAGTGCAAATGAATATCCGAGAAATTTGTCATAGGGACGTGAGCTTAGGATCCATTTGACTTGTCCTCATTTCTTCCGTATGTAAATGTGACTTAGAGACTTCGATTTTGGGGCCGAATGCCTCTCTCTGCTTTTCAACCATGTAATAGTTAAATTCCGCAGAGATCAATAACTTCTCAGAGATTTCTGTATGATAAAATTCACAGGTCCCAGCCCGTAACACTCTTGCTTGCAACACATTTTCTACAATTAATATTAGAGAGTCTCCTTTTGTTGAAGAACATGGATATTGGGAAACGTTAGGAGTACACTGTTAACAAACAACTACACCTACAAAGTATGACACTGTTTCTATGTGATGTATGTCACGGAATTAAGTGATATACGATACAGAAGAAAAGTTTTAGTCATGCTGGTCACTGGGATGGACGATAATAGAATTTTTTATTGGGACAGGTGGAGTAGGGAGTATTTACTCAGAGGGTAACCTGTTTTGGACGTTTTGGTGTTGAAAATCCTAGCTGTGTCACTTAATAACTATGTAGGTTTTGGCAAGTTAATTAACCATTAACTCTTTGTGCTGTAGGTTTCCTCATCTACGAAATGCAGGTAACAGTAATAATGTCAGTGCCTATGACACCAGATTGATGTGAAGTTTAAATGGAGTTGACAGAAAAATAGATAGTATACAGTCCCTCAACATTTGTAGATATCAACTTTGACATTTATCAAGATTATTTTCAATAATTTCAAGGTAATATATAACCTTAACCAGCCTCTTACTCAAATAACTTCATAAACCTCTTACACCTATCATTTTTAATAATATTTTCTGTTGTACAAAAGGGATTTCTTCTTGTCTTACTCTTTTCATTTCATTCTTTTCATTATTCTCGTCCCTGGTTTACCTGCCGGTGTTGTTTGGGCTTTCCCCCCTCTCTTGGGACTTCCTTGGTCGTCACTCACTTTATTATGTTTTTATTCATCTAAGTGCCTTATTAGCATTTTTTGAAGAATTAACTCATTTCAAGTTAGATTCAAAATTCAGCCACAAGATTCATGTGCCCATTTCCCCCCAAATGTTGTAACTTGATCATCATAAAATTATACCTGACTTCCCAGCTCCCCTTTGACCTTGTGACAAAAATACTGTTCTACCTCCTTGTTCACAGGGGCCTGCTAATTCCTTACCAAGTTTTTGTATAGCAGACTTTCGTGTTGTAGCTTTTTGGAAACACCAACAAGCCTAATAAAAACATGCAAATATGCATTTTACCTCTCCTATTTTCTCTCCTGTTTGTTTGTTTTTGCATTTTAGTAGAGAACTATCTTTCCACTTCTCTGGTGTAAATCCTTCTTTATCTCCGCTGTTCCAGACCATCCTAATTTTTCTAGAGACATTCAGTCACTTCCGTTTTGTAGAAGTTTTCTACTAGTGTTTATCGCTTTCTTTTTTTAATATTATCTCTTTTTTTTGTTCCCATTGGTTTTTCCTTTTCCCTTAAAAACAAACAAGCCTAGTAGACGTTTGTTGAACCAATGAATAAATGCATGAATGCATGTTAAGGATTTGTGGCTTCTTTTAGTCACTTATTTGCAGAAATCCATTAAAGAATATGACATGAGGGGCGCCCGGGTGGCTCAGTGGGTTAAGCCTCTGCCTTCAGCTCAGGTCATGATTCAAGGGTCCTGGAATCGAGTCCCACATTGGGCTCTCTGCTCAGCAGGGAGCCTGCTTCCCTTCCTCTTTCTCTGCCTGCCTCTCTGCCTACTTGTGATCTCTGTCTGTCAAATAAATAAATAAAATCTTTAAAAAAAAAAAAGAATATGACATGATTAACTAATAGGCATCTCCGTGAGGAATCTCTAACAGGAGCTTCTCTGAGGTGTACGAATATTTGCCTATCATTCCATTTATTCATTAACTACTTGGTCTAATTCTGAAACTCCAGAGTTAGTTCTGCCCTTCAAAAGTTTCCCAAACACGGGGCACCTGTGTGGCTCAGTGGTTTAGGCCTCTGTCTTTGGCTCGGGTCATGATCTCAGGGTCTTGGGATCGAGCCCCACATTGGGCTCTCTGCTCAACAGAAGCCTGCTTCCTCCTTTCTCTTTGCCTGCCTCTCTGCCTACTTCTGATTTCTCTCTGTCAAATAAATAAATAAAGTCTTAAAAAAAATACTTTAAAAAGTTTCCCAAACACCTGGGAATTCACAAATTTGAAATCCAAGTTGGACATGTGTGGTCTGAGGGTTTTAGGAAGGCTTCTCATTTCCACAGACAGCTTGAAAGACCTAATCACTGTGAAAGCGGAATGAGACTGGAAATTTTTTCCCTTCTTAAATGAAATGCAAGAACGAGCCTTTGGGAAGACACAGCAAGCTCTTTTGGGAAGATACTTCTTTACACTTATGCTATAAGTGTGACATAGTGTGTTTCTTTTTTCTGGATGTTTATTTTATTTATTTATTTAATGTATTTATTTACTTATTTATTTTTTAAGATTTTATTTACTTATTTGTCAGAGAGAGAGAGCAGAAGCAGGGGGAGCAGCAGGCAGAGGGAGAAGCAGGCTCCCTACTGAGCAAGGAGCCAGATGCTGGACTTGATCCCAGGACCCCTGGGATCATGACCTGAGCTGAAGGCTGACGCTTAACCAACTGAGCTACCAAGGTGTCCCTATTTTATTTATTTATTTATTTTTGGAGCAGTGTTAGGTTCACAGCCAAATTGAGAGGAAGGTATGGAGATCTCCTAGAACATTCTGTCCCCACCTGTGAATAGGCTCTCCTGTTATCATCATCCCCTGCTAGAGCAGCACATTTGTTATAGTTAATGAACCTACATTGACCCATCATAGTCACCCAGAGTCCATAGTTCACACTACCGTTCACTCTCGGTGTTGTACATGTTGTGGGTTCGGACAAATGTGCAATGACATGCATCCATTGTTATGGTATCACACGGAATATTTTCAACGCCCTAAAAGTCCTCTGTGCTCTGCCCATTTATTCCCCCAACGCAAAGCCTTGACAACCACTGATCTTTTTTACCATCTCCATAGCTCCCCTTCCCTAGAATGTCCAATAATTGGAATCATACAGCCTGTTTTGGGGTGGAGTGTACTGAACCCCTTCACTCTTGTTTTCTTTCCTCTTTTTATTTTATTTTATTTTATTTTATTTTATTTTATTGCCTTTGATCACTTCAGTTCTGCTACTTAATCAGCATCTCTTCCTATTCTGATTAACTTTGTTTTATCTCACCTGCTCCCGAGTTTTTAAGCAATCTATACAGACTTTCACAAATAGAGACCCTCTAAGATGTTGACAAAATCAGAATCACTCCAGTCCCGCTATCCAGTGATGGTCTTTACAAACATGTCTGTGTATTTCATTTTTTTGTTCTAAGTATAATCCATGTATGTGTGTATCAACAAAACTCGCTAATAATATGTAGTGGGAAGTTTGCTAGTTTCATATCTCCCATTTATACCCTTGCATCCTAAATAATGCCCAGCTGACTCATTCTTAGAACACATTTGTCTGTATTTACAACAGAACCATGCATTACATCATTCTTTTACATCATTTCTTCAGCATCCTTATCAACCTTCCCATCCCCAAGATGCATTAAGTATCCGTACTCTGGGGTACCAAAGTATCCTGTATTTGTTTGAATATCCAAGTACATGTCACACTCATTGTAAGTCTCTTATGTGTTTATCTCGTCAGCGGCACAATAAACTTCACAATCAATTTTTTTTGTTGTTGACCTTGAATAATATGTGTCTGCAATCAATTAATTAAATCTATGTCTCAAAGCCTTTCTATGTGTATCAAAAGAAGTGCATCAATGAACATATATTTCCTAAGAATCTACTGTATAATTAACCCTATGGTAAGTGCTGTGTATCCTGCAAAAGAAATAATGGCTATGTTAAACACAAACAGAGACCGGGAGAAGAGAAGGTCTGGAATCAGAAGACGTAGTGATTTGGTGCAAGTGTTGTCTTGGGTGACATGAATAAATTCTTTTATTCTGCATGTTACAGATGAGGAAATTGAGCTTAATGCCTGCCTCACAAAACTATTTTGAGAATTCCCAAAATGAGTGCTTCCACAATGTGAGATCGAATGTTAAGAAGTACTAATATTGTTACTGTAATTTAATAAGACAATACATTTACAATTCAATGAATGAAGCATCAAACATCCACAGTTCTTATTGACGGTGTCAAACTTCAACTTGTCCTTCTCCCAGTCCTTCTCAAACTCGTAAATAAAAGCAAGCAACGAGATTCCATCCTGACTTATTACATGATATATATTCATATTTTCCGGAAACCTTGATAGTACTTCTTACCAAATTGGATCTCCAGCAAAAACGAAGATGTTGCTTGAAAA
This sequence comes from Martes martes, assembly GCF_963455335.1. Lineage (NCBI taxonomy): Eukaryota > Metazoa > Chordata > Mammalia > Carnivora > Mustelidae > Martes > Martes martes. The sequence continues at coordinate 55,604,575 of NC_137904.1, forward strand.
AAAAAACCAACATTGTTGATGAGATTATTTTTAAAAAGAAAGGATTTGTCTGCAAAGAGAGCATGAAGACAAACAAGTAAATAAATAAAAAGTACATTATTTGATTTTAAAGTCTTAACACTTAGATTACTGAAACCCAAGGAACTACCGCAAACTTCCAGAAATGTCTGGAAGACGTATTTCCAGAGTAATGTACAGCATTAGCCTGATGTTGGCAAAATTTCCAGACTAACCCTTCGGTGACCAAATAGATCTCTAGAAAAGTTCGTATGAATCCTACTTATGTAGTATGTAACTTAGCATTTTCACAACAGATTCTAGTTGACTTCTTCTTAATATTTAATCCTCAAAAATATGGAACATGTCCCAGTTAACTATTCTTTAGCACTAAGTGTGTTCTCAGTAAAACCCAAACAGAAATCACATTTTAAAAGAGATAATCAAAATATATATTCATACATATTCAAAATACAACATGCACATTCCATTACATGGTTTTTCACTGGTTTATGCAACCTTCCGTGTTTCCCTCCTCTGATAAAATTCAGCATTCCCTTGTAATTCAGGAATTCTCTGTGATAAAGTTCTGCTTTAATTAGAATTGAGATTTGTAAAGAAAGAGACTGAGCACAGGAAGTTATTAGAATAACAACATGACAGCTGGAAAAGTTTCAAATGGACTGATAGGACATATTAATGGATCCCAAATGTTTTTATTTTTTCTTCAATTTCTGTGTTTCCATATGAAAGCTAGAGAGAATCGTTTAAGCTGAAGCATTATCTCATTAGAGCAGATAAAACAAGCAAACTTTTAAAAAATGACAAAATGGAAGAAAAAATATTTTTGAAATATAATATTTTGATAAAAATCTTTCTTTTCCTGGCTGGTTCATTATTGATTGTTTATACTCATTGACTATTTCCCACTCCATTTTGTGTGTGAAAATAGTATCAAAAATTTTTTTTGATAGTTTATGGTGTAATTATATATTCAGTTAACTAGAATTGAATCAAAGCAGAGTAAAAAATTACACAAGAGACTAGTCTCATGATTATATAATGCCATGTTAATAATATTCAATGTCTCACTTTATTTGTTGTATGTTGCTATTTGTTACTATTAACAGGCTTTACTAATACAATTATTAGTTAACATTTTCTTGAGCATTTGCCACTGTCAATTAATAAATGCTAAGGGAATTAGCATAAATTATCTTATTTAATTCTTTTAACACTACTGTGAGGCAGTTAGTACCATCCCAATTTTAGATTCACAGAGGATAAGTAACTTGTTTAAATACAGCATTATTAAATTATTTTATTAAATAATTAAATTAAATTATTTTATTTATTTTATTTAAATTATTTAAATAATTAAATTAAATTATTAAATTCTCATAACTGTAAGAGATTACATTGGGAATTAAAATCCTGTCTACCCAAGCTATGCCACATCATGTCTTAGAAACATACTTGCACACAGGACAGTTATATACGCTAGCCTGCTTTGGCAGAAACCAACACAAGGAACTTACTCCAAGTTCTTACTCAACTTGCTCATAAACACTCACCAAACTCTTAGTTAGAGATTTTGTTTTTTTTTGTTTTTGGGGGTTTTGTTTGTTTGTTTTTTGCCTACTGGTGAGGTTTCTCACAATTGCTTTTTAATTCGTATTTGCTCTTTTAAATATCTGACCACTTACCATGCGTAGTTGCAGCTGTCCTAGGATGAATATTAGTTTAAAATTTGATACTAAATTCCCATCCATGATGGTCTGTGATTTGTGCCCTCCCTCTCCCCCCCACCCCCGACCACCCCCCACCCCCACCGCAGTAAACAAGTTATTAAAAAGAAACAAAATGTTTTCAAGCATTGGGCAATAGGTAGTTCAGGGAACTACCTTAAGAGAAGGTAAACACATTCCCTGGTGTTTTGCCTGGGGACATGTTCAGACTTTCTGGCAGAGCAAGTTGAAGGACAGGTAGGGAAGAGAGATCTCTGAGCTGATGGCGTAGAGATAAGAATTTAGGACGGCTGAGATAACTGGAATTTGCAGAGTAGACCCGAGATAATGAGGGGTTGCCTCAGAGGAGGGTCCAGAAGTCTGCGTGAGGATTTACCGGGAGGTCTCCACTGAGAGAATGTGTAGGGACACAAGGCAAGCAACTGGGAGGTACAGTGGAAGTCGCTTCCCACAGAGATGAGAAACAGCGATACCAAAGGTTTTTCAACAACAGGAAATGGAATTTTGGCCCAGAAAACCTGGAGAAACCTCTCTGAGAAACTCAAGCATTCAGGTAATAAGAGCCCAGAAAAGTTACAGCTTAGTGATAAGGACTACCTTTTAAAATAAAGTCCCTGCCCTAGGTCTTAGTTCAAAAGTGAAATCATGAAGTCCTCAGAAATAGTAAAACTAAGCCTCGGGAGAATGGAAGGATCTGCCAGTAATTTAACTTGCCTAGAAGGGGAAAAAAAAACAAAAACAAAAACAAAAGTAAAAACAAACCCCCAAAATACTCCCATTATTTTAAGAAAGACGGCATAATCCAGACTCTTTATAACATCACCATATTGTGATTATAATAAAAATTGCTAGAAATGTGGGGCACCTGGGTGGCACTTCGGGGAGCTGTCGGACTCTTGGTTTCGGCTCAGGTCATGATCTCAATGCTGTGAGATCAAGCCCCACATCAGGTTCCCTGCTCGGCTTGGAGTCGGCTTGAGATTCTCTCTCCCCTCCTTCTGCACCCCCCACCCCACTCATGCTCTCCTCTCTCTCATAAATAAGTAAATCTTTAAAAAATATTACTAGAAATGTGAAAGTTCGGGAAACGTGAACAAAAAGATGTTGTCAATATAAATGAATCACACAATGTCCTTGGGGTTGTAGTTAACAAATGGAATCTTTTCAAACTCCAGGACGCAACAAACTCCAGGAAGAACCATTTTTTGTTCTTTTCAAACTCCAGGAAGAACAATTCTAATGAATGAACAGATGAAAGATCTCAGCAGAGAAACTAAAACTACAACGAAGTGGGAATTGGGGGATTTTGCTATCTAAAAGGAAAAACAAAATGAGCTCTGAGTGGCTTAAGAATAGTGTAGAGACTGATTACAGATGGGTTAGTAAACCTAAAGATACATCCGTAGAAAATGCTTAAAAACATTTGGAAGAAACAGAAAGAAACAAGGTTGAAGAAGAAAATGAACAGAGACTCAGTGGCCTGTGCAAAAATAAAAACTAGTCTTACACACAAGTGACTGGAAACCAAATTAGGAAGGAGAAAAAGAAAGGGCAGAAAAAAACATATATATATATATATATATATATATACACACATATATATATATGTATATATATATATATTTATATAGAAATATATAAAATATATATATATTTTTGGAAGAAATTTCCCACCCTCAGGAGAAAAAATGTCAAGTTACATATCTAAGGAGTTCAGTGTACACCGAGTAGAATAAATACCAAAAGAAACATACTTTGGCATATCACATACTACTCAAAACTAAGACAAAAAGAAATTTAAAAATCTGCCAAAGGAAAAGAAAAATTACCTCTAGGGAAGTTTGATTGTATTATATGAAATCAACCGATTTCTCGATGTCAAAAGACACAAGACTGAAAAGAAAAAAAAAAAAAAGACACTAGAAAACAGTCAAACAATGTCTTTCAAGTGGCAGGGGGGGAAGCTGACCTAGAATTCTGCATTCAGTGAAAATCTCCTTCAAAATTGGTGGTGAAATTAAGACAATTCCATTCAAACAATGGCAGAGGAAATTAATCGCCACCCGTGTCTTATGAATGTGGAAAGGATTTCTTCAGAGTGAAGAAAAATATCACTTGGTGGAAACAGTCACAAGGGAAATACACTGTCTTCAGAAACCCACAATGGGATACTGCAGGAATCATCAGGCTACGCCTGGGAGCCAAATCCAGCTAAGGCCAGTTTGTGTAAATTTATTGGAACGGAGCCACACCTACTCATTTGCATACTGTCTAGGACACTTTTGTGCTGCAAATGCAGAGCTGAGTTGTGAGAGATGCTATCTGGCACTTTACAGGAAAAGAAATTGCCAAGTCTTATCATAGAGAATAAGAAGCGGAAACCATGATAAAAGGTTTGTCCAAGGACAAAGGACAATATAATAGAGCATGAATTTATGCATTGAGGAAACCCAGGTTTTTAAAAAAAAAAAAAAAAAGAGCTATTTGGAGATTTTCACCAAGGAAGTGAGAGATTGAAAAAGTGAAAATTGTATGAGCTTTAACTAAAAAGTGACTAGTCTGAGTCTATGCATCTGGTAGGACAGAAGAGTTGGCGAATGGTTCTTTGATGCCATCCGGGGTTAGCGTCAAGACGGGGTATAAAAAGTTGGGATTCTGGGGATTTTATCCGTTTTCAACTTACTTCAAGGCAAATGGAATTTTGAATTGTGTTCGCCATGTCAACACAAACTAAGTAAATAAATAAAGGATTTGTGCATGGTTTATCCTGTGTTCCACTTCTTAAAGAATGATTTCCGTAAGGCATTATTTCTTAAAAAACATTCTGTCACAGAGCGGAGATTTGTGGTGAAATTTGTCTATCAGACTTGGGAGAGCACAGGTGGGAGTTTAGGGAAATTAACAGCACCCATAAGGACCTGCTGATAAATTTGAGTTCAGACTTTCGCATCCCTTATATTCTCTTTCCTTTCTCTCTCTGCACATCTGTGACACTGGAGTTTGGCCCAGAGGAAGAACACACAGTTGAGATAAAGAGACCTGTGCCAAGAAAGCCACATATTCGGATCAGATGGGACGCAGATGCACATCTGTGCTGAGAAAAGAAAGCCAAGGGTGATATCCTTCAACGTTGAAATAACTATGCAGAGTTCTACCCCTGTAAAAAGCTCCCTCTTTTTTCTCTTTCTTTTTCTTTTTTTTTTCTTTTTTCTTTTCTTTTTTTTTTTTGTGCTCTGAGCTTTTCACTTAGAAGCAACATCTCTCTGTGTGAGACACTTAAAGGTTATCTGCCCACTCCTTGGGCAGGTGTGCGTTTGTTTCTTGCTTCAGTTTACCCATTCAAAGGTACATGCAAACGTCCTATTATTTGTATCCACATTTAAAGTGGGTTTGACAGTCAGATTTTTGCACTGACAGGCTCACAATAAAAATCATGTACTGTTACTAGTTTTTGAGGCAGAATTATTTCATAACAATTATCTTCAAATCTCCAATGTTCTGTGCGCTCCAAACCAATTGTCTTTATATTAATAATTAAGTCAAAGTGACAGTAGATGACAGCTGCAATTGGTTTCGTTTGTGAAGCAAGCACGGCTTTCACTATCACCATGGAATCATTCTGGCTGGGTGTCAGAATATTTAAGCCGTTGAATGTAACCAAATTGGTAGTCAGACAAGGTGCACATTTTCAGGCAAACACACATTTGTGTGTGTGTGTGTGTGTGTGTGTGTGTGCGTGTACGCGTGTGTAACATAATACACAGACTCGCCAAACCCCGGGGAGCTTTAGCAAGATTTATAAAGTAAAGAGCTACAAAGTATTTGATAGATACAAAGGTATTTCTCATGGAACAGCTTTGTTCCCATGTTGTCCCTTTACGCCAAGGGCTGGCCCAAATTTTCTGTAAAAGGCTAGATAGAATTTTTGGCTTGGAAACCATATGGTCTCTGGCCCAACTATTCAGCTCTGCTCTTAGGGTGTGAAAGCAGCCATAGACAATCCGTTCATGAATAGGCGTAGCTCCGGTCCAATAAAACTGTATTTACAAATACAGGCAGCAGGGTGAGTTTGGTCCATAGGCTGCTTTAAACCATTATTCAACATATTTTATTCAGAGCACAGAGCACACCCTTTTAATTTCAGTTCTTATTCCCTTTCTGACTATTAAAATTCCAAACGTTTACTAGAGATGAGGAAGGAGCAAATGTGGTTTAAAAATAGAAGTTTGGTGGTGATTTATGATATCAAACAATCCAAAATGTATTTTATATAGATCAGCACAGGTGATATTTACATGTCATGTAACCAATGACCTCCACGTAATTTATCTTGTTGGATTCTGGTAACAATCTTGTGAGTTACAGAGGACAGGTTGGATTTTTAAAACCCATAAAGCTTAAAGAGGTTAAAGGGCTCACCCAGTGTCAGAAATGCTAAATGTAGAATCGAGATTTTGAACTTTCCTTCTCGGTACCAAAACTTTTATTTGGGGCAGCAAGCCATGTGGGGGACCTGATTTTAGGTGGTCATTTTGATTGACTAGAAGTGGTCTGAATTCAGCTCCTGATGTGCAATTCCTATTGGAAGTAAAAAAAAAAAAAAAAAGGGAAATATTTTCTGTATTATTAGATTAGTGAAGATAGCAAGAATGAATAAGAAAACGTAGAAACAAGACTCAAATACTCATTTTTTCCCCTTAATAACAGCATTTCTCTGCCTGCTTTATAGAGGTAATTACCCCAGTGATCCTCTTGGCTTCCCTTGGAAACAACACCTTAATAGCCTTTTATGCAGGATTCTGTCACTTCAAAAAGAGACTCTAAAAGGATTCACTCCTAGCCAGCTGGCATTGGAAGGATCTGTTATGTACGCTTTCAGCTTCTGTACAATTTTACTGTTACAACTTTTATTCCATAAAAAGCTCAAAAAAGAGATAAACCACTGCTTTAGGATTTTTGATAGAGACACAGAGCCATCAGTGCAAGAAACCACACTCATGGATTATGTCCGCAGCTCTCCTGTCTGTCTAAGAGTGAATCACCTTATAATATTACCTTCTAACTTTCATCTGTATTGATGGTTTTTCTCCAATAAGAGCAAAATGTTTTGGAGAAACTGTCTGAATATCTTTACCACATTGGTCCAAGATCACAGGGTTTACAATTTCCATCCTTACATTTTTTTTTTTTCTTAAATGGCTCTCTTAGAGAAAACTAAGTTGAACTATTTCACAGTTGTACGTATGTATAACATCTGAGAATGTTGGCCATTTACGAAGGCTTTCCTGATGCTAAAGCAACATAAATATTAAGATTAAAGCTGCTCATTAATATAAAGTTAGGTGAAAATGCCTTGTGTGGGGAAGGATAAGTGGTTGGGGACACAGCTCTTCATACTCCAAAGATGGGATTGCCAAAGTATAAAATGAAAAGGCAATCTGAGAGACACAAGTATCGGTTTTCCTAGACAAAGGAATGCCAAGGGTGAGAGGTAGAGCTGGGGTAAGGGTAGAAATCTGGTAGTGACCTTATTCCCCCCAATTTCCAGGAAGAGGCACAGTCACTCTCTTCTTGGCTGTCAAGAGTGATGCCATTCAAGGAAGCAATGTTCATTTCTCAATCTATTTCAGAGTAGATGGCGGTACCCTAACTTGAGCCACTGACAATCTCAACGATGGAGATTTCATGCAAGTGGCCATGGGGAAGTGGCTTTCTGGTCTTTCAAAGGGCACGTGTTATTTTTGGCATCATTCGCTGTCTATCAAAAGTTACAAACAGCGCCTGCAAAGCAGTGCCATTTGAAGTTCATTTCCCTTCCTTTATTGAATTCTTATCAGCAAGATACCAAGGTAATTACAGTAATCACATCACTACAGAGAGAGAGAGAGAGAGAGAGAGAAGACCTTTGAGGCTTTCCAAATTATTTTTAAAAAGTAGAGTATACCTAGGCTAGTCAAGAATTAGATCTGTCACTGCTAGCCAGCACAAGAAAAAAAAAAAAAAATCTTCACACGTAAAAATCGTCACGGGGTTCCAATCGCGATGGGTAGGGTGCGGGGGTAAGGGATGGGGGACGGGGTGGGGGAGGGGAGGTTGTCCACTCGGACCAATACAGAGCGCCACAGCATGAGTTGGGAAAGTCCTTTAACAAAAGGCTGTCAGATATGATTTACAGAGCGGGCCTCTATTGGGTAAGCCTCACTGAGCACTCTGAATTCGAGCTTTCTATACTGGCAGACTTTTCCATAACCCAACAAAGACCTAGAGTTATAGGCAGTTCATAAAAGTGATGTCTTTTGTTCAGATCTAACAGGGTCTCTCAACAGGGGAAGGCAGAAGCAATGAAGTGAAAAATATAATATGAAATCAATTTCCCTTCTCACACGACCCGGAGAATAAGAAAAGATTCTTGTTTGCCTGGGGCTGCAAAAAAAAACCAAATGTCTTCTGGGTGGTTGGAACAGAAGACCCAGAGAATTTAAGAATATTTTTAGCTTAATTAGATTAGGCATTTCATTTTGAGACAGATTGAGCGCGTTTCATCAGTTGGTTTCGGGATCACAGGAGTCTGAGTGAGATCGTTTTTCCAGATATAGGGTGAGGGAGTTTGGGAGAGAGGTTGTGCTTAATGAGATCCACTTTCGGGGGGCGGGGGGGGAATGTGTTAGTGAGTAAAGAAAGGGAACACCAAACTATGTTCCAGGACCGACTTTAACCAGTTAGATGATTTTTGAACATGGTGATGTAGGTGACTTTTTTGCCCAGCAGAGATGGATGGAAACATTCTGAACTACATACATTTAATGGCTTATTCACCGTGCTATGCCTGAGGACGTGGTGCAATTCCGCATGTAGCTAGAACCGTGGTGATGTTCGAAAACATGCATAGCGTAGAAAACATCTTACTAGTTTCATGAATAGAATACATCACACAAATGAGGAAGCATTGCTTGTTCAGAGATTGTTGAGGTCTAAAAGTTATGTCTGATTTTGGCATATAATAGGAAGCATTTTACTTAAACTGTGCCCTCTAGAGCTCTCCATAGTGTGATTCTAGCCCTGCAGCTACAAATATATATTTCTCTATATTTTTTCTACAATGTTTTCCTTACAAGTCGTAAATTAGTCTGGACCCGTCCATCTGAGCTTATTTGTGACATTAGATTTTTTTTTTTTTTTCCAAGTGATAGTTGATTCAGTAGTATAGGTAATATCATCTACTTTTTACCCAGGGTGTAGAAGGGGAAAAAAATTTTTTTTTTTTTTTTTTAAAGAAAGGGATAGAGAAGAGGGTAAGGGGCAGAGGGAGAAAGAGAATCTTAAGCAGTTTCCACGATGAGCACGGAGCCTGATGGGGGCTCCGTCTCACAACCCTGAGATCACAACCTGAGCTGAAATCAAGGGTTGGACGCTTAACCGACTGAGCCACCCAGGCACCCCTGGAAAGATAATTCTTAACATTATGAAACAGAGTTCCTGAGCATCAGAGTATCAGTTTGAGTTCTCCAAGAACAGACATCAAAATGGAATTAGATATGAGCACATTCATTGGAGAAACACCGTCGAAGGATAAAATGAAGAGGTAAGGAGCAGGCAGATAGAGGTCTGACATCTTTGAAAGGAGAGAGGGAGGGAGGGAAGGAAGGAAGGAAGGGAGAGTGGGGAGGGGAGGGCAGGAGGGGCCCCACACTGCAGGATGGTCTGACAAAGTCTTGGCTGGGCTGATGGGGAGCTCCAGAAGAAATACCATTTGCAGGAAGAATCCTTCATTCAAAAGGAAAGTCTGAGCTCTAATACCCCAACTGTGCCCAGGCATTACCTGGGATAAGCCCAGAGGGAGCATGTCCTCCATCCCAAGACACAGCAGCTGGAGGCTATCAACCATCCATATTTCTCTCAATAGATTCTCTCCCAAGGCACAGTCTAAGCCCTATCCTCCGTGGTTGTCACAACTTAGAAATCTCACTTGTGGAATATCGAAATTGTAAACATGGAAAGAAATGACACATGTAATCATATTGCAAGAGGGATCCCAACCTATTCGAGTCTAACATAGATAAGACAGGTACTAACCATTCAAGACCAATTCATGAAAAGAAAATCTAAAATTGAAATAATTTCACCCATCAGTTGTCTTTTCTTAACATAGGAAACGAATGTTAAATTCAGCATTTGCAGCATTATTCCTTGGATCATCTCCAAGGATATCAGAGTTCAGTGGGGTCATGCTTTCATAAATAGTAGGATGGGTTATGCATGTCATGATTTAAATTCATGATTTAAAACATTGAAACATAGATGGTGTGCCAATGGTACCTTGAGGGTGGCGCCCCTTGAGAAGGAACAATCCAGAACAAAAATAAAAAGGGACATGTCCTCACCACCTCTTTATTCCTCTTTTACATGCTAATCTTCTGTTAGCTGTCCACATTCTCTGGAGTTGCCTTTTATTTTGTCCTGTTTCCTGCCACTAAGGATGGACTGGAGAAACACCTCTCACCAAGGCTCTCTCCAAAAGTGTTTCTCCTTCAGATTCCACAATCTCATTTTATGTTTCATTCATTATCAGCCCTTTTCTCAGATCCAGATGAATGAGTTGAACACGTGATGGGGTTCCAGGAGACCTAACACAAAAGAGCCGTCTAGCTTCTCTCCAACGATGGGGGTCTATTACAGGGGCACAAGGAAAGGCAGGGTAACCTACGCTGGGGGCACACAATTCTAACTCTGGTGTATCGTGTGCTTCTTGGAGGAGCAAACCCATAGCTCCCATTTATTTGGGATATCTCCCCCTCCAACCCCGCTCTGGAGATACACCCCCACCCCGCCCCCAATATACCATCCCTTCTCCTTTCTTGTAAGAGAGAATGTGTCCTGTTCCATTTGTCCTAAGAAATGTGGAGCTCGGGGATGAGTCTGGGCCAATTGTTTTATCTGTTCTATCTGGTTTTTCTATCTGATGGTTCTATCTGACCCCTAACCGCTTTATCGTGACTGCAACTTTGGCCTCATTTCCTTGACCAATCAGAAGCTACCATGCTAGCAAGGTTCCTTTCTCATGGTCCTCCTGGGATAAGTCAGAGCCGCCTCATACCTAAAGAACCTCTTGGGGCTGCTTTCCACAGAAGAGGGCAATTAGAATTTTATGGACTCTCCAGTACAAGTGTTAATGTTTGATAAAACCTAACTATGTTACTCCTTGCACTTAACTGCATTTAACCATTGTTTCAATGCCTATAACTCTAAGAGCCATGCTTGCCTTGCAATCACAGAGCTCGGATTGGCTTCCGCCCACGCTGTATGTTTCTCTGCAAGAGTCCAGACTCATTCACCGACCACTGGCTACCAGCCCTGGACTAATCATTGCACTTCTTGTAACCAAAGTGAACCTTATCTTCGGATCTTGTCATGGACTTTAACTTCTGTTTCTAGCTCACGACCATGATTTTTTTAATGACAACTTGGCTCTCAATTCAGGTTGCTGTGTGATTACTTAGGACATCAAATTCTTTGCAGCTCATATGTGGCTCAGCACCATGAAAAAGTAAGGGTGTAAGGCTGTGTCTGCCAATAACAGAAGCCCAATAAAGTTAATTATTTCTCCGTTAGGCACTTTGCTGGTACCCTGAACACATGGAACCGATTATCTAGCCCTGCAATGTTGTTAAATAAAATGTGCAAAAAAGAAAATACAATTATTGCTAAAGTAAAAACATACCACCAGGGGTTATTAAAAAAAGCAAGATGTTTTACATTTTAAGGATGTTTTGCTGCTACATGTGTGTGTTTGGTGAAAAACGATTAGCTCCAAGACACTCCAGTGCCAGTGTTAAACTTTTCCTTCTGCCCCATTGTCTTCCAGTCGCTTGATATAAATGGAAGCAGACTTTCTCATTCTGCAGGAAGATCATTTTTTTTTAAATTAAAGGCATATTTTGGCAACGTTGGAATATAGACTACCTACTTAAAACATTTATTTTATACTATAACTAGGGTGATTCTTTAATAAGAACCTATTTATGTCTATCAGACCTCTGGGCAGGTCTAAATTGCTATGAACTGCATTTACTCACAAATGGATATCATCACCTAAAGTAACTGCATTCTGGTATAGAATATAAATTACTTCGGTACACAGGGTGGGAGGGGAACCTTATAATCCTCTTTTAGCTATGCTTAAAAGAACCATGGGAATTTAATAAATACAATGTGTTTATAAGATAAAGTGCTATAATCAGCTTCTTTAACTTTCAAATTTTTTCCATTTCGCACCCAAATTTAACATAGTATTATATTGCCTAAATGTAATGCAATTACATTTACACTGACCACTTTTCATTTTAAATTGCTTTTCCCGTATTGCAAATCACTGTGATGGTAAGATATCTGGCTGACGCGCACTAGAGATTATAAAAGAATGTTTTACGAGATTTGAATTTTGTGTGCATGCCCTATCAATAATCAAACTGTATACATTTCAGTACAACAGTGTTTTAACCCATTCGACATTACACACTGATTCATAAATTAACCTAAAACACCCGAGGAGCAGAAAAATAAAAGCCATTTTGGATTTTAATATCTGTGGCTTCCATTAAACCAAAGGTTGTTTTTTTTTTTCCTTTTTTGGTCAAGTGTCAAAAGTCAAGCGAACTGACATTAAAACACATCTGAGTAAACAGATCTGGACTCTTGCTTCATAATTGTCCTGCAGAAACCAAGCAACCAAGCACTGTGTTGACATTATGTTTCAACGTGTGGATCTTTGACAAGGAAGACACACCCATGTCCGTACAATACTTGATTTTGCTGAATTTCCCACATCTTGTTATGAATCACCAGAATGATGAAAATTGAGAAGTGACTGGAATTTCCAAAACGAAGATTTTTTATTTCACTTTATTTTCACTTTTATTTTTTATTTCACTTTCATTACACGTGGGGTCTAGTAGGTTCACCAAAATCTTACACTTTCTAAGTGTAACATTTTTCAGCCAGTCATTAGTTCTGTACTCTGCTTACTCCTTGGCTGTCTTACATTTTAAAAGAGTGATCAGGCAGGTGAGACTCTTAAAATGAACAGAAACTGACCTCTTTGTCCAGTGGACAGAATCAGGAGGCCAAATCTTCATAGATCACTGAAGACAACATTCTTTGGGGCCACACTGCACAGCATTCTAGCTACATTTCACTGGAGAAGAATTTCATACTTTAGAGGAATCTGGCTGCTTCTCCTCTGTTTTTACCCTCAGAATCAATGAGATGTGATCACACTCCAGTCACAATTTTAATAAGAACTTCTGGTGAAATCTGAGCTTCATTCTTTTTTTTTTTTTTTTTTTTTGTACCATTCTTTCTAGCTTAGGGAATATTTGATTAGAGAAGGTCAGCATTGGTTAGGTCAGAAGGAAGCAAATGGTACATTCAAGAAACTGGATTAGCCTGGAGGGGATTTACCTGGAAGCCTTGTCACCCTCTTCTCTACTGAAAGCTCAGATAGAGCATTAATGACAAAATCAAGTGCCTAGCCTAGCTATGACTTCAAATTGTTAAATATAATACGCTTACAGCTGCACAGTATGATTTAAATGATATAAAATATAACACTGTAGCATTTCCAAGAGGAAGTAATTTAGGGTAATGGCTTTAACTCCCCTTTACTAAAAATGCAGCTAGTTGCCAACAATTTAAAAGGGACTTTGTTACCATCAAGACAAGCCCTTCAATTTCAAGGAGATGATGACTCACTGTTGATAACCCTGATTTCTTTGAGATTTTGATGTGTGGAGGAAAAAAGATAATTTGGCTACTATTAATAGGCATCTGTGCAAAATAGAAACAGTCATTGTGAAGCATGTAGCCAGAGGCTATTTGAAAGGGAATCTGGAAGATAATTATAGGATTCCATAAATGACATAACTAGGTTTTGGCAACTTTTTAGAAAAATTTGCAGACAGATATTGTATGTTTAGTAGGTTAACTAAATCATCCAAATTACTCTTTTTATTCGTGTTACAAGTAATGTAATGTAACTACCCTATATTTTATAGATTTGGCATAGTCAACATGACTTAATATACTTACATTCACATGTACACTCAGCTTTTCTATTCATTTCAAGTGGGTTTAAATGAAGCTAAATTTTGAAGTTTAATGTATAAACATACGAATACTGCAGCATTGAAGAAAAACATCTTCTCTTAAAAAGTCATCTTTTAGAGTCATTCTACATTAGAATTTCTTTTAGCAAGCAACAATTAAATATTTAAAACTTATTATTTTATGCAAGCTCCATGATTTTCCAATTCTTCACAAGGAAGCATATTTTACACATAATCTTCCTTGAAATCCTAATATTTGAAAACAAATAAACTATTATATAATTAGTATATTTATTTTATAAATTTAATGTTTATAACTTCCAATGATTACTGAATCATTCCACCGGAAGCATATTACTTTGTTAAGCAAGGACATCTTTGAAATTACACCTTCGAGACGTTAATGGAAATTTTACTTACACGTCAATGTACCATTTGCTCCCGTATTTTTTTTTAAAAGGATCTTATTTATTTATTTGACAGAGAGAGAGAGAAATCACAAGGAGGCAGAGAGGCAGGCAGAGAGAGAGCGGGAAGCAGGCGCCACGCTGAGCAGAGAGCCCGATGTGGTGCTTGATCCCAGGACCCTGAGATCATGACCTGAGCCAAAGGCAGAGGCTTTAACCCACTGAGCCACCCAGGTGCCCCTGCTCCCGTATTTTTATTTGGTTTCATAATATTCAGAAAACCTTGATTTATTAAACCAAGTCATACACGGTAACAGACATAACATATACGGTACCAAACTTAAATCTCTACCCTCAGATCTTAGGAAAAGTATCCTAATAGTGATATCTTATGACATTTACATTCAATCTAAAGCCCAAATCAACATGTTCCTAAAATGCAGTTCTTTTTGTATATAAATACTGTGTTGTAACAGTGCTAAAGAAAGTTAGCATGTAAATCATGCATATCAAAAATGCTGAATCTCATGTTTGCAGAATCATGTGCAACATGTTTTGTAGAATCTTCAGGTTCTCCGGAGCACAGCATTTTCAAAACCACAACGGTCGTTGAAGAAAAATATCAATAGTAACTATAATATTAATAATAATTTTGGGGCACCTGGGTGGCTCAGTGGGTTAAGGCCTCTGCCTTCGGCTCGGGTCATGATCCCAGGGTCCTGGGATCGAGCCAAGCATCGGGCTCTCTGCTCAGCGGGGAGCCTGCTTCCTCCCCCCTCTCTCTCTGCCTGCCTCTCTGCCTACTTGTGATCTATGTCTGTCAAATAAAGAAATAAAATCTTTAAAAAAAAATAATAATAATAATTTTGTCCTTAGCATTTAGAATTGATTTAATAAAAGCCCACATGGGAATAGTTTAAGAATAAATGTTATCAGAGGTTTTGTTTGTGAGTGGTTAAGAACACCCCCCCACCACCACCAATAACAGTGTCATAACAAGCGGGAGTGTATTTCTCCTAGTCCGGAGAGAGATAGGTCAATTCACGTTCCAATCCATTTGATTATCATACTCACTTTGCCCCCAGCAAGATGGGACAGGTGTTGGGAGGGGTACATGGCTCTTAACCCTTTCAGGACACTTTTTGGCATTGTCATACTGCTGCGACTTATACCCTATTAATCAGAGCTAAGTACCATGACCACACATATTTGCAGGGAATCTGGAACTGTGCTCTCTAATGGGGTGACCTATAGTTTCCACTACCAAGACAGAAGGAAGGAAGGAAGCAACTACATCCCAAACACCAAGAACAAGTTATCTTTCTTTGCATTCCACCTGTCACTCTAAATCATGGCACATTTGATTTACATTTAGAATTTGCTAAATCTGGGAAAACACCCCAACTTCAGCCTTTGGCTCTTCAAACTGGAATCATTATAAGTTTTCTTTTCTTTTTTCTTTTTTTTTTAATTTTCTTTTTTTTTTAATTAAATTATTATTATTATTATTATTTTTGGTGTTCCAAAATTCATTGTTTATGCACCTCACCCAGTGTCCCATTATAAGCTTTCTGTAGAAGTGTTAGCCATCACTGCTGTCCCCCCAGGTCCCACTCATGACCTAAATGGTCCACGTCCTCAGGCTGGAACCAGCGACTATAGAAAACTTTCAATCCATTTCCTTCCTTCATGTGTCAATTCCCACTAGCTTCTGCCACGGTTTAGCTGTTTCCCAGTGAATTCAGGTAATTGCTCTTGTATTTTGTCCAGAGCTTCTAGCCGTTTTCTGTAGGAGACTTAATGCAATAGAAGTTTATCCACCATAACGCAAAGGAGAAGCTCATGGAATTTTTTTTTCTTGATATTTGCATGACTGTTTCTTCTTGTCATTCAGATTCAACATAAATGTCATCTCTTTAAGGTTTTTTCTGACTGCAATTTAAAATAACCTTTAACCTCTCTGTATTTAAAAAAAAAAAAAAAGGCAGCTTAGTTTGGGGCACCTGGGTGGCTCAAATGGTTAGGTAACCAACTCTTGATTCCAGCTCAGGTCAAGTTCTCAGGTCGTGAAGTCGAGCCCCGCGGCTCTACCCTGAGTGTGCACTCTCTCTCAAAATAGAACAAAACAAAATATCCTGTTTTAAGACTGTGTATAACATTATATTAGAGCCTGTTTTTCTTATTCTTCAAACCTCTAAAGTTAAGTGTCTGTGAGTCAGTGAGATCTCTGACTGTGTGTATGAAACCCTCCACTCTCTTCACTGACCCCCCACAAACACACATACATACAAGTGTACACACACCTACAATGATCATATTTCCCAATTTGCCTGGGCTAGTCTCAGATTATGCCCCCCATCATGGCATAACAGTTAATAATATCTTCTAGTCCTCCCAAAATTGTCTAGATTGGACTGATAAATTATATGTTAGTGTTTAAAATACCTCCTATATTGCTCTATTTTTCTTCACATCACTGATCATCACCTGATATATTAGAATTTATGTCCATACATATATAAAATATATTTAATATATTACATATATATGTCTATATATTAAGATACATGTCTGTCTCTCCATACTAGAATGTAAACTTACGAGGGCAGGGATTTTCTTTTTGGTTATTAAATATTAATGCTAGGGCTGTCCTTGGCACAAAGAAGATTTGTTAGGAACAAATGAATAAATCAATTTCTTTTCTTTGTTTACCCTAACAGAATATAACTTACATGATACTGAGACCTGATGCTCATAGTTCTCCAATTTATCTCCTGTTCCTGGCATCTAGTGGGACTCCAATATATTAATAAATTAATCTTACAACATAAACTTACTGTTTCTGCTTTGAAATTATTAATATGTGAGCGATGAGCTATGATATCTGCTTAGACAACTTGACTGAGTTTCTTTTGGTGCATAGATCTTGTTTACCTCAAAGATCATGAGTCCTATTGACAATCAGATGTCCATTTATTTTATGTGAACAGAGAGAACTAAGGCAGTTTCTATGCCCCCAGATAAAGGTTCAGTGTGAGGGGTGGAAAAACGCCTTCTCAAAGATGTCCACGTTTTAATCCTTGGAAACTACGAATATATTCCCTCGCACGGCAAAATGAACTTTGAAGTTATGATTAAGTTAAGGATCTTGAGATAGGGAGCTTTTCCTAGATGATCCGGGGACAAACCAATATAATCACAATAGTTCTTAAAAGTCTGAAAAGCTAGCATCTGAGAGAGGCTGGAAAGATGTTACGCTGTTGGCTTTGAAGAAGGAGGAAGGGCCATGAGTCCAAAAAGGCAGTCAGCCTCCATGAGCTAGAAAAGACAAGGAAGGAATCTCTCTTAGAGCCTCGAGAGGGAACAGAGCCTGCTGACACCTTGATTTTAGTCCACGAAAACCCCTTTAAGACCTCTGATCTTCAGAACGATGCGATAGTGTCAAATAACCTACTGTTCTCTTCCTTCTGCTCTATCCTATGGTGGGAGGGGTACAAGGACAGCGCGATGCTAACCATAGCATCCTCTAGGTGACCGGGCATCAACACGAAGATCGTGCTTCCCTGGGACCCAAGACTGTGAGCATGTGGAACCCAAGATGAGATATTGCCCACCCCTCAGGTCCCAGAACAGAAGGGTGGGAAGCCAAAGCCGCCCCCCATGCCACAGGTGGTACCCACGGCATAACACGTTCTCCTCGGCAGCTAGACCTAGAATCTGGATTTTGCTCTATAAAGACCTTTAATAAAATCTTTGAAAAAGGAAAAAAAAAAAAAGAACTGTAGGAGAGTAAATTTGTATCATTTTCCACTACTAGGTATGTGATAATTCATTACTGTTGCAACAGGAAGCTAAGACACCCTGGGGTAGACTGCTTTGGTGTCCTTCCCTGCTGGAGGGAGAATTTTCCTGATTGATCTCCTGGGAGGTACAGAACTAGATATGTCTCCGCGCTGCATTTCTCCCAGGCTCAATCTACAGCACGGGCCATCCCCAAAACTTGCTTTACCTCACCCGGAGAGCAGCTGGGGAAAAAGCAGCAGGCACCTGCTTCGTTTGCCGGGAGGAGAGGAAGGGACTCGCCCATGCTGCTGTCCTCCAGGGAACTCTAATCTTTGGGGCTGCCCAGCCTCGTCATTCTCTCTGTGCTGACCAGAAAAAAAAAAAAGAAAGTTTTTAATATTTTAAATCACCAACAGCACGTTTTATCTTCTGTCCCTACTGCTACTGCGGGGCTTCGCTCTTTTTAGATAGCTTTATTGCTATTTCAGTGGGATTTGGGGAAGAAAATGAAGCAAATACCTGTGGTCAGTCTATCATCCTGACTTGGAAAGTTCTGGTTTACACTGCCCTTTTCCTGCACATTTGGTCACTTTCTGTTCTACTCATCCCCATGCGTCTCCACTTGTGAAGTATTGGGAAATTGCATAGGGCTTTTTTGTTTGTTTGTTGCAGTGATCAAAGATTCTTGGGGCAGTGCCCTCATTATCTGTTAGGTCTGGGGTCTGTGATTGAGAACAGGTGCAGCCCAGCGTTTACTTTGCCTACCACTTCTGTCTGCATCAAATGAAAAGCAGGAGTCAGTTTCCTCTGGGATCTTGCCTTCCTTCTCAATTCTCTTGTGCTGGAGGACTTCCCAAAATATTGACAAGGATCTGGATTTGTGGCTGACCAATGGACCCACATCCTGCCATGGCCCCCACCCCACAAATTTTGCAGCTTTGAGATAGATTTTTATGTGGTTCCCTTGGAGTCATATCTTCCATGTCATTTCAATTTAATCAGCCGCCTTACATCCAGTGCATTATGATTCATTGATCCCCCTTTAATATTTTTATGTGATCGAGTCATTCTTTGAAACTTCTCTACATGGATGGCAGCACTCCCTTACTTCTAAATCAGATTCTGTACTCTCTACTCAATATATTCCTTTGTGTGCGAGTTAAAGAGGGCGATGAAACATGTGTGCCCAAATCACCACCTTGCAGAGCGGTTCTGGTATGTTAACAGAATCAATAAGCTTATGACAGCGATTCTGTATTTTTATCATGAGTTAGCTTAGACCTCAATGCATCCGTGATCGCTACATTTTATAGTTTAATCCTAAATTGCAGTGGAGGGCCTAGAGGGCTCAATGCATGCTTGCATGATGCGCTTGTGAATTCCAGGGTGTTTTAATGATAGAGGGAAGTCTAGTCTAGCAGACGGAATATGGTTTCTAGCATTTAAGGTAACAGACAATGAATGACGTGTATGTTTTCCTATCTCCACCAGAGAGCATCAAAGTATGCCCAAAACGACCAAGCATAACCCTGACACAGAGATAGAAGTCCAGAAATATTACAGACACTTGGAAAACTGGTTTCATGATTTGGTCAACAGAGAGGGAAGGTCCAAGTTCCTGAGCTGAACTACGGCAAAGAGAAAGATAAATTCCAGGGGAAGAGAATTGGCTCGGAGAGGAGGCTTAGGTACCCGACCTTATGGAGCGGGAGAGGCAATGGGAAAAAGAGCTAGATAATTAGACCATTTATCTGTCACACTATCTTTTATTCATATTGCCGATGAGCTAAAAAGCAAACTTGCAGAACTACGAGCCTTATGGAAAGCACTTTGCAAATTTCATGGCTTTGTAGTTGAAGTATTAACGTGTACTGTCTGCGCTCAGATATGTGTACTCAAAATATTTTTTTTGACTCCCTTAAGCTTAGGCTAATGACGTTCCTATTAATCTGAGTGACATTTATTGTAAAAACTCAAACATTCCATTATCGTATCAATAAAATTTTAAATACTTAGTTACGTACTATTAAAAAAAAAAAAAACACTTCTTAGGAGACAAGGAGAGATTTCCCAATCGACCAACAGCCAACTGTTCCCAATTGCTTTACTCCTTTAAATAAAGGATTCCCAGCATACATTCAGAAGAAATCCTATGCCTTCCAGGGACAAGCAGCTGGGAAAGAGGGAAGAGCTTAATACGCAGAAAGCTGTGGACCATCCCAGTGCCACTCTTCAGTTCCGTGATTGAAGGCATTAAGTTTTATTTTATTAACTTCTTTCTTGCCCTTCAAAAGTTGAGGGTGCTCACTCCAGGGCTCGTGCAAAACTGCCCCAGGGAACCTCAGTGCAAAGGTTTGAGACCACAGCTGGCTGTGATTAGAAGGATTGGGGGAGATCACGGCTTGATTAACTCTCAGCTGCTCTTGGTTTGCCTCAGTTCCTGCAGGAGAATTAATCCGTAGGTTCGAGTCAATTTTGGATCTTAATGGATACCAGATACATCGAGCCCACCCAGACCACCAAGATTCAGCAATCCCTTTCCTCACATTTAAATTGTACAAATGAATTCATTCCTCCTTACCCAGTGGCCAAAATAACTCCACCTCGCCGTGTTGATCCCATGGCACTGGCTTTGTTATGTCTTCTGGTCGAAGAGAGGGGTAGGTTCTTTAAGGTGAGATCGAGGTCTTACCTTTTGTATTTTCTCAAGTATGACTTGGATTTCTTTCACTCCAAGAGTCTGTTGGATGGCTAACAATGCGTTCTGCTCCCTTGCTCTTAATTTGTGTTCAATACACATGATACGATCTCGGCTCTGTGATCATTGTCCACTTCTGTACCATAAGGATCGACTCTCCTCCTCAACTGAATTTATGCCATCCTGGTTAAAGGTCCTTGAAGTAGAGATGTAGATTAATTACCGTAAATCATCATTATCTTGATAACATGGAAAGGTAATTGCTCATTAGACATTCTTACAAGAACCCATGTTTTGGGATTCTTTTTTTTTTTTAATATTTTATTTATTTATTTGACAGAGATCACAAGCAGGCAGAGAGGCAGGCAGAGAGAGAGAGAGAAGAGGAAGCAGGCTCCCGCTGAGCAGAGAGCCCGATGTGGGGCTTGATCCTAGGACCCTGGGATCATGACCCGAGCAGAAGGCAAAGGCTTTAACCCACTGAGCCATCCAGACACCCTTGGGATTCGTATACCCTTTGCTTGATGGATAAATTTTGTAACAAGGGAGACTCTTCATGTAACCCCTTCCTTGCTAACTGAATATTCTAATGCTTGTGAATTGAGGAAACTCCCACGAGAGTAAAGTTGGCATAAATGTAACATACACATATTTATGAAATTTTCAGAGACTTCTATTTTTTCTGATAGATTTTTGTGATAGCATTGACTTATGAGACCCACAGTATGAGGATCAGAGCCAGGTAAACAAAAATAAAGGACTAATCAACATAAATAAATCACAAAGAAATTTTCCTAACAAGCATGTAACTCATTTCCTTTTGTAGAATCTAATTGCAGGACGTATCAGGAGAGGAGCTGAGAGAAAGCAAAACTTATTGTAATATTCATGTCTGCCTCTGAGAATTTCAATTTAACTAAATGAGAGCAGCAAATTTTCCATTGGTGACTTCTTGAATTGCTATGATCAGCTTGCTTTCGGATTCACATATTCCATTTATTATCTTACAGCAATATTTATTGGCTTATTTATTTATTGGCTTATTTATTTTCGGAGCTAAGTGTTTCTTAGTAACAGTTCCATTCTATAAGCATCTTCCCTCCGCCTGAGCTCCTCCACCAATATCGGACAAATTCACATGTATATTTATATATCTCTATCACTACTTTTATTACACTTACTTTCTCCCAGTTCTCCCCGTCCAGAAACCCTGCCTCAGTTAACCTCAATTAAGCTGACCTATTCATCTTCTCTGTTGATATGGTATCTACTCCACATTCTGCCTTTGCCTCATCTACTTCTCTGACCCGCTGTGCTCTACTCCCTGCTATTTGCTATATCTGAAGTGATTCCCATCCTGCTTATTACTGTTTTCCAGTATATATAGCCTGATACATAGTACATTGTACCTAGTTGGTGGTCAGTAAATAATTTCAAATGAATCGAACAAGTAAGTAAAATAATCCAGATAAAACCCAAGTGTAAAAACAACGTTCGCATCCTATCTTCATTAAGATTACTTACGATAGATAAACAGAGTAACAATAATGGAATGGCTACCTGAATTCTCATATAGGGACTCATCCAGATTCATGACCAGAGATAATTTAACCTTGCTTTCCTCAAGACAATGATTATGTTAATGCATTTTAAATATGCTGAGAATTAGAGAAAAATGGAAGAAAAATTTCTCTATGTGTCAATGTCTTCGTGGATTAATTTGGCCAAACTCTCACTTTTGCCAAGGGGATTAGGATTTTGAGCATGTTAGAAAATTCATGACATTTCCCAGGCAGTTAAGCCATCATTTTGACTCAGTAGTTGCTTACTTAAGTCAGCAAGAGAAATTCTCTCTAGGCTGAGCAGTACTTTTTCCATTTTATCTGGTCTCCTTTCCAGTCTATGGCTTTTAACAAATTGAGTATCTCACCAACAATGCTTGAAAGACTAAACCCCCAAAGTTATAGGGTGCATGAAAAGCTAAGTGTTCAAGTGTATTAAAAGAGATGATTCATGCTTCTTGTGCTCGTCTCTGTTATCGTAACTGAGACCCTTTATACAGATGCCCCTGCTCTCACTACTCACCCCAATCCCCCAAATTCAGCTGATTTCATCTGATGGTTGGAGAACTGATTTAACTCATTCCCACTAAAGCATGGGCATCTGGGGCGTGGTTCCTAGAAGACACTATTATTTTTACAGTTGTGCTAACTCAGATCTATATCTACATGTTGGATCTTACTCAAGGTTTTCCAAACGTGTCCGATTAAACACAAAACAAACTCCTAGAAATATTTTTTTAGAACAGGCTGATATTTTTAAGGAGTCGGTTCCTGGGAATAGCTTCAGCAGGTATCACTCACAACAATGTCTTCTCCACTTGAATTCCTCAAATGTGTCTTTCTCTACAGATACCCCGTCTTAAGCAACTTTCCCTTTTCCACTGGAAACCAGCAAGCCACACTTTGATCCACTGGTCAGAGAGGCATTGTCTTCCTCTCATTAAGAAACAGGGATTATGAAGAAGAGGACAACAAAGATGGTTCAAGATTTGTGTGCACGTGCATTGGGGAGCGGGGTGCCTGAGTGTGAGCATGTTGGAGCCAAGCATGAACAGTCACATATGGTGCAGATTGTTACTAGGTTGAGGACTTCTAGAATTCAGGTCCCCCACAATTCTTCTATGGTGGTGATCCATCATCACTCATTAAATTAATAAGGTGTATAGTAATCCGTATAAATAAAACCAACCATAGCCTTCTAGATAAGGAGATAGTTATCTTTCTTTCTTTCTTTCTTTCTTTTCTTTTTCTTTTTTTTTTTAGGAGTTAGGATTTTTTTTTTTAAAGGATTTTATTTATTTATTTGACAGACAGAGATCACAAGTAGGCAGAGAGGCAGGCAGAGAGAGAGGAGGAAGCAGACTCCCTGCTGAGCAGAGAGCCTGATGTGGGGCTCGATCCCAGGACCTTGGGATCATGACCTGAGCCGAAAGCAGAGGCTTTAACCCACTGAGCCACCCAGGTGCCCAGGAGTTAGGATTTTTTAAATCACACTGGGAATCAAGTTAATAAGAGCAGAGTTACCCAACCCATGAGACTGGTAGACCCAGATCAAGTCTGAAGAAAAGAAAGAAAAAGAAAGCACTAAAAAGAAGACACTCTAAAATTCAAGAAATATTGTTGACACTCAAGTTTCCAGCTTGGATAAGAGAAAACAAATGCAGATAAAGTCTTTTTAATCACACGATTAAACTCTATGATCCCTTTTGGAGGGCACTGAAGTACTAAGCTGTGTTTGAGAAAAGGGGACGTTCATTGTTCATTTCTCTGAAAGATGGCAATGGGCTCACAAGATCACGTAAGAAATGATCTGTTGGATTATTTTAACCCATTGGGAAGTTGTCAGCATTTAGGATGACGAAGGGCCTCTCTCCGTCTTGCTGGAAACGCCGTTACCCACATTCGCTCTTGCGGGGGCCTCTCCGTTCCCATTTTGCTTATTTCTCCGTGGAGGAGATCTCCTGCTTCCCATTTCCCTGCTCTCATTAGACACCTTAAGGGTCACTGGCAAGCGGTGGTCGTTTTATAGGAATAAGGGTCTGGCATGAATGTGTCATGGAGTTTGAATAACTTTCTCTTCCCCTAGGATCCTGCAAATCAAAGCCGAGGTCCATTGCCAAAGGCTGTGGCTCGGCTGGAGGTTGTGCCTGGAAGGAAGGGGTGGGGTGGGGGTGGTGTATCTTTGCACTGGAGGATGTCCTTGCTGTATCTTCCCTGCTGTTCAACTACAGTTTTCAGAGGCTCCGGACCCGGGAGCTTTCATCGGCCTTCAGCCCACTTTTAATAACAACAAGCTCAGGGAATCCAGGGGGCTGTTGACCAAGGTCTGGAAGTCTGACAAAACATCTCCTCGGGGTTCTGCCCGGGGAAGTGCACGGCTGCTTCATGGGGCATATCTCCTCCCCTGCACCAGTTATTTCTGGAGCTAACAGCAAACATCACCTTTTGGAATGAAACCTGCAAATAAAAACAAATGAACCCACCCCACCACCGCCCCCCTCCCTGCCTCCCAGAGGTATATTTGAGCCCGGTGCTTTCTTTAATGTTCTGTTTTACAGCGTTTCGTACTGCATTCTTTCAAGGGTCACCATCCTGGGAATCGGGGCACGGTAGTTCCACGTTCTCATTAATCATCGCGGCGCGTTCTGCTCCCCTTGTCCCAGCACACGGACCCTCTCGCCAGAAGCTCACGGTTCTTCTCGCTGCGACAAACAGCCTGCAAAATGCGTTTACGTCAAAGGTCAGTCACCGTTAGCCTTGAACTGGGGGCCTGGTGTGAGAAGGAGGATGCCCAGCCGGGTCTGTTTTGGGATGAAAGATATATCAGAGCTCTGAGCACTGAGATCCTGGGTTTTGACTGAACTGCTTGCAGTTGATGTCAGAGATTTGACTAATGGTTGAGCTTCAACTCCAGTGGTCCGTGTCCTGAACGAAACGTTGCCTGAGTCAAAAGCACATGAACAGGGGTCCCTGGGTGGCTCAGTGGGTTAAGCCTCTGCCTTCAGCTCGGGTCATGATCTCAGGGTCCTGGGATCGAGCCCCACATCAGGCTCTCTGCTCAGCAGGGAGCCTGCTTCCTCCACTCTCTCT
Source organism: Martes martes (assembly GCF_963455335.1). Classification (NCBI taxonomy): domain Eukaryota; kingdom Metazoa; phylum Chordata; class Mammalia; order Carnivora; family Mustelidae; genus Martes; species Martes martes. The sequence continues at coordinate 55,629,961 of NC_137904.1, forward strand.
CTGCCTGCCTCTCTGCCTACTTGTGATCTCTGTCAAATACACAAATAAAATATTTCAAAAAATTTAAAAAGCACATGAACAAAGCGCGCTGATTAACTGACATGCTCAGTTTCTTGGGCTTCACAGAAGAGCTTCTCTTTCTAAAGCGATTTCTCCTTGTTCTCCCACACACATCTCTCTCTGTGGTCTGGGCCCCTTACACCATGAATGGGATCGCATGGCTTTTCTTGAATCAGGTTCTTTTCCTACTCTTTTTGTTTCTGATTAGTTATGTGATTTCTCACTGTTCTGGAAGCCTACTTCATAGACACTCAACATCTCAGCGTTCAGCCTTCCACGCTCGCCGATCCTTTCAAGCGGGTTACTTTCCTCTTACCAGCCGGACAATATTCTGAGAGCTGTAAATTCAGAAATCTCCCCATGCAAGGTTAGCGTGAGAGAAGGAGAATCTCTAAATGTTATACCTCCCGATCCGGTCAAATTTGGGGAGTGACCGCCCCCAAATTTACCCAGAGTAAAAGGATTTTCCTGGTTTTATCAGACAACTTTCTAGATTATAATGGAAAGCCCAGAATCACACACAAACACCAGTGTTCAAGAGCCCCAGAGGTAATGTTCTTCTAGAATGTGAAGTGTCTGGTACACGGATTGCATTTTCTATCCCTCTAGTCTAAGATCTTCAATGGGGAAGATTTTGCCCACCCCGGGGACATTTAATAGTGTCCGGAGACATTTTTGGGTTGACATAGTTGGGGAGAAGGGCTGCTACTGACAGCAGTGGCCAGGGAGGCTGCTGACTACCCCGCAGTGCAGAGGAGCCCTTCTGCCCCCGAACCAAGAATTATCGGGCTCAAGATGTCCATAATGGCTGAGGCTGAGGAACAACGGGTCTGGTCTATGTCAATATCCAGCTCCACGCTTTACGGATATTGGGCACTCAATAAATGCCCGAAGAATAAAGACACGAATAAATCAAAGTTTCTGAACTAGAATCAGCGTTCACTCCTGCTCACCAGTGCTCCCTTATTAATCTGTTTGGCCCTGGATCTGGCCCCTCTGCCTAGACCCTCGTACCTCCCTGTGTCTCCCCACCAATCCCTCAGCTCTGACCCTGGTCTGTCGGCTTCATCCCACCCAGGGCGCACGCCTGCTAGGCTCTCAGTCTTCCAAGCTGACAGCCTGTTCTCGAGCCAGAAGACCACAGCACCAGGATCCATAAGAAGCATCAGGGATCTGGAATCAGGAGTGGCGACAGTTGCCACCACCTATTGTAAACAGTGACGTCACTTGACGGGTTTCGGCAACTTTCCCATTTTATGCCAGCCCCTGTTGATACAAGTGCTGTCGCTGTAATGAGGTTCAACTCAATGTATTTTTTTCCTCTCGTTATAACTGGCAATAATTTTGCAAGTTCCCAGCTACCGTGGAATCCATTTAGGGAAAGCAAAGAAAGCAAACAAGCCCTGGTATGAAATGTAATTGTGGTTGCCACATGTGAAACAGGTTAGCTACCAACTTTTCTGGTTAGCTTTACTCAAGGGTACAGACACTCACTTTGGCTTAAATCAACTACATTTCACTGATGGGAAATGGAGACAATTACCTGGGCATTTTATTTAAAGAAAAACGCACTTTTCCTGGAAATGTTCAGATTACAGAGACAAAATGATTGTGAGAATCGATTGCCCCCGGGTCTATCGACATTTTTAGATTACTCCTCAGAGACATGTGGAAACACCTTTTGTGCCAACGTCCAGAAAAACCTCCCGTTAATGAGTGCATGCGCACTACACGCTAACACACGGAATGTAGCACACACTCCCTGTTTCATTAGCGTGAGGGAGAGAGTGGTATCTTTATCTTCATTTCTATAGTGAGGGCCCCTGGGGTTCAGAGACGTTGAGGCACTCCCAAGATCACAGATGGGAAGAGACGTTTCACTTAATATCAGGAGGAATGTAGAATAAAACCTTAAGTTCGGAGGCCTCTGGGTGGCTCAGCTGGTTAAGCGTCTGCCTTTTGCTCGGGTCATGGTCTCAGGGTCCTGGGATGGAGCCCAGAATCTGCTTCTCCCTCTGTGTTTTCTCTCTCTCTCAAATAAATAAAATCTTTTAAAAAACCCCCCAAAACAAAAAAAAACTGTTACGTTCGTTAAGATTATAGAAAAATCTTAGACAACGATGGGAAACTTTGACGTTTCACATTATGAGATATCCTTCATATTCTTCTAGCAACAAATAAAATTTTCAATTTTCACCAATGTTGAGTTTCTACCAGCTTAAAAATCTGCTTCTCTCCCTGATTACCTTTCCAGTTTCCCAATTTCATGAAAGGGCAACGTATCTCTGAAAGGGATGGTTCTCTCTCCTCCTAACAGAAGCAAATCATGTACCCTTTCAAGTTCTTTTTATTTTTAATTATTTAGGTCATTTTAGATTATTTCTCCGCTAAAGATCATGCATTAAAAACTGAGCCATGTCCTAAGATCTCATTTGACTTTGGATTTGCCAGTATAAACACTTCATTGTATCACTAGGTAGAAGTCCTTGGCCACCTTAAAACAAATATTTGAGAGCAGTTTCATGAGCAAAATGTTTCCATGGGTAGAGAAGATACTCTGAGGAAAAAAAAAAAAGGAAAACTGGAGGAACTTATAGCTACTGCAAGTTTCTTTTCTTAATCGTACTTAATTCATCTTATAAGTGAACTCTATTTGTACAAGCGAAAGCACACATTTCATTTAAGTGCACCAATTTGCAGAGAGCCCTGTGCCTACTATAAACACGAACACACAGAGTCCTTTATACTTATTGTTTTTTTAATATTTTTATTTCATATCAAGGATTTCTACTGACGTCAATGGCAGTCTTAGGATTGGAATGAGTAGTAAAGATTTAACAGGCAGTGGCTCTAAGACGGTTTTAGCTCATTCGCTGAAAAAAAAAAAAAAAGAAAAAAACAACCTTACATAAGTGATCTATCTAACCCGTGAATCCTAATTTAAGAAATTTCATCCATTTCCATCTTCAGGAGTGGAATAAATAGCATCAGTAATAAGAATAATCGAAAAAGACTTAAGGTTTCAGATACTTGAATGTTTTCGTTGGGTGGAAGCTTGTAAGGAATAACTTTCTCTTCCAATCCAACACTCTATTCCAACGTTTCCATTTCCAAATAATCTTTACCAGAATTTCCACAATTATATAGGGAAATAAAGGATTAGGAGTCACATAAAATTCACTTATAAATTCACATTTGTATTGACACTTTACAAATTAGTCTCCAAACATCCTTCCTCTTTTAAGACTAGCTTCTATCCCTGTTCACTTTGCAAACATCTTTTTCAGAAAGTTTCTCAGAGATTGTCAGATAGGAAAGTATCCCCAGTATCGGCTGCACTATGAAACCCTGCATCAGACTCCTGGGAAGGAGACTATAACTTGTCGCTGAATGATATCTTCGTCTCCACTGGTTTAAAAATAGCCTTTTCTGGGGTGCCTGTGGATCAGTCAGTTCAGTGTTGGACTCTTGATTTTGGCTCAGGTCGTGATCTCAGGGTCATGAGGTGGAACCCCATGTTGGGCTGCGCACTGACCAAAGAGCCTGCTTAAGATTATCTCTCTCCCTCTCCCTTTGACCCTCCCCAGCTCTCTAAAAAAAAAATACTTACCTAAATAAAAAGAAAGAAAGAACATAGCCCTTTCCAGGTAATTCAGTCTCTGGCAGGAAACAAAATTAGATTTCATATTTCCTCCTCTAGCCTCCCCACATTGTGTCTGGGGGTTCACACTAGAGCACGAGATCACTTCCCTGACCCAAGGAGATCCAAGAAAGGGGCTCAGTGCATATGCACCCAAAGAAAACCTAATCCCATTTTATAATCTTGGCAGAGCTTGGTGGGGGTGCAGACGGTGGAATGGTTCATGTAACTTATTTGATTTGCCCCATTTCTGATAAGGAAAGAAATTAGAAGTTTTTCAGTTTCAGTTTTCTTAACAATAATGCAGGTCATTTTTCAGTCTTCAGAGAGGAAATCTGCATTAGTTGGAACTCAGAACTTTGGAGTCGTTATAACAACACACAGAAGGGTTTATGTGTATGGGATGGGGGATCAAGTGAAAGAAATTTTGTGCATTTTTTCTTCTTCTTCTTTCTTTCTTTTCTTTTTTTTTTTTTTTTTTTAACTTCTAACTCTTCTTGTAACTGGTTGTTCCAGCAGCGGCTGTGAATTTAGGGTTCTAGAAGCAGCTACTGACCATTCCGTATCCCCACATTACCTGTGATCTTGGGAGGAGAAGAAAACTATCTGGCTTTGAAACCGATATGGGCCCCGGAGTGAAAGTGGGATCAGCTTCCTTATGTGGAATCCCCCACCCAGGGCTGCTTAGCGGGAAGCCTATGTCCCTCTTTTCCACTTTGTATGAAAAAAAAAAGTGCTAAGTCCTGTGCGAAGACGGAGGCAGCAAGTCTCACAACCCTGAATTTCCCAGCTCTCCTCTCTTCACCTCGTGACGCCCCTCCCTGGGTCCCCATGACTCACACATCCCTCCTTCTACCACCCAGCTTATGCGATGCCCGTGGAAGATGAATGGCTTCGACTAAAACAATTAAACAACGGCAAGACTCAAGTACAGCACAGAGTAAACCTTACCGCCCTGCAGAACTTCCTTTCTCTTTTTCCTGTTTTTGAGACCAGGTCTGGGTCTCTTGGCCGTCCCTCGTATTTGCTGGAATTCTTCTAATCACTGGTGTTTCTCTTTAGAAATTGGAAATTCCGGTCATTTGTCTCTCCTCATTTTCTTTTCAGGAGGAAGCTGCGCTACGTTCGAACGCTCTACCAGAGAGAGCATGTGCAGATCTGGACGGCGGCTTGTAACTCTTCAGTTTTGGCTCCTGGGTCTGTCCCTTGAGGATCACTTTTCTCACTCGCATGGCACAAAGAGTGGTTGCCTTGCTTTGGTTTGTAGGATATCTGGGAAGACGCAAAAATACAATGTTTTCTAATTCAAAGTTTCCAAGAAGCAACGTGGAGACTTTAAAATGTGCTGAATAGGGCGTACCTGGGTGGTTCAGTGGGTTGAATAGTTGACTCTTGATTTCTGCTCGAGTCATGATCTCAGGGTCCTAGGATCGAACCCCGCATGAGGGTCCCCATTGGTGGGGGTTGTAGTGTGCTTGAAGGTTTCTCTCCCTCTCCTCTTACCCCTCCCCGTGTGCTCCGTCACTGTCTCTCTCTCTCAAATAAATAAATCTTTAAAAAAATAAAATAGGCTGGATAGGAAAATAATCAAACCAAGAAGTCTTAACGGCAAACTTACTACATTTGCTATTTTAGTACACATCACCAGAACTGACTGAACACATGAGTTGAAAAGGAGCGAGGAAACATGAGCAAAGTCTATTCCAATGTTTCATGGACTATTAGTTAATTGGGGCAGAAGTCCTAAGTTTTAGTTTTTAATGGCAAGTAGCAATTCTGTGTGGCTGTTGCTATCATAACATTCTAAATTTCTACCTTACCATGAGATATAATTTGATCCAGGACCAAACCTTCCTTACCTGCGAAAGCATTTTGCCACTAATTTGTATCATTCTGCAAATGCAACCATTAAAGTACTAAATTGTTCGACAACTAACAGAGTTTCTGGAGAGCAGTTGTGGGTTTCCCCACTTCCTGCTCACAGAGCGTGCAGGTTAAATTATATTCGGTTTGACTGCCAGGATATGTAGAAGGCAGCGTGTACCAGGGACCAGGATTGTGGGACTTTAGAAGGGTGGCGCGATGCCTGGAGAGTGTAGCACATTTTCAACAATGAACACCTTAGGACGTTGACCTGAACGGCTCTCCTCTACGTAGCCCAGCGATGAGCTAGCTCACCCAGGCAGGCTGCAAGGCTGCTAATATACAAATTCCCCCATATTTGGCATTCAAAAACATCATATTTCTCATTCTAGCACATCTAAAAGCATAAACTTGAGATCTTCCAAATCCATCAGATGGTCCTTGTTCCTTCCCAAATCCTCTAGATAGGGATTTAGGGATCTCACACAACAAGGAGTCCAGATGCATCCATTGGAAAGAGACATCACATGGAATGGTGAAGTTTAGAGGACACCATTCACCCTACTTGCCCTGTGCTTGTAACCTTCTGCTTTTGGTGTTCCCCTTTCTTGACGGGAGAAAGTAAGCAAGGTAAATGTCAGTCATTTGGGGACCACAGCCCTCAGGAAGCAACACAAGTTTGACCCACCACAAAAGTGAGAGAAACACCCCTGTAAGTATCAAAGGGTCCCATGACCTGACTTCGAAGGTTCTCATGTATGGTTCCTCTATGAGGGGTCGTCCAAATCCCCATAGGAAGTGAAGAGATAGGGGGGTAAAAATAGAGATGATGGATAAACCCCCCTCTTGAGATGCCTTTGTAAAAATCCATGCACTTATGATTCTTAAAAAGGAGACTCAAGGAGAAGAAATTAAAGAGATTAAAAAACATACAAGTGGACAAACAGAATTTGGAAGCAAATGTGGACACAAGGATACTTGGGGAGATGAAGGGGAAACCCACAACAAGGAGAGATGGAACAGAAGATAGACTCATCTACAAATTTTATCAGTTTTTAGGAATTGGGATAAAAGATCCCCCCAAGGAATGTTTCTGGAAGAAAAGGAGTCATCAATAGATTCCTGGGAATTTGACCCTTGATTAAATCCTCCCTGCCACCTGGACTCAAGTTTCCAAGATTAAGAAGCCACAATTACTTATGTTCCAGATGAAGCTCTTCTCGTTCCTTGTCAAGGTTGTTTATCAAGTAACAAGTGGCAGGTATTGATGACATGCAGCTGTGCAAAGAATGGGACGAGCCCGGCACCCCTGAGCCTGAGGGAGCTGCAGGACTTAAGAGCTATTGAAGGTTGAAGGGGCCAAGAGCTTAGGGCTTCCCCAAACAAAGGATATCTGCGGCCCCCAGTATGGCCCCTTCAATCACACCTCTCTTCAGTGGAGGGCGGCGGAGACAATGGAAATGGTGCCGGGGAACCACACAGCCGGTAGCTGTGCTGTCTCTGTGCATGCTTCCTTGGGGCTTTGTCGCTGCCTTTTCTTAAGACGACATAAACTGGGTGCTGGCTGCAGCCTATCGTGTCTCGGGAGTCTGACCGGGTCTGATGGCTCTAAAGGAGAAAGACGTGGAGTAAGAAAACCCTTCTGTGGACTGGAAGAAGTGTGCTGGTGAGAGAGAAGGTCCTGGCTACAGGTTCCTAGAACTAGAACAGCTCAGATGGGTGCGCAGGTGGGAAGGCCAGAGAAAGTTGCGCGTATGTTGAGCATGCGTGAATGATTCAAGGTTTCTGTGATGAAGAACATTTAGCGTGTAAACTCCCAGCGAGAATTTAAATTGATTTATGGAGAAAAAGAGCCGCCCACACCAAAATGTCCCACCTAAATACTGGTGACATGCTATATGTTTTTCCTAGTATTTTCCTAGGACCCCAAAGAATCTCTTTGAATAGAAAAATAATAGAAGTTCATGACTTACTTAAACACCTGTGGTTTGGTGGTTTTGAGGTTGGATACAACATCACTTTCCATACCAGTAATTTAGGTTAAAAGGAATTTAAGTGGCTGAAAGCTCAACGCTGGAGTCTGTTGCTCTGGGGTTCACTTGCTAATCATTCATTTATAGCATATCTTCTATGGCGATTTTCCTAAGTCCCATTTTTCTGAAAGCAGTCTCTTCAGACCATGTTTTTCAAGGAAATAAAACATGGTGGTGACTTGGGAGGCCCTTACATGTCATTAGTAAGACTCATAAAGCCAGACAAAGACGAATAATACAGGCACACGTCAACGGTTCAATATGACAAGAGCACGGGCCAGATGTCAAGAAGGCTAAGACAATAATTCGGATGGAATCAAACAGCAAATACGAGGCAGCATTTAACCAAGCAATTAAGTCAAGTGTGTAGATTCAGATAATATGATGAAATGCAGTTGGTGAGTGGTTTAATTTTGATCCGGGGACTTTGTATCACAAGATCAACTCATCTGGGGGACACACTCTTGGAATTTAAATCTCCAAGATGACTCTAATAGTGAGCCCAAGTTTCCCGGGAGTGCCAGGTGAATAATTACCTTACAAATCGGAACTTTGCTCAGTTAAGTTTCAGAAGAGTGAGGCGGTATCTCCAACATTCCCGAAATGATCCAGTTGTTCCTATGAGTGAGTGATCACTGTTTAATTTTTTCCTTATTGTTGTTATTTATTTATTTATTTTTACCTTTCAATCCCCTTTTACCCATTTCTTCCTGTCCCCCTCTACTCCCCCCCGCCCCAGCCAGCAATCTGTGTTCTGTATCCAGGAGCTTGGTTTTTGTTTTTGTTTTCAATCCTGCATATACAAGAGATCATACGGTATTGAATAACTATTCGCTTTGAATTATGAAAATGTTGTGAAGAGGTATAGATAGGGTACTATCCCACCTTGCGGTATCCACGGGTTTTATAATGCTTAAAGGTGAGTTAATATTTTAACTAATCTAACAAAATAGCCTTGGAGGTCCGATTTAAAAGAAATAATTGAGTAGCTAATCTTAAAACTGAGATTTTTAATGGATTTACTTCCTCATTATAGTAATACCTTAGAACGCATGCAACCATTTATCCATGGAAGTTAATTTTATAATCAGTGACATGGATGGAAGGCAGTTACAGGGACTATGCAAATCCAGTAGCTCACAAAGTCCCTGGTTCAGGAAACAGAGAAAAGGTCACAGCTGATAAGATACGGGGATCCCATATTTGGAGACTTAACAACTTAGCTTAGTAACCTTTAGTTAAAGTTGGAGCCTTGGCATTTCTAAAAGCATTGTGGTTCCTGACATTCTAACTGACTCAGGCTTAACACGGTAGAAAAACCCTAGGTCATTTATTGGTATAAATGAGATGTTGTTCTAATAAATTCAGTTACTAAATTCTTTTTTATTAAAATAATTTTATTTTTAAAGACAAGAAGATTGTGCTATCTTTACTTAAAATCATTTTGAGCTGAAATAAATGTTTCTTGTTAAGGTGTGGTAATGCTGTGTGCTTCAAAATCATGGCTCCAATTTTAGGTCCGATGGTCCTCGGTCCATGGTCCTACCTTGGGTCTAGATCCGCAGGAGCCTGGTCTGGCTATGAGGAGTGGATCAAGCGAGAGAACTGACAGTGACGTTTCTGGAAATGAACGCAGCAGAAAGCAGATGGGGAGCTCATTCTTGTACACTGGGTCCAGTTTTAAAATTCCAGATCCAAACAATGCATTATGAGGGTATCTAAACCCCTGAGCAGTGGTGGTCTCTTTCCCCAATTTCCATGACCCCCTTGTAGTTAAATTTCTCTATGGCAGATATTTTCTGTTTCTCGAACAACATTCCCCAATGTCGGCCTTTTCCAGGACTTACTGAATGATGGGGCTTTGTCAGAATATTTCGGTTGTGACATCCCCAATTCTGAGCTACGTCAGATTGTATGGTTGTCTTTTCTCCAGGTTCATTCGAGCAATGGAGATTTCAAGCTCCAGACTTTGCTACATGGCCCCCTCTTTCTGAAATGTCTTTTGCCTCATCACTAATCTAATGGTGAAAAGATTATGCCCTGGAGCCTAGATTAGCACCTTCCTAGGTTGTATTTTACACAGCTCTGACTTGAAAAGATGGAGTTTGGAAACTCAGTTTCACAGGTTCCCTATGCTAATGGTCTATTCACTAAACTTCCATTGGCAATTGTACCTGCCAAATAAGTTGTTGCTGTTAAGGCAACAACAACAAAAATCTATACTTGTTTGTTAAAATAAAAACAAAAACAAAAACAAAAGCAAAGTTGAACAGAGTCAGAATCATCTAAACAGTTATCTCTTTTTTTATGCACCTAAAGCTACCCCTTATGGAGACTGATCAGTGCTGATATAGTCAGTCCCTTGCCCAAAGGGAAGCCCTTGATACTGAACTAAGGATATAACCCATGGGATTTCCCCCCCCCCTTTTTTTTTTAATTTGTTTACTTGACAGACAGAGATCACAAGCAGGCAGAGAGGCAGGCAGAGAGAGAGGGGGAAGCAGGCTCCCCGCCGAGCATAGAGCCCAATGTGGGCTCGAACCCAGGACAGGACCCCCCGGGATCATGACCTGAGCCAAAGGCAGAGTCCTTAGCCCACTGAGCCACCCACGTGCCCCAGATTTCCTTATTTTATAATTAATTCTCAACTAAATTTTTAAAAATATTTTATTTATTTATTTATTTGACAGAGAGAGAGAGAAAGATCACAAGTAGGCAGAGCAGCAGGCAGAGAGAAAGGGGGAAGCAGGCTCCTCGCTGAGCAGAGAACCTGATGTGGGGCTGGATCCCAGGACCCTGAGATCATGACCTGAGCTGAAGGCAGAGGCTTTAACCCACTGAGCCACCCAGTGGGTTTGTCCAAAATTTTTATTTTGGACATTTGTATTTCCATGTTCATGGGGAGTCACCAGAGCTTTCTGGCCCCGGCCCTGACCTCAGTCCCACAGATGTGCTTGGAAGTGATTTGCAGGGTCTGCTGGACCAGATGCCTAACTAAAGGTCTATTAAAGAGGGGGAGTTCTCCCCCAGCTAACTCCAGGTTGCCCATATAATAACGAAAACAAATCTTTTTTTACAACAAAAAACAGCTTACTTCTTTGGATGTCCCCCCTGTCTTGCTTCCTCCCAATTCTCCTTGCAATTTGGCAAAACAAAGCTAGGGCCAATAATTAATGTTTTTTCCTTTCCTCCTTTACCTGGGTTGAACATTATGGACAGAGATTCAAGATGATTTATGACATCATCTCATCACCCAATATGGAAGAGCCATTTACATGAGAAAAGATGTTTCCGGGTAGAAAAGAAAAAGAAAAAAAAAAAAAAAAGGACTCATCTGAAGAATAAAAGCCAAAAGTTTATAAAATGTTAAATGCGACTTTTCACAAAAGTTCAGGATAATATTGTGTCTCCTAGGCTAGACAGAGCAGTCAGGGAAAGAAATATTCAGCTGAAAGTAGGCTTCTGAGAAACAGAACAGGAACTATTAGCTCAGTTCACATATTAAGAATAGATTCTGCAGAGAAATGAAGACAAAAGAAGCTAAGAACATCCCCCATTAGAGTGTGAAAAAGAATGAAGAGAGGAGGACTAGAAAATAAAAACGAGAGACAAAGATAACAAGATATAATAACAGAACTTGTGGGAAAGGAAATAGAGACCGTGCAAAGCAAAAGCAAAACCCAAATCAAAAAAAAAAAAAAGAAAGAAAGAAAGAAAGAAAAAGCAAATCTCCAAGCCGAAAATGAATGGGATCCTTCCTATCAAAAGGGGTTATAGCAAATTCTAAGAAAAAATAATGGAAAGCTACAGAAACATATGTGTGTGCATATGCACATATATAAAAACATATAAAACAGATATATGTATTTATAAATTTCAAAAATAGGTGGGGAGGAATCCTACAAACATATGCGTATGTTGGTTAAACTATTGCTTAGGTATCATAGAATCCTTTATTTTATTTTTTTTAATATTTTATTTATTTATTTGACAGAGAAAGAGAGATCACAAGTAGGGAGACAGGCAGGCAGAGAGAGAGGGGGAAGCAGGCTCCCTGCTGAGCAGAGAGCCTGATGCAGGGCTTGATCCCAGGACCCTGAGATCATGACCTGAGCCAAAGGCAGAGGCTTTAACCCACTGAGCCACCCAGGCGCCCCGCTATCGTAGAATCCTTTAAACGGTTTCAGAAATGCGAGGGTTCCGAATGTGGAACACCCGATTACCCTTCCCGACAGAAACACTCTGGCCAACTGAACGTAAATAAAAATAAATAATCCAATGATGGGAAAGATACGATAAAAGGAAAATGGTGATGAACAGTGAAGCCATTAAAATAAAATGGTATGAATATTAGTGTTAATAGTATGAGTAAATGAGTAATTTATATGAGTAAAATATAATAGATGAGTAATATAATGTCATCATGACACCAAGAAAATGTACAAGTAGCTAGTCAAAGAATATGAAAGTTGGAAGGTTGTCAAGGAGAAAGAGAAAATAAGGGCTTACCAAATTTCATATATATTTATATTTTTTTTCCTAACAGAGACAATATAAACAGATTCTCCTCATCAAACACAGAGAAAGTTACATTCCTTTTATATGGTACTCACCTGAATATTTGCTTACAAACAAAATCCAGCTCTGATTAACGTAAGTGGACCTGGAAATCATGGCAAAGGTTCTAGGCAGCTCTCTTAATTGCCAGGGAGATTGAAACAAGAGGTTTAGCAGAGACAGAGGGAGGCAAATCACAAGCAGAATCCTGAGGGGGAGCATGATTTGTGTGTTTTCACCAGAACCATCATCCCAGGCCCCTTGCCAGCATGGTTGGCACTGCTGCTCTTAACACCATGACCGGCTTTGGGGTCTTAATTACACGGCAGCCCTTGGGAATAAGTTCTGCCTAAAACTGCATCTCCGTCTCAAGAGAGTGACCAAAGGTGCAAAGCCTTTGGTGGGGACATCCAACTGGCTGGGCTAACGACATTTGCTTACCTCTTTGCTGCCAAAAGGATTCCTTCACCATCATCTTGGCCCCACCTCCCTATTGATGGGATATATCTGTAGTTTGGAAAAAGTGTCCATCCCAGGCAAACAAACACCACGCATGCAATGGTACATACACATCCTCACGTTTTTAAATGTGGTGTTAAGTGAACCCCTTTGGTAGAAAAATAGAAAAGCATTGGGCTATATAAATTATATATATATATATATATATATATACACACACACACACACACACACACATACATATATATAAAATAATAATAAATAATATAAATAAATAAACTATAAATAAATTAAATACAATAAGTAATAAAATAATAAAAATAAATTACATATATATATATATATGTCAGGAAGAAAGAGAAAGTAGGGTGTGTGTGTATATATATATATATATTTTTTTTTTTCTCCCCTTGAGTCAGTTTAGAGCAGCAAATGGGGACTATCACCCTAAGCATGACGGTCAAAGTCAGCACGAGACCTCTCATTTTCTCACCAGCACATCTTACCCTTCCAGAGGTGGACCCCAGTCACATCTACATTTGGCAAGAAGACCAAATGCAGGAGTGCAAAAATGAATGCTTATGTCTCTAACATAATGAGGCTTCAGATTCAGGTTAACCTAAAATGACTCTTTTCCCAGGGAATTTTACCTAAATGTCAAAAGTTGTGTGCCAGGCCTGGCTCCAAATATTTTCATTGCCACCCTGATCTAGCCTAGAGACAGGAACATAACTTATAGAGGTCCCAGTTGCAGTGAATATACAGTGAGTCACTTTTATTTTTATAAGGATTTCCCTGCCAAGTTCTAAAACATGGAAACTTACATTAGCACGCTTGAGACAGCACACAGTGTTTGAGGGCGTTCATTGATTTCTGCTTCTCAACACTTTTGGAAATTTAAAATGGTCCTGATTTTCAACTTTTTAAAATATTGTTTTTACTCCTTTGCTACATCTTGAGGTTTGAAGACGTCAAGATACCATCCTTCTATTTTTTTTTCTTTATTTAGATAATTTTGCGGTTACTCCAAGACTATTCTCCTCTATATCGATGACCAATCCCAGAGAATTTTAGCTCCAGGATTTTCTGGAAAGATTACATTCTTTTCAAATGTAGATTTTATCCTGATGCTAAAAGTTAGAAAAACGGCTTCTGAGTGGAGACTTTTTTTTTTTTTTGAGGCTTTTAATATCTTTGATAGTTACTGACAAACCTCCTAAAAACTATTTCAACTCATATGAAGACTATAGGACCCAGCTTACATACCCAAATGTATGGTGTTTCTAGAGAAGGTTGATGATGGTTTATTCATTAATCAACAAGTACTTAATGAACTACCTCTGTACCAAGCACACCTCTCGGCACTGGAAACATGTCTTTGTGCAATAAAGACAGAATCCTGCCCGCGCGCACCTTCCATTCCAGTGGGGAGAGGCAGAAAATAAATAAAACAGCCCAGTTACAGAGCAGGTTGCAACACAGTAACTGACGCGCCGCGAAACACACAAGAAGGAGGGAAACGGGTTTGTAACTTTAAATGAGGTGGTTATGAAGGTTTTACTTCCACAACATGACTTTGTAACACATGGACTTGAAGAATGTGAGCGATGATGGCTGTGACGTCTGGGGAAAGAGCTCTCTGGTCGGAGGAAAGTGCCAGTAGAAATAGCATTTGAATGGCCTGTGAAAAGACCACAGGTTCTAAGGATCAGGTAGGGGTCCGTGTGGCGGCCGAGTGGACACAGCAGGTAGGTGGTGATCGTGTTGGTGGTGAACATACCTGAAAGGCAGTCAATGTCCTGTAACTCAGAAAATGGCATTAAGGGGCGCCTGGGTGGCTCAGTGGATTAAGCCTCTGCCTTCGGCTGGGGTCATGATCTCAGGGTCCTGGAATCGAGCCCCGCGGCGGGCTCTCTGCTCAGCGGGGAGCCTGCTTCCCTGTCTGTCTCTGCCTGCTGCTCTGCCTGCTTGTGATCTCTGTCTGTCAAATAAATAAAATCTTAAAAAAAAAAGAAAGAAAGAAAATGGCATTAAGCTCCCAAGGCCAAGGAGCACCGTGAGGTTCTGTCTGTGTTCGACGCAGCAGAGAAAGGGGAGTTTCAGCAAAAAGGAACCCTCAAGCTGTTCCATCCGTGTGGATGGAATGGTGCCATGACACCGGAGAGCTTAATAAACATCGATTGCGTTAATTTAAAGCAAGCTCCTAGACGCAAAGATGCCAGGTTAAGAACTGACAGAGAACACTTTTTTCAGATGTTCATCATCGTTTGAATGTACATATTCTGAAGCCCATGGAAGGAAGGTTCTGGTTTATTCTACGTGATGGAGGTGAGATAGGTTTGAAGTTGGGTGTGAGTGGAGTAGCCGGGCTAGCTTCCTGGCAGAGCAGGGAGGTTTGAGGGAAATGCCAGAGACGGACAGCCCTGCTGCTGCACTAAGAACTGGAGAAAATAAATGCTCCCCATGACATGTCAGAGTGGAGAATTAGATACTAAAAGTTAGGGGATCACACAGTCTCCCTTCTGAATTCCGCAGCAACACTTTCCCTTGGCCGAGGGTAAGAAGGTGTCAGCCTCTAATCTAACCTTCTCAGCAGATGTCAATCAATGTCTGTTGAATTCATCACTCAGGTTTATGCCATACCTAAAGAAAGTTCTTTGAGGCACTGAGTTCCACACCACAACCAAACCCCTCTTGTCTAACTTCTCGCAGCGGCTCTAGACAAAAGCTCTCTGTGAAGAGTGAAGACTTTGCCAAACTGGCAGCTCCCGCTAGGTTTTTTCTTAGTTTTATAAACCCATGATCCATCTGGATCCTTTCTTGTCTGATAAGGTTTTGATAGACTTGCTTACCAGTTGACTTGCTTGACCTAGAAACTTGTTTTTTGTTTCCTTCTAGGGGTTTTGTTGTTGTTGTTGTTTGTTTTTGCTTTGGTCTGTTAGCACATCCATAAAAACCTGATGGGCCAAAAGCTATACCTTGATAACACAAGGTGCATACAAAGGGAGGAGAGGAACAAGTATTTCTAAGATTCTGCTGTTTCAAAAATAAAGCTACATTATCTTGGTTATCATTGGTCACTGCTGTTGGAAGCACGTACTTTCACAAAGGAAGACAATGACTTTGAAGCAAGTCAAGAGCACACGGCTTATCATATGTAATCAGACTGACCGCATTGGAAAATTCATGCTGTTTCCACTCTGGTACCATCATATTCTCCAAGCTGAGTTACTCTATCTATCTTGGCTGATAGAGTAATGGGGATTTTTGTCTAGCTCTTTCCTTATAATTCCCCATTACCTCTGTGATATCCCAACTGAAAGATCTTCTCTGCCTATGACTCTCTGTCTTGTTTCTCAAATTCCTCATTATCAGTGAGATCCTATGATAATTATCTTTCTCTAATTGACTTATTTCGCTTAGTCAGAGGGGAAGGGAGGGGAAAATGAAACAAGATGAAACCAGAGAGAGAGACGAGCTCTTTTATTTTTAATTTTATTTTTAAATTTCTTTTCAGCATAATAGAATTCATTGTTTTTGCACCACACCCAGTGCTCCATGCAATCCGTGCCCTCCGTAATACCCACCACCTGGCTCCCCCAACCTCCCACCCCCCGCCCCTTCAAAACCCTCAGGTTGTTTTTCAGGGTCCACAGTCTCTCATGGTTCACCTCCCCTTCCAATTTCCCTCAACTCCCTTCTCCTCTCCATCTCCCCTTGTCCTCCATCTTATCTGTTATGCTCCACAAATACGTGAAACCATACAAGAATTGACTCTCTCTGCTTGACTTATTTCACTCAGCATAATCTCTTCCAGTCCCGTCCATGTTGCTACAAAAGTTGGGTATTCGTCCTTTCTGATGGAGGCATAATACTCCATAGTGTATATGGACCACATCTTCCTTATCCATTTGTCCGTTGAAGGGCATCTTGGTTCTTTCCACAGTTTGGCGACCGTGGCCATTGCTGCTATAAATATTGGGGTACGGATGGCCCTTCTTTTTGCTACATCTGTATCTTTGGGGTAAATACCCAACAGTGCAACGGCAGGGTCATAGGAAAGCTCTATTTTTAACTTCTTAAGGAATCATTATAGGGTCTTAATCTCAGGAAACAAAGTGAGGGTTGCTGGAGCGGAGGGGGGTGGGAGGGATGGGGTGGCTGGGTGATGGACGTTGGGGAGGGTGTGTGTTATGGTGAGTGCTGTGAATTGTGTAAGACTGGTGAATCACAGACCTGTACCCCTGAAACAAATAATGCATTATAAGATAATAAAAAAAATGGTTATGATGGTTAAAAAAAGAAAAAAAAAATCTCTGCCTTTTAACACAAAGCAGAAGCCCAAGGCAAGGAACAGTGGGACACGAAGATAGGGTCAGCTCCTCCCTCCCAGGTGTAGGCAAGACTAAATACCGT
The DNA here is from genome assembly GCF_963455335.1 of Martes martes. Classification (NCBI taxonomy): domain Eukaryota; kingdom Metazoa; phylum Chordata; class Mammalia; order Carnivora; family Mustelidae; genus Martes; species Martes martes. Next base: position 55,646,989 of record NC_137904.1, read on the forward strand.
CTATGCATCCACACAAGGTCACCTTTACTAACTTGTATTAAGTAACATGGTGATATTCATGAATTATTATTTAAGGACCAGACACAATAATATATCTTCATTTAGTTAGGTTAGAGCTAATAACCAGCAGAGCTGAGATTGGACGGAAGTCCACGTGTCCTCCAAATCCTTGAAATCCATTTTTTCATAATTATGGTCTTTCTTAACAATTTTTATGCTTCTGCCTGGATACTCCCACTTTTCCGAAAACTTTGATATTCTCAATGCTGCTAATTGCAACAGAGGATGTTCTCTGATAACAGAGTGGATTCTCCTGAATATGGCTGGGAACCCGGGGCAGGGTGTTCTTTTTTTTTTTTTTTTTTAATCCCTAAGAGTTTATTTATTTATTAATTTGGGAGAGAGAGAGAGAGAACTCAAATAAGAGGAGAGGCAGGGAAGAGGGAGAGGGATAAGCAGGCTCCCTACTTGGGGCTCCATTCCAGGACCCTAGGATCATGACCTGAGCCAAAGGCAGACGCTTAACCGACTGAGCCCCCCAGGCACCCGGGCACGGCATTTTTAAACGGTATAGTTGGAGCATCTCCTCGGCATCTAAGTCCACAAGACCATATTACCCTCTGCCATAGAGGTAAAAGCAGAATGTATCAATTTATTTATAGACCTATTCCCATTTTTTAAGCTTGCAGACTTAAAGAGATACACATGGAAAAAGAAAAAATAAGAAAGTGAGTTATATATTCAGTGCCACTCAAGGACTCCCAACCCTACCCCCTGCCCTTCGAACAGGATTGAACTGTGAATAGCAATTAAACTAAGAAGCACCCTGAGTTCTGCATCAGATTCTGGGGACACTGGCAGACTGGTTATCACAGGGCACCTTCTCAGCATTCGTGACCAACCCATATTACCAAGAAGAGAATATACAAGAAAATCCTAATGCAAAATTTGTTTTCATATATGAAGTATCATTGTAAATGCAAAACACGCTCATTGTATACTATTAAAAATAAACAGAAATTCTAGGGGCACCTGAGTGGCTCAGCTGGTTAAGCATCAGGACTCTTGGTTTCAACTGAGGTCATGATCTCAGGGTCCTGGGATTGAGCCCCACATGGTCTGGCTCCCCACTGTGTGGGGAGTTCTGCTGGAGATTTTCTCTCTCTCTCTCTGCCTCTGCCCCTCCCCTAGCACTTGCATGCATGCTCACTATTTCTCTATAAAATAAATACATAAATATTTTTAAAAATATACAGAAATTCTATTCATAAGCCCATCAATAATAGGTAACGTATGCAAACAACCCCAGCGCATGCTTTACCAAAATTTAAAATCCTACATTTGAAAAATATAACTGGGTATAACACGGCATATAATGCACTTTGGTTTACCATATTGTGTGTTATAACACACAGTATACAACTTTCTATTTTATCGTAGATGGAACTAGCTCGTTCTTTTTAATGACTTCATTGTATTCTATTAGAGTTATCCTCTCTGCAACATTTCCAGTTTACTATTTTTAAAAACAAAGGTGGAATAAACATTTGTATACATATCTTTTTGTTTTTATGTTTCTAAATGTTGCTAGACTTAGAAAGACCTGCTATGTAGGTGCATTATATAATTCGATAGATATAAGTTGGTTCACCAAAATTTTGATACTTTAAATTTCTACTGGTAGTTAAAAGTAAATGAGTATTTTTTTTTCTAAAGTTGTCCAGCTGGGTATGACTTTTTGTGGTCTTTCCAATTGGATGAATAAAACATGATATCTCATTGTTAAATTCAGATAGTTCCTTAACTGCAAGTTTGATTCTTTTGAGAAATTTTATTAGCAGTGTGTATTTTTCTGTGAATTGCCTATTCATATCTTAATGTAATTTTATTATTGGAATGCAGACTGATTTCTAACTGTCTTCCTGGTTGATTTTTATACACTTAGAGGCATTAATAATTTATTACCACATCTGTTGGAAATATTTTTGCTGGCTTGTCTTTCAAGAGTCACCCTGACTTTCGGTTTTGTTTATTTGCTTGTTTTTTTGTTATACAAAATGTTAAATTTTAATTCAATTAGAATAATAAATATTCCCTTTTCTGTTATTTGACTTAATGATATTCTTAAAAAGAACTTTCCACTTAAAATTTATTTTAAAACATCACCTATATTTGCTTTTATTCCATTAAAATCTCTATATTTATATTTAACTACTTGGGACAGAGAGCAAGTTTGGAATTCAAGCTTTAAAACATTTTTGTATTTATTTACTTTTAAAATACTTATCCTTAAAGTCTAAGGGCTTTACGTACTGTACAGTACTCTCTCACAGAGCTGTATTTGAGGGTGGATAACATCATGAAGTATTTTTATGAATACGTATTTCACATTTAGCGAATATAACCATGTAAGTAAATGTATATACACATAAAATTGTACTTATAGAAGTATATACACATAATTATATTTAATATTAGGATTATGTACCTATATATAAATATAGTCTCATTTATCCACCAAATATTTTAATTTGCCTTGAACTGATATTTTTTAACCAAAATCTGAATCTAAGAATATTACAAACAGCAAAATTAATTTACACATAGAATTAGAGTTTTACCATTTTGTATTTAATGTAGTTAACTGAAATTTTATGTTAGCTTTTCTGTGTTCAACAAATTTTGAAAATCTCTCTTTTTTTTTTAATCAAATTGTTTATATAGGTAGGTTTCATGGTCTATTTCAGGAACCAACCCCAAGAAACATAAACTTAAGATAAATGGACCTAATTACTTAAAATGATGTATTCTGTCCTTTAAAATTTTTTTTCAATATATACTTTATCTCATCCTACTTAATAACATAAACAGACATAACTGAACACATTTGTAAAATAATACCCTCTGCAGTTCATTATCCAGAACACAAACTTATATCAGTTTATTTTTCAGGTTGATATGTAAATTGATTTTCAAGTGGTGATTTTTTTCATTTCTAATAATTTCCTAATATATTTACTTGCACAAAACCTGAGTGCCCTATAATACAAAGGTAGCAGTTAACCTCATCTTGTGCTGAGAAAATTTCAGAAATGTACGTAAAGGAGCCTCAAACAATTGACCTGAGTTGACTTACTTTGAAAGCCAAGATTAAGATTAGAATAGCTTTAGACCATGTGATTTTTTTTCTCTCTTTCAGCTGCTACTGTTTTCAGCATACTGGGACCAAGAGAAAAGAGAAATGCTGCTAAATGAATATGATTCCACTTATACTTCACCTAATATGTAGAAATTTGTTAATACTTATTAAGCATCTAAGATCCAACATGTGTTCTAAGAATGGAAAACAGCAAGGTTCAACTCCAAAATAAAGGAGAGAGAGAGGGAAAAGAAAAAAAAAAAAAGATTACACCAAGAAACAATAATTTGAAATCTGCTCTAAAAAAAAAAACAACAAACACAGTATTAATCCTAATAAAATAGGTCTCATAATTTGTGGCTTCCCCAAAGTCGAATCTTGAGCTAATAAACATGTAAATTAGATGAAAATATCTCTCCATGGATATTTGCTTAAGTAGTTTCTAAATATCACTTTATGCAGAAAGACATGGTTTATTTTACTATGTTCTTGCAATTTAAAAAGAAAATTCATATTCCAAAGACTGTCTAGAGCATCCTTTAAATTGTTTTTTTTTCCCCCTTAGCCCTGTGTTTTAAATTAACCAAAAGAAATAAAAAGAAGAACTGGAGAAAAGCAGAGCAATGACAGGATGATTTTATTTTATGTATGAGTCTAAATGAGATTTTAGAGAATGCATACCGTATTCCTTCACTGGATCTGTGTGGTCAAAGACCATTAGGCAACTTTGGAAGATTCCATAGGGATACCTGAGGCCAGACGTTTCCATCCCACTGGACCGAGTCCACTGTTTGTCTTTCTGCATGGAGAATTAATAAATGTATCAATCTTCTACTCGCGGCCCTGAACTAGGGTACATAAAGGAAATAGAATAAGTGGGGGAAAAAAGTCACACATGTGCTTTTTCCTTCCCCCACCTCCCGATCTTCTCTCTTCTGTGCGTTGAAATTATTTTCCCTTCAGATTTTTTCATATTATTCTTTTTCCTCCCCCCTTGTTATTAGTTATGTCTCTTAGCATTCCTGACTGCATTGCCCTTTGTCTGACTTAATGTGATGTCTCCCAACCTGGATGGGGGCTGTAATTTAAAGGAATTAGCCACCTTTGCATACCTCCTGCTCAGAAGATCAGTCAGTGGCCTTGAAGTGTCCGATTTCATTAAATGATTTTAGTTTCAAGGGGGGAAAAAAATTAAATGGAAAGTTAAGGAAACTGCAGTCAGGAAACAGGTATGGTGCCAACAGCCTCAGAGCATGGGATTCCAAAAGTCATTTCAACATTTCTGAACTGATAAGCTAATTAATTATTAAAACAGAAACACTCTGACGATACCTATGACCAAGGTTATAAATACACTCCTTTTCAATTCCTCTTTCTTTCTTTTTGTGTTCTGTAACTGCAGAGTTTTGCTTTTAAATTACACCAAGATGATTCCAAGTCAATTACATAGGTTTCAAATCATAGCAAAGAATCAGAGGAGCTAAGAAAAAATATAAATTGCATTTTTAAAAAAAGTAACCTTTTTTTTTTAACATTTAAATCTTTGTTTTATACCACCTGGTTCAAGACTCTGCTGCAGCCAAATTTAGAAATATAGTGATAGGTATTGTCTATACTGATAGATAGCAACATGAAAACTTTCTCCCCCACCTCTCAGCTTAGAACTACAATAGTTGGTTCATCACTCCTGTTACAAATGGCTAGAAAGTAAAAATAGTGAAAACAGAATGAAGCAAAAGTAATGATAATGATAATGATAATAATAATAATATAAACAGTTCTGTGAATTTATTAATAAGAATTTATTTGTGTGGGTTCATAGTCTTTTAAGAACTGGCACCCAAGTTCTTCTAAAGCATTCTGTTTTCCTTTAGTCAAATACAATGATTAGTCATTTTGGTGTGAAAACATAGAAAGTGAAGGACAGAGCAAATCCAAGAGCTGAACTGCAACAATATCTCTGCGTTCTGTTGTCCTCCTAAAAGAGGAGAGGAGAAACAAGCTGGGTGTGGTGATTAGATCCAGGAGCTCGGGTTTGTTGAAATGGCGAAGGTACTTTTAAAGCACAGAGGTAGAACTACTGAGTTTTATATAGTTTGCATCACTATTTAAAAAGCCTATCAGATATATAATATAATATAATATAATATAATATAGTAATAATATAATATATGCCTTTTGCTATCAGTTAGGTTTTATGCTTCTGGGGGGAGAGGGTTCCTCTTCTGCAGAAATAAGAGAAAAGTATTGAGTGCTTTTCACAGCAGGAAAGGGACACCTTAATATATCAAACAGGTTACAATCAAGAAAATTGATTATCTTAATGGGGAGAATTTAATATAAGGAAATGATTAAGAGGGGTTTGGAGGATCACAAGGGCAAATGAGGAGCATGAGGGTAACCATGTGAGAAAATGTTGCAAAAGTAAAATGATACCAGACACTTGTTAAAATTGGTGAGACGGATTTTATTCGGATTGCTGCAACACAGGAGAGAGGCTTCAGGTCAGAAGTGAGCATGACTCCACTGAAGTCAAAGGTGCGAGGGTTTCTAGGTGCTAGAGTGAGTGAGGGAAGAATGCTGGAGAACGTTACAAGGACAATGACATTAAGCCATCTGTGTTTGCTCAGTTGTCACTTATCCAAGTTAGTGTCCCAGCCTCCAACAGAGACAGACACTTAAAGGGACTATCTTCCTTGATGGTTACATCACAAAGGTTGGATCCCAGGTTCTTGAAAAAGACGTTCCTGAGTTGTAAAATCGAGAAAAGACTGGGAGAAGATTCACATCTCAAAGGGGGCAGGAAAAGGAATTTGTCATTGCAAGTGTTCTAAGGTTAATGCTCTCTGAGAAACGAGGTCAGAGATCCATGGTCGGGAAGAAAGCTGTTCAGTCAAGTCGAGGAGAATGTTAGGTCATCATGGGCAAGATGCAGGGACAAGGGGGAGAAATCACCAAATGTTTCCAAATACTAGAAGCTCGGCAGAGGAGACCATCCGGCTGGGACCCAAACTACAGAGGAAAGGACAGTGCTGGACCTTAGCACCTCTGGAATTCCTGGGAGAACTCTGACCCTGGAGGCTGTACGCAGGTTTCTGAGAAGGGGTTGCCGTCCGGTGGACAACACCTCTGAGGAGGCATGATGGGCTGGTTCTGGGAAACCCTGATGGAGCTGGAAACTAGATCCAAGAAGCTAGAAGAAGTGGTGATCTGGGAGCAGATCCAGACTTTGCCTCGATAAAGTGCTATTACCAGGTATGGTGCTTTTGGCAACAGGGAACAAACCAGAAGAAGAAAGTCTCCTGCTCCTCTCCTAGGTTTCTCGTCCCCAATTACTCTTATTTACTGCAGAGTGTCAAGCAGAGAGGCAGCTGGCAAAAAGGAAGGAAGGAAGGAAGGAAGGAAGGAAGGAAGGAAGGAAGGAAGGAAGGAGAAAGGAGGGGAGGGAAGACAGAAGGAGGGGAAGGAGGTAGGGGAGGAAGGAAGGAAGGAAGGAGGGGGGAAGGAGGGAGGGAGGAGGGGAGGGAATGAATGAATGAATGGAGGGAGGAAGGAAAAACAGAGTCAGAGAAATGCGGTCTGCACAGTGTCACAGAGCAGAGTGTTAAAGGTTCTACTTGGAGATGAGAGACAATAACTTAACACCTGGCCACCCACAAAGGTGGCAAACCATCCATAAACTGAACCAAGTCAGCAGAACCAGGAACTAAGAGCTTGTAGGGATTGGTCTATCCAAACCCTTGCTTCCCAGCCCTAACCTACTCCATGTAGAGACTAGAAGACATATGAAGTCCCTGGTCAAGGGGAATAGAATTCCAGTCGGCTTCATTTGACTCTCACAAGACAAGTGTACCAGTATGGGTCCAATCAGGACACAGAGAGTACACGAAAGTTTTGTTTTGTTTTAACGTTTTATTTATTTATTTGAGAGAGAGAGAGTATGAGCAGGAGAAGGAGCACGGGGGAAGGAGAGAGACAAGGAGACTCTGTGCTGGGCTCGGGACTCCATATGGGGCTCAATCCCAGGACCCTGTGATCATGACCCGAGCCAAAACCAAGAGTCCGATGATCAACCAACTGAGCCTCCCAGATACCCCATACACAATAGTTTTTAAAAAGCTAGAATAATTATTTTTTAAAAAGGACTTTGTTTATAGTAGACTTCCTTGAGCATTTGGGTAGATAGACAGTCAGATCACAGTGATGCCAAGAATATAAAACCATGTGCTTAAAAGGAAGAACTGAGAGTTCTGGCTGTGTGGTTGGGGCGACCATCACTGGATGTTGACACACTCACACCACTCACAAATGTACAGCTGTGGGAACCAACAGAATTTCAACAGGATATTTTGGTTGACTTTTGTTTATACAGGGATAACTAACCTTTTGTTGTGACTACAAAGCAGCAGAAATAAATTTTCTAAGACAAGTTTAAAAAGAAAACTAAAATAATATTGGAAGTGCAAAGATACCTAACCGTTTAATCTCATATGTCAAGTAATTGGAGACACAGTAACCCATGCATGCAGGACAAACTTTATGCTTATGAAAGTTAGTACATAGTCAAAGGGACAGAGTATCTTCCAGGCAATACCCCACCCAAACCAAAATATATTGACCCAACCAGAGACCCACATTTTTATTAGACATTGTCATCATTCCAAAAGAAGTTAACATATGTGTTAGTACATTCTCAAATGTTTACTTCCTCTGCATACGCCGTTCCCCACGCATATTTATTCCCCATATGTGTTTGGTAACTTTAATTAATGGCTCTTTGCTTCCTTAATACAGAAACTGAAATTAGCTGTTGCCCTTCTTTGCCCTGTTTTGGGAATTGCTACTAGTGTTCATTCTGTGGCTTGGTCCGTAACAAAAGAGGAAATTGGAGATCTTGCTGATTAGCTAAGTAATCACATCAACCCAATTTTACTCATCCAACCTGCCATGTTTCCCCACTTTTGGTCGAAAGCCTGCTTGCACTCATTCTTTTATTCTATATTTAATAAGTGCTTACTGGGTAACAAATATGGCTAGATGATCTTTCTGTTTGAATTTTCTCAAGAGTTGATTTTAATTTTTTGTGTTATATATGTTCCAGGCTCCAACAGTATCTATGGTGAATAAGGGAAGATGAGTAGACAGTTAAGGAAATTCAGAAAACAATTATTTTGAAGGACAAAAAAAAAAAATGCATGCTTGGCCATAGTTTACATTTTGAACCAAGCAGTTTTGGGTTCCTGGGTTCCAATCATCTGTTATCAGCACAAATCCTGTGTTTCAGGATACGGGTTGGCACGTACTTCACTGTTAACGTAAATGAAAAAAAGTGGGCTTTGGCGCATTTCTACATTTGTGCATTTCTCTATTCCCCAAGCAAAAAATTGGCTTCTGGGAGTAGAATGTGCAGATCGTGGCTAATTAACATCTATCTCCTTCTACCTTTCACTCCAGAGAGGAGGAGACCCACAGTATGTTTGCTGATAATGTTTTCCTTATTGAGATGCTTATATTTATGTTTTATTTTACTATATATTCAAATGCACTACTGGTGCTAAGTCATCTATAATTAAGCAAGTCTTTCAAATGTAGAATTTCATGTTCCTTATGTCTTAGTTCTTTCATCCTGCATGAATAAATAGTATTTTTGATAGTTAATTTTACTGAGCACATATCCTAGGCCACACAATGTTCTAATCACACTTTCCATGAATCAGCTCATTCAATCTTTACAACACCTACCTACCTACCTACCTACCTATGAGGTCAGCACTACATCTTGATTAAGTAAGTAATTTGCCTAAGGCTGTACCATACATCTTATGCCTATTTGACCATCACTGTCTCCAATAGTTAACAAGTATTGACAGATTTCCATGTAATTGTGTTCAATACACTTTTGCATATGTCATCTTATTTATTCCTCGTAAGAATCTATATTTTTTTTAAAAGATTTTATTTATTTGTTTGACAGACAGAGATCACAAGTAGGCAGAGAGGCAGGCAGAGAGAGGAGGAAGCAGGATTCCTGCTGAGCAGAGAACCAGATGCAGGGCTTGATCCCAGGACTCTGGGATCATGACCTGTTCCAAAGGCAGAGGCTTTAACCCTTGAGCCACCCAGGCACCCCCATAGGAATCCATATATTAAAGGCTCTGTGAAAATAAGAGTATAGAGGCCAAGACAGATAAGTGAGCTCACACAGATAGTAAGCAGTGAAGGGGACATTTGAACAGGGTCAAATTGCCTCCAGACGTTGGGCTCTGAATCAATTTGCTTCACCAGAATAAACAGCAAGAGAAAACCTGACTGATTTTTTCAGAAATGTTGTCTACATCAGTAAAGTAAAAAAGAGAAAAGAACGGGCATCATTTCTATTTTGGTAATAGAAAGGAAAAATCTAGGGTTTAGAATGAATAATGGTATTCTCTCTACAGAGGACCTCAGTGTAGTGTAGGTCAAGGTTGGTTCATTTGAGAAACCACCACGGAGAAATTAAAGCAAACGGGAAAACAAACAAAAAAGGGCATCGATTGTCTGCATAGGATAGTGAGGTCTGTATTAGGCTTAACGCGGGGACAAGCCTGATGGTTCTCAGTCAATGTCTCTTTTTCTTCCTATCCCAATACTCAACGCTGAAGAAAATTGCAGGGTGGGATTATCTAGTGCATTGGATTAATCACCAAATAAACCATAGGGCTTGGATAATATAGAGAAGTCTGACCTTCATGTCCTCGGGAACAAAAAAAATAGATATCTAAGAAAAGATAAGAAGGTTCAGGGGAAGAATTAATGAAGCAATCATGCTCCATGGATAATGAAGATGAAGAAATTCTAGAATTATATGTCACAAGCCCCAGGAAGGGTCACAGAATTTGAAGGCATTTGTCTCCATTCTCATCCCATCCTGTTTGAACCTCCCCTTGTGCTGTCCCGTCTGTAAGTTTTCTGATACCCAAGGGCAGTTGTTTTCCTTCTCTTTTGGCATCTTGTAGATTTTACATTCATCTGTTGAGGCACATTGAGGTTATCTGCCAAATAACTCTTTTTGGCAAAAAGAGTGTGCTGGGTTATTACTCTTTGGTCCAAATGAGCCAGACTGACTGTCTACACTGTGGGAATATGCCAGATAATTACTTTAACCATGTCTTTCCCTTTAGCTGTGTATACCTGGTCCTCATCTTCTAGATAAACTTGATTAAACCTCATATTGAATAATTACTGGCAAGTAGCCATGTGCCCAGAGTAATTTCATGTTCATCTTCGGTTTCTACAGGGTGCTAGTGACAAAAGCAGGTTTTGTTCATAGTTATGTTAAAAGGATTTTCTTTTCATAATTTAACAGAAAATCTCTAAAACATGAAGAAAAGAGCATTCAATTAAGGGTGGGTGGTTTTCAAATTTTCCTCGGGAATCACAGACACATTGCTAAGAAGAAGCTGATGTAGGTTAGCTTCTAGAAACAGAAAGGAAATAGAAAAGGTGCCACATTGCTCCTGTCTGACAAATCAAGTAAGTTTCATTACATTTAAATCACGTCTTCTGATGTAATGTCCATCTCTCTTTTGAAAGTAAGGACCAGAGTTGTTACATTTTATTAGAGAAGATAAACAATTTGATTTCCCATGAATTGCTGTGTCTTGCAGTTGTAGAGAGAGAAAAGAAAGAAGAAAGAAAGAGAAAGAAAGAAGACAAAAGGCAAATTCTGTGTGTTATATTGGCTTTAGAACCAGAAGCAAGGATTTAAACATATCTCTCTTCTTTTCTTGTGAAGATGCAAATAATTACCATCCCAATCTTGCAAAGCCTGTTTAGGAGGTTTAAATTAGATCACATAGAAAAATGACTTTATAAACTGTCAAACACCAAATGCTAAATGTTCTTCACTAATTATCAGAAAAGATGTTTTAAATTGGTTTAAGATTTGCATACATTTCAAGAACAGAACAAAAAACACATCATGTTGGGGTAGATGGATTAGGGTGGCAAGAAAATGTCAGTCAAGAGACAGACAGCCCTGGGAATAATTAAATCAGGAAGAAAGCCACCCTCGTGCAAAATTATACTTTCCTCTCTTCCACTGCCACAAAGGAAACCTAGGAATTTCAGAGAGAAGAGAGAGGAACACGAGTAGGAAGCAAATTTGTGATGTGTATGAACCCCTTCATGCTCTTAGATCAGAATTTGCCTTGCAGGAACTCTCCAGAGTACATGAATTTGAGTTCTTTTTAATTAAAATATATTTGACATGTAACATTGTATAAATTTGAAGTGTACAGCATGTTGATTTGACACATGTGTATATTTATAAATTGATTGTAATCGTAGCCATAGTTAATACCCCCATCCTGTCATCCAATTACCATTTCCTTTTATCTGCGGAATTACTAAGATCTAGTCTCTTAGCAAGTTTGATGACATGATACAACATTGTCTATTCTCTCTACTGTGCATTACATCTCCAGGACTTCCTTGTCTTACAAGTTTGTACCCTTCAACAATATCTCTCCTATTCCCCACCATCAGCCCTGGTAACCCCTATTTTACTGTTTGCATGACTTTGGCTTTTCTAGATTCCACATATAAGTGATACAGTGTTTGTCTTTCTCTGACCTATCTCACTTAGCATAATGTCCTTGAGGTCCATCTGGGTTGTTACCACTGGTAGGTTTTCCCTCATCCTCGTGGCCGAGGAATATTCCACTATGTGTGTGTGTGTGTAGTTCTATATTTACTATATATGTGTATATCATCTATATTCATACCTATCTTTATGCATATATGTCTATATGCGTATCTATATCTATTCATATCTATCTATATGCATATATAGTGTGTATAGATAATATAGTCATATGTATATTATATATGTATATCCATATCTATCTATGTTGCATAGGGATAGATAGATATAGTATCTCCTTTATCCATTCATCTGTCGATGGCACTTAGATGGTTTCCATATCTTGGATATTATGAATAATGTTTTAATAAACATGGCAGTGCACATAGTTCTCTGATATCCTCTTCTCGAAAGAAAAATCCTTGTTAAAATTTTTTAAAAAATTTATTTGAGAGAGAGAAAAACAAGTGGGGAAAGGGCCAGGAGGAGAAACAGACACCCCACTGGGAAGCAGTCCGATGTGGGGTTCGATCCTAGGACCTCAGGATCATGACCTAAGCCAAAGACAGATGCTTTACCAACTGAACCACTCAGGCGTCCCTCAAAAGAAAAATCCTTGATTGTCTTCCTCACCATTTTTTCTCAAACTAGAACACTGCCTAGCCCACACGGGGACCTCAGTGAATATTTCTTGAATGAATGAAGGTATTTTAGGTAGCCAGGATAACCAAGCCAGGGACAAGAAGATAGGACAATGTGGTGAGCTGGGAAAAAAAGCTGTATGAAGAAGGAGAGAAGCAAAGAAAATTGAAAAGGCAGTTTAATGCAGTGGGAGCATCTTGAAGGCAATAGCAGTATCTCATCAACATTCAGATGAAGAATTATGTATCCACATGTTTAATATGGTGTTGACCCAATTTTAAGTCGTTAGTGTGCTGCCTAAACCACTGAGAGTGACAGCAAGGGGGACTTCCTTTGGGACACTATGATTCTATGGTGTCAAGCCCATTTCTTCATGGCATGTCTTGCAGCTAGCTGCTTAACGAATTCTGAGCTAAGGAGATCATATGAAAATTACTATGTTTAATATGGATAAAACGGTTATACAAACAGATATGTGGTATTTTAATGTAAAGAGGGACCATAAATGGAACAACTTTCTGGATAACTGCCTCGTCCACATGGCGAATTTCAACCAGAAAGTTAATAATGTACTTCATCTCGAGGAGTACCTGCATATTCTCTACCATGTAACTTCAAGTATCCATAACAACTTGAATTGCATTGACTTGCTATAACAACTAGCGTTTCTACGAAGACTGTAATACACCAGTTACTTTGTATCAGATTACTTTGCACCAAGTTAAGTAACTCTATACTGAGAAAAAATTAGAAACATAACACTGAATTTGAGAAAGAAAAGAACTGTTGCTTCCATGTGTATTCTAAAAGCAGGAAACATCCCTCTACGTCAATAAAAAACCAAAAACACAAAGAAGCATTTCTGCTGAAAATTACCAACTGTACCATAGAGTCACAAGCTGCAATAATTCTCAACAAGAACAAACCTTTCAACTACCCGAAAAAGTTGGAAAAAGAAACCAGAATACTTAGCTTGTGTTTTAATCACAATCAATGAGAACTGATCATTACAGACAACTGAAATCAACAGAGTGTAAATTCTCCTGTGGAGAAGCTTCTGATACAGTTACAATTTGGTATTAAGCATAGTTCCAAGAATATTACCATCTAGAAAGGGAGCTCATAAAAAGTTTCCAAAGATTTTTACACTACTACTGAAAGATCTAATATTATGCTAGGAAGTGGTGAGTCAAATTACTGAGCCATTTTAAACATTGAAGAGAAATACGAAGAACTGAGAATCTTCATTTTATAAAAGAAAATCAGCATTTTTCTATGAAGAGACCTATGAATGAAGAAGAGACCATCAGAAGGAAAGACGTAAATAGAATTGCAAAAGCTGTAGTCAAAGAGGTAAGTGGGAAGGGGAAGGGAGTAAGTGGGAGTAAGTAGTCAAATGTTTCCAATGACCAACGATAAAATCTGATGGTTTAAAGCCTAATTAGCTGTCTCTCGTTTTCAGAAGCCATGTTTGTCGTCAAGATAAAGTTTTGTCTACATAAGTCAGAGGAGCAAGGAAACTTTTTGTCTGTCTAGACTTAAAATCTGTAACACATATTCACTCAGGAACAGCTCCTGTTCTCTGAGGGTCTCTCTTTATGTCTCCATTATACTTCCTGTGACATGGATTCTGCTGGGTGTGTATGTGTGTGTGTGTGTGTGTGTGTGTACACGTGTGCTTGTACACAACGTTGTTGCTGATGTTGCCTCCTTTCCCTTTGTTATTGGATGCTCCTTCCTTGTTCAGCTCGTTCAGCTGAGGACCCCAATGGAATGCCAGATTTCCTCTTTCTTTACTTTATTGTTGTTATTATTATTGCTATTATTATTATTATTATCTTATCGAGGGATAAAGAGGTAGAAGTTAAGACTCTTCAAACTCTCTTCTGATAGTGCTGGTTATTCCCACTCTTCTGCATGTGAAGATTTTCCTCTTTACCCGGCAGTTGTAGAAGACAATGGTGCATCAAATGATCTTGGAAGTTTCCTACTGTTCTTTTAATGCATTGCAACTGACTTTGAAGGTGGTCCAATTCAGAATAGATTATTACCTTCATTTTTTTTCATCCACCATCTTTCACTGAGCACCACTGGACATGGCGGATCTGAAGGACTCAGTAGGTCTACTCAGATAAATATTTTTTGTAAAATATTTTACAAATATTTATAAATACTTGGCTGCCAGCTACAATCCTTCCCTATCACACAAATCCTTGCAAAACGTTTGGATTTCTACTCCACATATGAACAATGAATCTAAGAAAAATGCTTTTTTGATAACATGTTCTTTTGCTTGAAATAACAAAAGTCTTCAGAAACGATGACATCTCTACATAAACCTTTGTGGAAAAAACATTAGTGTAACTATTTCTTCGTAAATTGAAGATATCTGAATCAAAAAGAACAGTGCGGGACGTGAGGGGGAAAGTCCGTTTCATCCTTTTAGGCCTGCAGATTTGTTCTGTTCTGTTACACTTGGTTGTAATTCTCCATGTAGCAACACAGATTTTGAATTTCATGGAAATTCCTCTTAAATCCTTATAATGGTCTTGCTGTCAGGCTTAATTTTTAATGATAGGCACTTCTATTTACTTTTGTTGTTGTTGTTGGTTTGATTGTTTTCTTAAGTGTCTAGTGGCAAATTGGAATGGGCTACGCAATGTTCTTTCAGGCCGGCCCCATTTCAGACTAAAGATGGCATTGTTCAATTCTTCATATTTTTTTCTTGTTGTTTGTTTCTTTTCTTTTATCTTTCCATTCAATGCCAAACCAGGATCAGAAATGTTTTACCAACATCTGTTTATTATTTTATTTCAACTCAAGGAACATAAGACTGTACACACGCACAATGTTTATAGGTTTGCGCATAGCCCTCGGATGACGTCCTCACATTTATTCTTGATGATTTGGCTCCAAATCCATCTTTTAGAATCAATTTTTTTTTTTCTTGCCTTCAAAGCCAAGCATGTTTCTAAGTGGTACTGGTTGGATGATCACAACAGAATCTCAAACCAGCCAATGTTTTATGTTTTATGTTCAGAACTAACAAACACATCCCATGACTTACACGAGTGCCTTTACAACAAAGCCAAAAGTACGTGAGCTCAATCACGACCACCACTTCCTCAGAGGAGTGTGGAAGAATTAAGGAACTCTCATGGAGTTAGAGAATTATGGAAAAGTCAGGATGCTCTTGCCCTCTACCGGATTTGTTGATTAACGAATAAAGGGTCAGGTATTTTATTTTTCACTTTTAAATAACTGCATAATAAGCATTTTATGGTGGTGTAAATTCTTTTATACTTTGGAGTAGAAGTAACATGTTTCTGAAGTTGCAAAGCTGTCCACATCCTGTTCCAAAACCTTGAGGTGTATCTGTAAACAGACCACCTTTCTGGCCTGTTAATTTTACCTTGAGTTTCACACTCTGTCCTTAAACCTATGTCTTTCATCGGCGCTCAGTGAAGAACAGATTTGCAGGGCAAACTATTTGATGGGAGGAGGACTAGAGTTATCATGGAAGGGGAGGATTTCTTTTGTAATACTTCGGTCAAGTTAGAAATGTCGATTTCAACACTATGTAGTAAGTTGGGAACACAGGTCCTAACTCAGGCAATTCTGAATGAATATACTTTTTCCAAGTCATATGACTACTGAAGATGGTGTAGGTTATTCTGTACAGACTAATTTAAGTAGCACCTTAAATAACACTGTGTTACCATTTCCCAAGAACTGTTCACTCTATATAGCTCAGTAGTGTGATTGTTATTTAATAAAGGGAAAATAAGTATGGAGCAAAAAATTGAAAAGTGAAGAGCTTTAATTTCTATTTCTTACCTTTTTTGTAGATAGATTATGGATATTCAGGGGGGAAACACATATTGCTCAACTCCAATAATTTTTTTAAAGACTAAAAAACTACTTTCTTTGGAATTTTTAATTATAAAGTTTTATTTCCCGAACCACTAAGTTGTTATAGACATATAAAATATTCCTATGGTTAGGGCTACCTGGGTGATGCAGTCGGTTGAGCATCTGACTCTTGGTTTCAGCTCAGGTCATGATCTCAGGGTCATGGGATCGAGTCCTGAATCAGGCTTGTGTGCTCAGTGTGGACTCTGCTTGGGATTCTCTCTCCCTTGCACTCTGTGCACCGTCCCCATAAAATTAATAAATGAATCTTAAAAAAATATCCCTATGGTTATAATTTTATTGGTTTTTGAAAAATACAGACAATGTCCTACTGGCCCAAAATTTACACTGCAAATATTTTTGCAAAATTGAGGATAACCTTTTAAGGGCATCTGGAGAATTGTTATTAAGTCTCACACCCATATTAGTTTGGGTTTGGAAGTTCTTTGCATTTGTGTGGGGTTTGTTTATGTCTTTTATTCTCCATAAACTAAACTATGCCATTGGACTACCAAAATATATATTTATTCACTTGTGTATCAAGTTATCATCATGAGCTTTTGTTTAATAGAATAAGTAATGGCTCTGACTTCTCTTTTTCAAGATCTTTGAGACTCTGCAAGTAATGCAGTCTAAGTGACCTGTCTCTGCTCGCCGAGTTGGTAAGGAGTAGAGATGGTCAGTATGAGGCACCTTGACCCCTGGTCAAGAACTCAGCAGAGATAGCATCATTTAATCTAAAATTGACAGATTTTAAAAAGAGTAAAAGAAAAGAACCAGCTGTATTGGTACCCCAACAATCCTTATTCTTCCAGCTGGTATAGTTGGAGACCAGGATTTCAGAGTCAAAAGGAACTCATGTCAAACACTAGTTGACTAGCTTTTTGACTTGGGGCTAAGTTATGCTTTATTTATCCTTCTGTAAAATAGAGTAGAAAGAGTCTAATTATTGAAAAATATAATAACTGTTTGAAAAGCTCCTGCCATATACTGAATATGCAGTAAATGGTTATATATTTGTGTGCGTGCATATATATATGTAAATATATATGCATATTTATAGAAAACAAAATTATGATGTATTTTATTATTCCTCACACCTAAAATTCTAAGGTTATCATTCTAATGTTATGCAACAGTGTTTATATTTGAGCTAAAAAGCATGAAGTCTATTATAAATTGTCACAGGCAAAACAAATGAATACACTAATCCTCAGTTCTCCACTGAGTGGTGTTAAGCTTTTCAGGAGACATTTGGCAACGTCTGGAGACATTTCTGGTTATCACAATGGAGAAGGAAGGGAAGGTGCCCTGGAGTTGAGTGGGTAGAATCCGGGGATGTTGCTAAATGTTCTAGAATGCATAAGACAGACCCCACAATAATAAATAAATAAATAATAAATAATAATAACAGGATAGAGATGGAGAAATCCTGGAAAACATTGAAAACATTCTAAAGTTCCTCACCTCAAGTGACCTGAGGACAAAAATGGATTCTCATTGCCCATAAGGTAAATTCAAACGAGATTATGGCTTGGGTTTAATTATATTCAATTCAACTTATCACAACTAACCTTTCACTTCAGATACATAGTCTTCTGATACCCTTTTCAGTTTTCAAATGTTTTGTATCATATTCATTAAATATAATCATAATATATTACATATAGAAATTTAGGATGTAATTATAAATGCCATGATTCAAGAAATATTGTTTTAATTTAGCTTGCAGAACCCATGAGTTCACCTAGTTCTTATTGAACTTGTTGGCTTGGGAATAAATATGTATGTGTGTGCGTGTGTATATAGACATATATATATATATATATATATATATATACTTACATACAAATACATATATACACATATATCCTGAGCTTTCCAATGCAACAGACAACACATATGAAGGAAGATTTCTAATTGAAGATCCACCTAATTCTCCTAAATAATCCATCATCTGGCTGAGATATTTCATGTTTAAAAATGTTTCTGCTTAACAACAAGCCAACAAATGACTGACAAAGTATCCTTCGGATTATTGTGATCATTTTTTTCTTCATTTTTTTTCCTTGCATGTATCCTTGAAAACTTAGAGACTGAAGAACAATTCTGTCTAATTTCCTTGACCAGATCATAAAGATTATTTTCCAACCAGGGTACATGCACTCTGCTGAGTCAAAAAGACTATATAGAATCTGGGTGCCCCCTCAAAAAAAAAAAAAAAAGACTATTTAGAGGTGCTGGAATCCTAGTAAAAGGATTATGTTATAATTTTCTTCTCCTTGTTTTTCTCTCTTTTCATTTCTCTAAGTTTCTCCTTAGTTGAGGCAAAAGGACAGTATCTCTAGAGTTTCAGATTGAAGACCTTGACTAATTCTCCATCAACTATGTCACTGATTAACTCTGATCTCAACCACATTTTTTTTAACCTTCATCACATTTTTAAAATGAGGTAATACTTGCAACACAAAGGTTTTCATATATATATATATATATATATATATATATATATATATATTCAAAATATTAACTAAGGTATAGAGACACATTTTTTAAAATCTCCAAATGACTGTTTACTTACTTAAAAATCACTTGAGGGGCGCCTGGGTGGCTCAGTAGGTTGAAGCCTCTGCCTTCGGCTCAGATCATGGTCTCAGAGTTCTGGGATTGAGCCCCGCATCGGGCTCTCTGCTCGGCGGGGAACCTGCTTTCTCCTCTCTCTCTGCCTGCCTCTCTGCCTACTTGTAATTTCTGTCTATCAAATAAATAAATAAAATCTTTTAAAAAAATCACTTGAATGGAGGAATTTAAAAAATATTCCTATTGCCTAGATTAGGAAACAGAAACTCAAACAAAGAAACAAAAAAAGATTTCCCTAAAGTTACTCTCCTGGAAATGATGGATCCAGTATTCAATTCAGGCGTTTGTCACCACTTAATGTCACCAGGTTGGTGCTGCTTAAGGAATGGGAGGCTCAAGATGAGACCATTCACTCACAATCAACATGAAGAAATCATTTTTTAAAAAAATTGTTGGGGCGCCTGGGGGCTCAGTGGGTTAAGCCTCTGCCTTCGGCTCAGGTCATGATCTCAGGGTCTGGGTATCGAGCCCCGCATCGGGCTCTCTGCTCAGCGGGGAGCCTGCCTCCCCTCCACTCTCTCTGTGTGCTGCTCTGCCTACTTGTGATCTCTGCCTGTCAAGTAAATAAATAAAACCTTTTAAAAATTGTTATACATGTTAATAATTATAATGCATGAATTTATCATTCGTCTATCAGACAGCAGCAGCCTTGGTTTTACTCACATTACTCAGAAATCCTAACATGCAGCATAAAACGGACTGAACACTAAAGACATTTCTAAAAAGTAAAAAAAAAAAAAAAAAAAAAAAAATGTCCACCATCCGTCTAGCTTATTTTCAGACCAAACACGCTGTGTGCGTGTGTGCGCATGCGCGAGTGTGGGCCCGCTGCCTGACCAAGCTTCCTATGCGGTGTGTGTAGCCAGTGACGTTAGCATAAGGCATCCTCCATAAACCTCAAGGTGACTCTAAGAAAAAATTCCTGTCATCAGTATCTGAGCCCGTCGTTTAAAAAGTAAAACGAAACAAGAATAAAAATCTTTCAAGTCTTTCAAATTCTGCTCTTGAAGGAAATGCCTAGAAAAACCGTCTTTGGCACTTCCCATACTTCTTGTTCAGGAAACCACTCAAAAGGTCTAAGATTTATTCTATACATTTGAAACAAAATGCTTTTTGTTTCATCAGAATTTTTTTTGGAAAGATATTTGTTTTCAAGATGTTTGTCACCACTTGTAAGTAAAATAAAACATAAAGGACTTTCACACTGGAGACATTTTGTTCTGCCAGTCCCCAATCCAGGCTTTCTGAATTATGCGACTGAGGAAGAATATTTCTTTTCAGTCCTATTAAATGTTAACTCTTGTCGGGCCTCTTAGAGGACTGCAGAGACTGATTGCGAATTTCCTAGACTGCCTATGCATTTAGGGTCCTGAGGATTTCTCCTCACAGAACATTCTTACTCATTTAGAATATTTCTTCTCAAAAAAAGAAGGAAAGAAAAATAACATCCTTTCCTGTTGTGAAAAGGTTTCAGATTCCAAAATCTAGTATTTCTACATTGGTAAAATATGCTATTAATTAGAGTTAGGAAAAAATAATAAATAAATACCTTACCTTTCATCTGAGACTTCTAAGAACATTATACAGGAGGGAAGTTTCACGGACTCACACCAGGAGACAGAACCTATAGTCAAAACCTGGAAGAAAATTTCAAATGGCATGGTTTTTGAAATAAGCAATGATTGCGAATCTGGGTATCTGTGGTAGATTGTTTGCAGAAGTGGCCAAAATCATGATTCTCCCTGTATCCACAGCACGGTTTTGGTCCTTCTCACAATGACTCTGGATTTAGGCAAAGGAACTTTGTACATCAATACTTGATGTCCTTGAGACACGAAAAGTGTTTGAACCTTCGGATCTGGGAAGCCTGTGACCACTCTCGTGCGACTGAGTCTTGGCCATCTTGCTGGAAGATGAGAGAATATGGGACCTACTCACCTCATCACTTCTCCCGGACTTGAGCTAAGCATCGGACTATCAGTGAGGGCCTCCTAGACCAGCCCCAGGCAAACTAGCCCAGACTGAAAGAACTACTCAGCTGATCCAAAGATGTATGAAAATTTGATTAATCTATATTGGAGTCTGTTTGTAGTACTTAAAACAAGGGATCCCATCTAAGAGCCAGTATTTACAGAGATTTTTTAATCTTCTGATAGTTCTTGTACCATTCAGGGTTCCAGAAGGAAGGAGCGGGTGCCCACAATGGAAATTTCGAGGGGAATTTACCGAAGGGGTTATTTATAGAAGTGCAGGCAGGGATAAGTTAACTATTGAGTGATGCTGAGACTTCCAGAACTAGCGACATGGGGTGGGTTTACCATGTCCGTCCCAAGGGGTTTTACCATCCCGAGGGGTTCCGTGGGATCTGGTGAAAATGGTGGGAGGGAGAGGTGGAAGAGAAACCTGCCAAAGAACCAGAGGTTAGGGAGAGAGAGTCATAGGGGCTGAAGTAGAGATAGAGCAGGGAAGAAATGTTCAGGTAATCCTCTCCCTGTTCTCTTGTTGGCCAACCAAATCAGAAGCCAGAAGGCAAGGACGTGTGGGGAATTCCTCCTCCCACAAGCCTCCCAGGCTATAGGACAGGGCAGAGCAGCTGGGGGTGTGGGTGTGCAGGGAGAGTGGAGAGAGGAGGTGGGTCCAGTTCTCCCCAAGGGCAAGGAGGTCTTCACGACTTGCTCTCGTCACTTGCTCAGCCTACAACAGCAACAAGTTTCAGGGTCGAGTCAAAGGCAGCCACCCAAGGGTACTGCTGTCTAAAATTGGGAAATAGTCCAGTGTTGGTCTTGGAATTCGATTAAGTGGGATTTGAGTTCTGTTTCTGGCCTGAACTGCTGGGTAACAGGCGGCTAGCCCGCCCTGAGTCTCAGTGTTACCGGCTGTGCAAATGGGATAATAATAAATTCTAAAAAAAAGGTTTGCAAGGATACTTCACGTGTCAATACCAGTTCCTTCCATGCTAGAAACATCACTGCTACACACAACTAGCCTTTAAAAATGTAACATTACGTTTCAAAGTATGGATCACTGCCTAAATGAAAATCCTCAGACCTCAAGCAGTAAGCTACCAGATTCCAAAACGTTCGCTTTTCTTTTTCTTAATCTTTCGAAGTTATAAATAAATCCTACTTTTATGCACACCGTGGCCTATCTCGTTTCAGAGGTTGGTTCTCTAATCCTTATTTTTCTTCCTCAAAGTTCTCGTATGCCCACACACCGTGACACACGTTTCTTTTCTTCTATGCCTCAAGTATTCTTTTCTTAGCAAACACAGTTCAGCGCCAAATCACAATTTCCAGGCAAATGAGATCAAGGCCAGAGACTTTTCAAAATCATTGGATTGTATACCGACAGAAATACCACCCTGCATTTCATTATTAATCAAATCCATTTGCATGCCCCTAATATGCTTTAGATTCTTATTGTAACTGGTCTCAATTCTGTCTTTGGGATGTTGTGAATTCTCTAAGATCCCATCGGCCAACAGAGCCTGCGCCGAATGTGAAAACGTGCATGTTTGATGTAGCTTGTGATGTGAGGAACCGATCTTACAGCCTTAAAATCCTTCATTAAATTAAATATTATCTTAAGAAATCCTAATTAACTTAATCTTCACCTCCATCTTCATTTTTGTGTCTGTGACTTCACTCGAGCCTGGCCTGCCTATAACCTGGAGCACATTGGCTTCACATTAGATAAAATGTTACCAAAGCCTCAGAAAATAACCTTTTAATTACCTTTTAAACCCCAAAAAGAGAATTTGGTTTTTAGTGTGACATCATCCCAGGATGGTTTTAGCACACTCATTTTATTCCCTTGCTGTGCTAATTTGTCTTGGTTTACAGAGATAACCAACCAGATGTTGAAATATTAAAACACGTTATCTCTGTGCATTTCTACTCGTACAAAGAGGTTGCAACCAGTGAGTACCTCAACGTTTCCCTGCATTTATTAATGACACATTTATTTCATAGTGTCTTAAAAGGAACACCGCAAGTAAGAGTCTGATTAGCGTAATAACAAAGATTCGGAGGGAGCAGATATGCTTTAGAGACACAATGACAAGTGATCATTTTTGAAGTCATTGAAATAATGCCAAAGCAATTCTAGAGTGACACCCACAAATCATACTCTGCACTCCAGATGGGCTGTATCACAAAGTCAACACCACATTTCACAAGACGGTACTCTACTTTTATTTTTTTTCCTGAAGATGAAATGTATCTTAAAAAAGGACGTCCTAGTAAACCAATTTCAGAATCACAAATTTGCAATTTTTTCAAGTCTTTTTTACAGCATTCCTACCAGTTGTGGAAACAAGATTCTTACAAATGTATCTCATCATTAGTTCACTGCTGGATCCATGAGCATTGAAGCCAAGGCCAGAGAAAGTGGCCTTGGTTTGTGCTTTGAACATGGGTTGGGATGTTCGTCACCTGGGACAGAAGATGCCATCCCTCCAGAAGCAGAAGAGAAGTTTAGCAAAGGTGGCCAGCCGGATGTTTGATGAACGGCCAGATACAAGAGGTCAATTATAGAGGACAATTCTCCATCAGCACAGGGTATGCTTACTGTATGCGATATCCTTAAAACAACATGGATTTGTACTTTAAATACTTAATCCTTTTTTAAAAAATTTTATTTATTCGAGAGAGAGAGTGAGCGTGCGCAAGTCGGAAGGAAGGGCAGAGGGAGAGGGAGAAGCAGACTCCCCACTGAGCAGGGACCCCCCCCCCCCGCAATGTGCAATCCCAGGACCCTGAGATCACTTGAGCCAAGGCAGACCCTCAACCAACTGAACCACCCAGGTGCCCCTAAAAATTTAATTCTTACGGGATATTAATCCATGGAAAGGGAGAGACATATTCCATCAGACCATTCAGAGGCTAATCTGATAGCATAAGCCACGGTCCCCAATCTTTGCTGTTCTACCTGCATCAGATAAGAAAAATGAGCACACACCACAAAGCCCTGATTATATTGATTTATTCCTAATTTATGTGCATATATTTCTCTATTATTCCACCCGTACATGATGGGCACTATAACCACACATATAAAATAGAAATAAAAATAAAATATCACATTCAGTATCTTTTTTGGTTCCACGTGTAAGTAAAAGCAGTGTTTCTCTCTCTGACTTCTTTTACTTAGCATAATGCCCTCAAGGCCCATCCACGTTGTCACAAATGACAAGACTCCCCTCTTTTTTAGGGCTGCATTATATTCCATCATGTGTGTGTGTCACATGATCTCTCTCTGTTTTTCCCAGTAACTGACACAGTAGTAAAATGCTCGAAGCTTATATCACATTACATACAGCTGTGTCTTATACATGCCTCATCTTCTTACCTTCTTTCTCTCCTGGGTACCAGCCAGTCTCAGACTCTCAGGACCATTCAGAAGGATTCATCCCATAACCTAACTGTTCCTAACTGTTCCTGGTGCTTCCGGCCTGGTAAAAAATCTTATTTACCTTTTCCAGACTACATCTCTACTGTTCGCTTTTATCCAAGACATAGATATTTTAGAAATATTCCTTATTTTTCGTGAAAGGAGGCCAGGGGATCACTAGATACATGTATATCACCTTTCTAGTTAGTTGCAGTCATTTGGCTTCTGCCTAAGTTCCTAGATAATTCCCACTACTTTTGTCTACCCTCTAACGCAAGCGTACGGTAATTCTTCAGTGCAAAATGATTTCTTTGCATTTAGGAACTTATCGTGCTCATATCTGATTTATGATATTATCGGGACATAACGTATATATAGACGTGTAAATTTCACAGGACTGTCTGTAAATAATAGTAATAAAATATATTTATTTATTAGTCACTCTAGTCTTTATTTCAAATTCTCATTTGGCTCTCTGATAGATTAGGAATCTCAACAATAAAAAGCTAAGTTGGGTTTTTCTTTCTGAATTTGCATTAACTTCCAGAAGAGAGGAGGGTTTGGCAATAATCAATCTCTATCAGTTGGAGCACAATATACATATCAAATGGCCCCAGACTACTTTTGGCCTGATGTATAGATGCTTTTCTTCAACACAGCCTGTTGAGAACCTACTATTTGCCTGGTTCTGAGCTAATCAGTGGGTAGATTTTTAATAAATGAGTGAAGGCTTTCACGACTGCAGTTACAGTTCCAAGTCAAGTCTCCCCCTTTCTGAACTATCCAAGCGAGTGGTGATAAATGGGGTCTGAATATTGGTTTACGTAGATTTGCTCCTCGTGCTGGGTTTTGTAACCTGAACACATGACACATTTTTTTTTTTATACGCAGTGTTTTCTTTATTCCTTTTTCCTTCTGTCAGATTACTTCACCCTATCACCATAAACAATCAAAGACTATCCTGAGTTTGAGATAAGAACGTATTTAGTGATGTTTATGCCTCAGAAGTCAGACCCACGAGATCTGACTCTGCCCTTGACCAAGGGTATGATCTGGGATAAGTTACAGAAATCCCTTCCTCTTCTTCACCTTAATATAGTAATAATAAAAATAACAACAACAATAATAATAACTATCTCTCTAGCTTATTGCGAGGAGTGTGCCCAGCATAAAGTAGTCAGTAATAATACCGCTCCTTTCATGAACATTAAAATCCAATAAGAGAAAAATAGATACACACAGATTGTTTATGCATTTTCTTGCATTTATCTCCACGGTGCCAGGTCCGTTTCTGTAAGGTAAGCCATCAGGCTCAGGTTTTCAATGAAAGATTATTCACTCTGGGACCTCAGTTCCTGCATTATTCATGCCATTCTGCATACAGCTAGATTTATGTGTCAGGAAAAACATACAAATGGAATCCGATTTACTTGCATAAGTTCCTGGAGCATTTGATTTATGTTTGAGTAAATAAAGACATATCTTATAGGTATTGGCTTCCCTTCTCTTTAGAAATGGAAGGGCAATGCTTCAAATTCCTTTCTTGGCAAGCATGGATGTCTGAAGTTTTGCAAGCAATGCAACTTCAAATCATATACTTTTCAGTTTTCTCCTAGGCTTATGATATTTTTGTGTTCAGGCTTGACCTTTCAAAGTCAAGACAATGGAAAATCTACAGCTTAGCATCAGTGGAAAAGGCTCAAGAGCTTATGGCTTAGAAGCAAATTGTATAAGAAACTAAAATAGAGAATTCAAATGGAAAACTTTATCTATACTGTCATCAAGGTACCTGGTGTTCTGGCTGGAAATATTGTCCAAAATCACCAAAGTCTAGGTGACATTTTTAAACAATTTTTAAAAGAGATTTTATTTATTTATTTGACAGAGAGACAGTGAGAGAGGGAACACAAGCAGGGGGAGTGGGAGAGAGAGAAGCAGTCTTCCCACTGAGCAGAGAGCCCGATGTGGGGCTCCATCCCAGGACCCTGGGATCATGACCTGAGCCAAAGGCAGATGCTTAATGACTGAGCCACCCAGGCGCCCCTAGGTGGCATTTAACATAAAATATCTCTCCCTCTGGTGGGTCCTAAATTGCCCTGACCACAGTCACCAGCCTGGATCCACTGTATTCATTTTGCATAACTGTCTCAAGTAGGTGAATGTATAGATCGGTGGCCGTTTTCCCACACCCTAATTTTTAATCCAGTTAAAAACAAAGTCTTCGGAAATCTAAAAAAAATCATTATTTTGATGAAGTCCCGAAAGTTCATTTTCGCTTTTGTTTCCTTCGCCTTTGGAGACCTATCTTGAAAGAAGTTGCTGTGGCTGATATCAAAGAGGTTACTGCCTATGTTCTCCTCGAGGATTCTGATGGATTCCTGCCTCGCGTTGAGGTCTTTTATCCATTTCGAGTTTATCTTTGTGTACGGTGTAAGGGAATGGTCGAGTTTCATTCTTCTACATATAGCTGTCCAGTTTTCCCAGCACCATTTATTGAAGAGACTGTCTTTTTTCCACTGGATATTTTTTCCTGTTTTGTCAAAGATTATTTGACCATAGAGTTGAGGGTCCATATCCGGGCTCTCTACTCTGTTCCACTGGTCCATGTGTCTGTTTTTATGCCAGTACCATGCTGTCTTGGTGATCACAGCTTTGTAGTAAAGCTTGAAATCAGGTAACGTGATGCCACCAGTTTTATTTTTGTTTTTCAACATTTCCTTAGCAATTCGGGGTCTCTTCTGATTCCATACAAATTTTAGGATTATTTGCTCCAGCTCTTTGAAAAATACTGGTGGAATTTTGATCGGAATGGCATTAAAAGTATAGATTGCTCTGGGCAGTATAGACATTTTAACGATGTTTATTATTCCGATCCAAGAGCATGGAATGGTCTTCCATCTTTTTGTGTCTTCTTCAATTTCTTTTAGGAGTGTTCTGTAGTTCCTCGAGTAAAGATCTTTAACCTCTTTGGTTAGGTTTATTCCGAGGTATCTTATGGTTCTTGGTGCTATAGTAAATGGAATCGATTCTCTAATTTGCCTTTCTGTATTTTCATTGTTAGTGTATAAGAAAGCCACTGATTTCTGGACATTAACTTTGTATCCTGCCACATTACTGAATTGCTTTATGAGTTCTAGTAGTTTGGGGGTGGAGTCTTTTGGGTTTTCCATATAAAGAATCATGTCATCTGCGAAGAGAAAGAGTTTGACTTCTTCCTTGCCAATTTGGATACCTTTTATTTCTCTTTGTTGTCTGATTGCTGTTGCTAGGACTTCTAATACTATGTTGAACAAGAGTGGTGAGAGTGGGCATCCTTGTCGTGTTCCTGATCTCAACGGGA
The DNA here is from genome assembly GCF_963455335.1 of Martes martes. Lineage (NCBI taxonomy): Eukaryota > Metazoa > Chordata > Mammalia > Carnivora > Mustelidae > Martes > Martes martes. The sequence goes on from NC_137904.1 coordinate 55,674,676, forward strand.
AGGCTGCAAGCTTTTACCCATTGAGGATATTTGCTGTGGGTCTTTCATAGATAGATTTGATGAAGTTCCGGAATGTTCCCTCTATCCCTCGCCAAACTGTGGAAAGAACCAAGATGCCCTTCAACGGATGAATGGATAAGGAAGATGTGGTCCATATACACTATGGATTATTATGCCTCCATCAGAAAGGACGAATACCCAACTTTTGTAGCAACATGGACAGGACTGGAAGAGATTATGCTGAGTGAAATAAGTCAAACAGAGAGAGTCAAGTATCATATGGTTTCACTTATTTGTGGAGCATAACAAATAATATAGAGGACAAGGGTAGATGGAGAGGAGAAGGGAGTTGAGGGAAATTGGAAGGGGAGGTGAACCATGAGAGACTATGGACTCTGAAAAACAACCTGAGGGTTTTGAAGGGGTGGGGGGTGGGAGGTTGGGGGAACCAGGTGTTGGGTATTAGGGAGGGCATGGATTGCATGGAGCACTGGGTGTGGTGCAAAAACAATGAATACTGTTACGCTGAAAAGAAATAAAAAATTTAATTTAAAAAAAAAGACCTGAAAAAAAATCATTATTGGTACTGCTCAAAAATATCAAGGTCATGGAAAACAAAGGAAGACTGAGCAAGTGTCAAAGGAAACTAGGGAGAAGCAGTAACTAAATGCATTTGATACGGTCAGTTGGATCCTGGAACAGAAAAACAATATTAATGGAAGCAGGGGTGAAATTCAACTAAATTCTGGGGCTTAGTGATAGATAGCAACATACCAGTGTTGGTTTCTTAGTTTTGGTAAAGATGTAATGGTAGTGTGGGAAGCTAACATTAAGAGAGTCTGAACCACGTGATGGGTATACTGGAACTCTGTTTTGTCCTTGCAAATGTGCCATAAATCTAAAATTATTCCAACATAGAAAGTTTTTTTTTATTTTTTTTAATTTAATTTCCTTTCAGTGCAACAGAATTCATTGTTTATGCACCACACCCAGTGCTCCATGAGATACGTGCCCTTCATTAATACTCACCACCAGGCTCCCCCAACCTCCCACCCCCCGCCCCTTCAAAACCCTCAGATTGTTTTTCAGAGTCCATAGTCTCTCATGGTTCATCTCCCCCTCCAATTTCCCTCAACTCCCTTCTCCTCTCCATCTCCCCTTGTCCTCCGTGTTATTTGTTATGCTCCACAAATAAGTGAAACCATACGAGAATTGACTCTCTCTGCTTAACTTATTTCACTCAGCATAATCTCTTCCAGTCCTGTCCATGTTGATACAAAAGTTGGGTATTCGTCCTTTCTGATGGAGGCATCATACTCCATAGTGTATATGGACCACATCTTCCTTATCCATTCATCTGTTGAAGGGCATCTTGGTTCTTTCCACAGTTTGGTGACCAGGGCCATTGCTGCTATGAACATTGGAGTACAGATGGCCCTTCTTTTCACTACATCTGTATCTTTGGGGTAAATACCCAGTAGTGCAATTACAGGGTCATGGGGAAGCTCTACTTTTAATTTCTTAAGGAATCTCCACACTGTTCTCCAAATTGCCTGCACCAACTTGCATTCCCAAAAATAGTGTAAGAGGGTTCCCCTTTCTTCTCATCCTCTCCAACACACGTTGTTTCCTGTCTTGCTAATTTTGGCCATTCTAACTGGTGTAAGGTGGTATCTCAATGTGGTTTTAATTTGAATCTCCCTGATGGCTAGTGATGATGAACACTTTTTCATGTGTCTGATAGCCATTTGTAGAAAGTTTATCAAAGACATACAATGGTAACAAAATCTCTTTGAACATGGAATACAAGAAAACCAATGTTTCTCTTTTGTGGACAGTTTTACAAAAAAAGGAAAGAAGATATCTCCAGGTGATACACGAATCATTTTCTCTCGAGATGTCTGAATTATTAGACTCTTGATGTCTAAATTATTATTTAGTCTCTTGATGTCTCATCTCTTGATATCTAAATTATTATGCCCTCAAACAATTACTGAGACTGCTATAGTAGTGGCCACTTCCTGAAAATCACCCCAAGGTGAATGAAGGTTTATTTGGTTATTTACACAACCTAGAGCTCCTTTTATGGTTAATTTCTATGGAAAATACATGCCACAGAAGCGTGAAAACATATTTTATCCATAGATATGGTAGCAGACTGACCGAACCCCTGCAGTTTAAGTCATACTTCTATTTATTTTTTATTTTTTATAAATTTTAATTATTTATTTGACAGACAGAGAGAGAGCACGAGCAGGTGGAATAGCGGGTAGAGGGAGAGGGAGAAGCAGGTTTCCCTAAAGGAGCATCGGGTAAGGAGCCCGAAGAGGAACTCGATTCCAGGACCTTGAGATCATAACTTGAGCCAAAGACAGATGCTTAACCAACTGAGCCACCCAGCCACCTCTAAGTCATACTTTTAAAACCAAAGATATTTTTGGGGTGCCTGGGTGCCTCAGTTTGTTGAGTGGCTGACTCTTGATCTCAGCTCAGGTTATGATCTCAGGATCATGAGTTCAAGCCTGACATTGGGCTCCACACTTGTCATGGAGCCCACTTAAAAGTAAATAATAAACAAAAAAACAAACAAAGAATATTTTTAAGTTAGGGTTCGTGAATGAAAATATGTAAAATAGGAAGTGAACTTCTAAAAAAAATACTTTTTTTATATAACAGTAAGAGGAAACAGAGGACTATTGGTAAATGGGTCCATAATCTGACCGTTTTGGTCACATCACCTCTCAAAGTAACACCTTTCAGTTGTTACCCCATAAAATAATAGGAATAAAATTTTCATTCCCTACCACAGTACAGGTGTCATCATGAATTTATTATCCATGAATATTTCTCCAGCCTTATTTCATTCCATTTTCTTATTACCTTCTCATCGTTGCTGTCCCAACATTGTTGGTTTGCCATTGGGGGGGTTATCCTGGAGCTAAAAATAAAGCGTGGGTTTCGGTCTTACTTACATGGGGCCTTGCATGGTGATATGCATTTATGCAGTTTTCAGAAATAACCTATTTGAATTGTACTTGCTTATGACAATGATCTTCTCTACTCCAATGACCCTTCCACTGTAGACACTGTTCCCCTCATGGGTAGCATTGGAGAGACCAAGAGAACTTTTCAGAGATCTAGTTAAGGGGAAGGGGGATTTGAGATGCATCTGCATTTAATTTTAGTGTATTGGCTCTATTTCTGTAGTGCACAGTCGCTTTTATGTGTATTTATAAGTTTCTAGGTGCCAGGGTCTTCAAGTCCTCCAAGAATGCATCTGTTATCCACTGTGCCAACTCATCAGCGGTAGTGATGTAGGGTCCAAAGCCAGCCATCTCATGAAGATAACCAGCACGCTTCCTCCAGTGCCCAGCAATGGGAGAATATCGTTTATAGAAGAGAACTGATGTTTCTTATTTCCACAGAGGCTAACATGTGGAAAGTTCTTCCACATCTCATGACCCTTGTATAAAAGAAAACTCATTTCCACAATTTGACAAAATTCCTAAAAATTACAGGATATCACACAAAAGCCATAACACTTAAAGAAACATCTATAGCTTATCAGAGAAATAAATCAACCATACTAGATAGATGATTGGATTACCTTTTTATTCTCTATACAGAAAATATTCCAAAAAAATCTCAAAGGGTTATGAACAGGTTGTCAAAGAGGAGGGAGGCAAAATGTGTGTGCAATATTATAGAAGTATGTGCCATAAGAGTTTTGGGGGTGTTTTTGTAATATTTATGAGCCTTTTAAAATTTGTGATTTGTGATTTCTCTCATTCTGACTACACACTAATATTCACATCTAGTTTTGTACTTGCTATTTTTTATATTTTTAAAAAGAGTCCCCAAAAGTTATGGGCCTCAGGCTTTACAAAACCCAAATCAGTCTCTGTAAGACAATCATAAAATTTATAATTATGTGGTAATTACACGTATTGGACCAAAAGCTTACATGGAGCCATCTAACACCCTAGTGCAATAATTCACATTTGTAGACACAGAGTCACCTCCAACACAGAGGCAGGAGGAAATGAGGCAATGTGGCAACCCTAACCGGGTCCCCTCTCTCTGACTAGGGCTTGCCTCTTGCTCCACTCCTCTCCATGGCTGCAGTGAATTTCACACCTTGCTGAAGTGTACAGAACCCTTTCTAATACTTTCGTTTAGCTAGGTGCCCAATTCTGATCTCCTTAGCTTGGCCCCATGTATGGCGGTTGCGTTCCCCATGGCAGGCTGGTGTGACTAAGCTCGTATTCTCCCCAGCGGGGACTCAATTTCCACCAATTTGTGTAAAACAGTAATCAGTGATTTCCTTCATATTATATGGACTAAAAGGTAGTTCTAGGAGGAAATGAAGAGGTTTCACTCTCTATATTCTAAAAGATGTTGAGAAGTAACCTATTTTACATAATGCTTTAGTTTTTGCACTGTACATCAAAAAATTTGTTTTAAATCTTGAAAAAGATAATGTAATATATTTTAAACCCAAATAACAACAGAAACATGAGGGCTCTTACAATATCCTTTGCTGCTAAGAGCATTAAGGGATAATGATTTCAAATATTAAGTTTAGGATACAAAATGAATCCAAATAGGAATAATAGTTTAGCTGGGTAATCCGATTATTTGGAAAGATGTTCCTCTTGGGAAAGAAAAAAAAGAGAGAGAGAGATTGTAACCATGAGACTCTTAAGGACAGAGAACAAACTGGGATTGATGGAGGGGGGTGGGTGGGGGATGGGCTGGATGAGTGATGGGTATTAAGAGGACACCTGCTGTGATGAGCACTGGGTGTTGTATGTAAGTGATGAATCACTAAATTCTACTCCTGAAACCAATATTCCACTATATGTTCACTAAATAGAATTTAAAGGCAAATTTGAAAAAAATAAAATAAGATAAAGATGTTCCTTTCTAACATGAAACATTAATGAGAATTAATATATACATAATCTTATCTACGCATATACATACACCCATGGGTAGACACAAACACGCGGAGTCTTCCTTCTGCAATATTGTGATATAAATTTTATTCCTAACCAAAAAAATCATTCTTGGCAGGCAAATATCAATTTCCATTGTCATTTTTGGATGTTTTTAACGTCTTTAACTTGTTTTTAGATGTTTTGCATAATAGTTTATTATTGGATTCCATTTTCCTCATCTGGCCTTAAAAATGACCTACGTTTACAATGGTATTGTATTTTCAGGTACGATTCTTCTCCCCCCGGCCCCCTCCTGTTCCTTCAGCTGCAACTTCTTCTAAGCTCCATTATAACCCACGTTCACATTTGTGGCTTTCAGAGAGGGCCAAAATGTACAGCAAAGGAAAACATCGTAAATTCATTACGAAACTCTACTTGTGTATTCTTTATATATTTTGCTGTCTGCAAAGACCGTATTAATGGGAATTTCTAATTTCGCTCTTCAAAATGAAATAGTGTCGAGTTGTTGAACTCCGGGGTCACTAATCCATTTTAAAGCCTGACACTATTCATTTTGTATGTTGAAAGACACCTTCCCATCCATTAAATCAAAGAAACATTGTGAAAAACAGTGGACCTCTCTTTCTTTTCCTGTCTCTGCAGGGCACATCAATACTTTCTTGGGCCAAAAGGAGAGAAAGTACACATTCTTCTTATTTCCTAGATATTTGGGTCCAGATGTATCTTTACTTATTGTCCCCCCATTAATTGTGTAGACGGTTCAGTAACAATCATCGTCTCCCTTCAACAAGTTTTAGTCTTTTCAAGTCAGAGATACATTCCATATTTCTTTAAATTAAGCAAACACTGCTTAACTTCCTACATGTGTTATAAAACATTCTGTTACATACTTGTCTTAATCTTCTCAGGCGGCTGTGACAAAAATACTCTAAAACGGGCAGCTTATAAACAGCAAATGTGGATCCTCACAGTCCTAGAGTCTGGTGAGTGCAAGATTAAGGTGCAAAAGGACTGAGTGTGTGATGAGAACTTCCTGTGGATTAAGTTTCAACATATAAACTTGGCCGGAGGTGGGTGGGGCACGGGGAGGGCCAACGTTCAGTCCATAGCGTTATTTTCACACAGGTCAAGTCATCCAGTTGTACATGGCATCCTGGGAAAGAAAGATTATTGTTGCCAGTTTGCATATAATAACAAACAGAAGGCACAGGAAAATTTAAAAAAAAAAAACAAAACAACCAAGTGTAGGGAGTTTGGTGGGGCCAGCAAGAGCTTCTCCTGTCTATGTAAGTAGCAAAGAGCATGGGTTCTGAAGCTTGACCAGTCCCTCCACTGGCAGGTTCTGAGGTCTGCTGGGGTTTACTTATCTTATGTACTTAAAAAATGAAGGTAATGGGGCGCCTGGGTGGCTCAGTGGGTTGAAGCCTCTGCCTTCGGCTCAGGTCATGATCCCAGGGTCCTGGGATCGAGCCCCGCATCGGGCTCTCTGCTCAGCAGGGAGCCTGCTTCCTCCTCTGTCTCTGCCTGCCTCTCTGCCTACTTGTGATTTCTGTCCAGTAAATAAATAAAATCTTTAAAAAAAAATGAAGGTAATATTAAATGCCACAGAGGATTGTTGTAGATGATTAAATGAAATCATAGGGGTACCTGGGTGGCTCAGTGGGTTAAAGTCTCTGCCTTTGGCTCTGGTCATGATCTCAGGGTCCTGGGATCGAGCCCCGCATTGGGCTCTCTGCTCAGCTGGAAGCCTGCTTCCTCCTCTCTCTCTGCCCACTTGTGATCTCTGTCTGTCAAATAAATAAATAAATAATCTTAAAAAAAAAAAAAGAATGAAAAAAAATGAAATCATAGACGAAAGGAGCTCAAACTCATGTAAAGGCGGCAGCAGCTAGCTGGTGCCATGTCATTCCTGAATCCAAATTCAGTGCTTTTTCCTAAATCCCAGACACTCTTCCTCACAATCTGCCCATACAAGAAAAGGAAAACAGAACAACAACGGAAAGAAAAAAAGAAATGATTAAAGATGTGAAGTTTCACTTCCAAGTCCAAGACTCCTATAATTCTATAAATTAGCAGGCACCTCCCACCACACTTAAATGTCCCTGTCTTCGTTTTTAGGGAGGACTTTGCCCTCACGCCAAGCCTCCCAGTTGTATCCTATTACACCAAGTCCAGCTCATCGAGAGAAGTTTAAAAAAAATTCAATAATCAAGAAGCGTAACATGTATATGAGCAAGTGGAGAAACTAGAGAAGCTTTGTTTTCAATTACAGATTTCTTGCGTGGCCGATGTGGCTGCCTTCCTTAAATGGAAAAAGAGCTTAACGGAAAAACTCTCTTCTATATGTTAAAAATCAAATTTGTGAAGATTTTATTAAGGAAAACCAAAACAACTTTCCGTTTCTGGTTTTAAACATAGAGCCAGATACGTTTCCCTAACAAGTTGGGGATGGGCGGGAAAGTGAATGGAGTGAATGGAGCTTTTTAAAAATAATAATAATAATAATCATCTTGATAAAAGCACAGGCTTCAGGTGGCTATTACGTTTAGCTTGTTGTGGGTCTCCAATATGATCTCATGGGACACAGCTCATTAAGTGATTATAAGAAAACACAAGAAAATCATTTTATCTAAGCGGTAGCCGCTCCAAATTTTCATCTTGAGTTAACCACAGTTCTTAACGTTCCATTAGTATAGGGGAAAGTTCAAATGCAGAAATGAGCTCTCCAAAGGAAGGCATATGGTCTATTTGGTTTCTAAGTCTGGGCAAATGTTCAGAGAACTGTGTATTTTATCAAGACTAACTATAAATGTCTTTCGATGCACATCCAATCACCATGTCGATTGTTGTAAGCGACATGTGTGCAACATTCTGGACATTCACGCTCTTTTCTTATCATTAAATCAACTACCTTAAGATACATGTCTTTTCCATTTCAGTCGTTAGAATGCTACATGGTCCCTGCTCTAGGACAGAAACAGGATTTAGGAAAGAATATGGCTGTTTTAGCCCCTGCCAGCTACAAAGAGATAAATGACATCTAGTTTAGACAAATGACAAATACTCTTGGGCTATATCTCTGTTACCCACATTATTTCAATACTTCTCATTCTCACTGAGAAGACTAGGGTTATGACCTCGCAATCAAATGGAGAGATGATAAGTTTATTGAAGACTCTGATTTTCAACAGGGAACATCAATACATCAAGCCAATGGGAACCTCTCTGGTATCCAGCACAATGAAAAAATGAAGAAGGGATTTAAGATAACCAACACTGAGTCTGGCTTTACACTGGTAGACAAAACCACATAAGGTAGGGACAGAGAAATAATCCACTCTAGAGATTTATATCTACCTTAATAAGCAGGGCAAAAATCTCTTCAAAGACACAGCCATGATCAATGGTACTTCAAATGCTTTTACTTCTAGAATCAAAAACCTGTAGATGTGTCAGAAAGATGCATCTTCCTACAAAACAAGGTAAAACACACAAACTGCAAATGAATTTGCTTTATATAACAGCTGATCTCATTTTCACTTTAAAAAGGAAGTTATTCAACGATACTGACTTTTCTATCCAATAAGAGGAGCTTTAGAAAAACTTTAATGCCTTAAGACTCTGTTAAAATTCTTTGGATGCTTTGTTGTATAAAATCACATCTGAGGGATGTGTAAGTCCTTGAGTGTATGATGGGTATAAAGGAAGGATCAGTAAACTTCATGAGCACATCTCTTATACTAGAGATGGACACTTCCTTCATTTTATTTGTATCCTTAGTTCAGGTGGTAGGGATCACTCCTACAGACAACTTCCTTCTAAATTGCCCCTGTCCCCGCTAGCACCTCTGAAAAGAGCTTCACCTACATTCCTACCACTAATATCTTTAAACAAGTTAGATGTGAACATGTCAAGCCTCCCCTGAAAACTTATCAGATCCTCCTAGCCCATGGAGTATAAAGTTTGAGCTAAGATCTTAGCTTTGGGGACAATGGCTTTGATGATTTCCAATTTTTTCATCTATCTACCTTCCTTGGACCCAACACCAAACTGCTTGTAGTTGCTTAGAAACAACATGTTCATGTAATATCTACTTGTCTTCACCACTTACTTTTCTTCTTGTCTGGGTTAAGAATCATTTTTTTCCCTTCCCTCAACAACCTGCCCCCTATCTCTGTTTGGGTACCAGCTATAGTTCAGGAGTAGGACAGCTTGGGCAGATGCATGGTTTCATGACACTCCCTGTTTGTCTCATTCTGGTTGTTGTTGTTTAAAGATTTTATATATTTATTTGAGGGAGAGTGTGTGAGAGACTGTGTGTGAGAAAGAGAGAGAGATCATGAGCAGGGAGGAAGGGTAGAGAGAGAAGCAGATTCCCTGTTGAGCACGAAGCCAGATGCTGGACCCTGGATCATGACCTGAGCCGAAGGCAGACACTAAACTAGCTGAGCCACCCAGGCTCCCCTGTTTGTCTCATTCCATTTTACTCTCACCTCTAAAATATTTTGGCACCTTAACTGCACTTTATTATTACATTCATTTATCCTTTGGTCTTTTCATTATTGTAGTACCTACTCAGGTTTGAGTTTGACTGTTATTCTTTTTCTTTCCAAGTTTTTATTTAAATTTCACTTAGTTAACATACAGTGTAATAATTAGTTTCAGGAGCAGAATTTAGTGATTCTTCACTTACATACAACACCTGGTGCTCATCATAAGTTTCCTCCTTAATCCCCATCACCTGTTTCACTCATCCCCCTTCCCCTCTGGTAACCATCAGTTTGTTCTCTATAGTTAAGAGTCTTTTTTTTTTCTCTCTATGTTCATTTGTTTTATTTCTTTTTTTTTTAAATTTTTTTTTAAATTTTTTAAATTTCTTTTCAGTGTTCCAGAATTCATTGTTTATGCACCACACCCAGAGCTCCATGCAATACGTGCGCTCCATAATACCCACCACCAGGCTCATCCAACCTCCCACCACCCGCCCCTCCAAAACCCTCAGATTGTTTTTCAGAGTCCACTGTCTCTCACGGTTCATCTCCCCCTCCGATTTCCCCCAACTCCCTTCTCCTTTCCATTTCCCCATGTCCTCTGTGTTATTCCTTATGCTCCACAAATAAGTGAAACCATATGATACCTGACTCTCTCTGCTTGACTTATTTCACTCAGCATAATCTCCTCCAGTTCCAGTTCCGTCTGTGTTGATACAGAAGTTGGGTATTCATCCTTTCTGATGGAGGCAGGATACTCCATAGTATTTATGGACCACACCTTCCTTATCCATTCATCCGTTGAAGGGCAGCATTTGTTTAATTTCTTAAATTCTACATATGAGTGAAGTCATATGGTATTTCTCTTCGTTTGACTGACTTATTTCCTTCAGCTTAATACTGTCTAGCTCTATCCATGTCATTGCCCGTGGACAAGAGCCCATTCTTTTTGATGGCTGAGTAATATTCCATTGTATGTACATTCCACATCTTCTTTTTTTTTTTTAAGAAGATTTTATTTATTTATTTGACAGAGAGAGAGAGAGATCACAAGTAGGCAGAGCGGCAGGCAGAGAGAGAGGGGGAAGCAGGCTCCCTGCTGAGCAGAGAGCCCGATGCAGGACTCGATCCCAGGACCCTGAGATCATGACCTGAGCTGAAGGCAGAGGCTTAACCCACTGAGCCAGTGGGTTAACCCAGGCGCCCCTATTCCACATCTTCTTTATCTGTCCATCAGCTGATGGACATTTAGGCTCTTTCCATAATGTGGCCTTTGTTGATGACGCTGCTATAAACATCGGTGCATGTATTTCTTCGAATGAGTATTTTTGTATTCCTTGTGTGAATACCTCGTAGTACCATTGGTGGATCACTGGGTGGTTCTATTTTTAACTTTTTGAGGAACCTCCCTACTTTTTTCCACAGCAGCTGCATGTGCTTGTATCCCCACCAACAGGGAGTTCTTCACGTCCTCACCAACATCTGTTGTTTCCTGCGTTGTTCATTTTAGCCATTCTGACACATGCGAGGTGGTATATCATTGTGGCTTTTATTTGTATTTCCCTGATGATGAGTGATGTTGAGTTACTATTCGACTTGAAAATCCTAGCAGGCAGGAGTAGGGTGTTTTCATTTACTTTATCTTATCTTACTTCATTTTATTTTATTTGGCTGTATAATGTCTTATAAAAATCACATCCGTAGTTGAGTCATCTTCGTCAGACTAAAATGAACAGAGATCTTTGGGTTAGGTTAGATATATGCAACTGTATCCTGAGGTGACCTTTTTGTTTCCTTGTTTGCTTGCTTGCTTAAGATTTAAAAATCATTCTGTACAGTCGACTGACAAAAGATCATATTAAGGGAAAGCCAGAGTGGCTCCTGGGTGGTTCAATCAGTTGGGCAGCCGACTCTTGATTTCAGGTCATGTCATGATGTCAGGGTCCTGGGATGGGGCCACAAGTTGGGCTCTATGCTCAGCAGGAAGTCTGCTTGAGGATTCATTCTCTCTCTTCCTCTTCCCCTCCCTCCTCTAAAATAAATAAATAAAATCTTTAAGAAAAAGAGAAGGCTGGAATTTGCCCAGAATAAGTATCTGGGATAGGAGGCCACTACATCCTCTTAAATACTCTAGAATATCTAGAAATAGATATAACATTTTATTGTGTATTGTGGTCTTTTATTTTTTAAAAAATGAAATATTAGAGGTAGAGGAAGTGATAGGAATAGAAGGCTTTTAAGTGTATCTCCATTTTTTACACTAAGGATAAAAGATGTTTTATAGGACAACAGTAGAAAATATACTTTATTAGACATTTGCCATTCCATAAACAAACACACATACAAAATCCTATCATCATTTATTCAAAAAACATTTTTCTGGAAGGATGTTTTTCTTTTGAATTGTCAAATACAAGCACCCAGAAGTCCAATCTTTTGTAAACTGAAGTCATCTGATGTCACCCCTAAAGGTCAAAATGTTGCCTATACTAATACTGAATGCATTTCTTCATTCATTCCACAGATATCGTAAGTGCCTACCACATGCCAAGTCCTGGTGCTGGAGTTAAGATAATTGTGTTTTTGTGTGGAGGGGCTGGGAGGGAGGGGAACAACAAAGAACAAAACAAAACAAAAATAACCAAAAAAATAATAATAATAAGGCAAGACCTTGTCCCTGTGAAGGTGACATTCTACCTTGTTTTAATAAGCCAATAATCCCAAATGCATGGGAGGGGAGGGTAGAGGACGTAGGATGCATACGGCTTGATGATCTTCAAAATGCTTGATGCTTAACATAGATGATAAGAAAGTAACTCTCCTCTGCCTCTTTGCATTCAAATATTCTTCGATTTGTCCTTATAGTAGCAACATAACTTTTCATCAAATCTATCTTTAAAACTGAGCCAGGTTTTTAGTTTTCAATTTTTATGTCCATGTGATGTTGTTATGGAGAAGGCTCTGCTACTAACCTCCCTTTACATAAGTATTTGACAACATCTCTGCTCATTTTCTTAGGAAAGAGAGTTGATAGGTCAACTTGAAGTTAATTACTTGAAGAACGGCATCCTAAATGTGTATTTCCAAAAGTATATAAGAATGTATCTCTCATCTAAATTATCTTCAATATTTGTCCATTTGATTGATAAGAAATGCATTGTGTATTAATTAGTGCCTCATGCTTTTTTTTTTAACCCCAAATGGAATTTTCACCTGTAAATATCCTTGTATGTCTTTTCTCCATTATTCATTCTATTGGGGTGTAATTTTCCTTTACGTATGTATCAGCAAGCTTTATAGATTGCACATATTTCCGCAGTCTATAGTTTGACTTTCTGATTTAATTAAGATAGTTTGACCATCTGTCCTTAAACTTTCACATGAGCAAATATCTTCATTGTGATATTTTTCCCCTTTGTTTTAAAGCTGGCAGAGGCTTCCTTCATCCTAAGATCAAGTAGCTATTTAGCTACATTTTCTTTGAGGGTTTTTTTTGTTGTTGTTGTTCTTTTATATACTTAATTGTGGAATCAATGCAGAATTTATCTTGGTATATGGTATCTGGTGATGATCTGACAGCATGTCCAAAATTTTCCAAATCCCATATGATTATTGGTTAATCATTTCCTTCACTTCAGATTTTGTCACTCCACCTCCAAAAATTAACTAAATTCAGATATTTACATGAATTATTTATGAGCTGTCTCTTCTGTGTGATTGATCAGTCCATATATTGTTACTTGAAGAGTATTTAAAATTAATTTAAAATTAATATAGTTTAATAACATGCTTTAGGATCTGCTCGGTTAAGTCTCTCTCCTTTTGTAATTATGGTGACTACAGTTTTAAATATGTTGTTACTGGTTTGTCACCCCTACTTTCCAGCAGATCCCTGATGGCCACAGAAGTCAGTGATAGCTCCCTATTTCCTAACTAGTCCAGATTCCCTGTCTTTAAAAAGAGAAGAGAAAAGAAAAGGGAAGAAATTAAGTTGCCTTCCTTCCTTTTCTATGTTTCTCATTAGGCGAAGTGTCTGTATATCACTTTAAAGAATTCAGCTCTTCTAAAAACATGAAAATCAATACGGATTCTGGCAATAGGTTACCTTTTGGTTTTAATTTTTAGTAGGGCTTGACGTTTTCAACATTTTGAAATTATGGTTAATTTGTTATGGGTAAATTGAGAAAATTTACCCAGAGAGCCCCACCTGGCTTATTATAATAGTTGGTCAAAACTCACGAAGGACCATATCACGTGTTAGGAACAAAGAAGTAATACAGATTGTTGAAAACGATCAATAGAAGGAAGAATAAAGTTTGCTCTTTCAGGAAAAGAAATTGTTTCTTCTTTTCTGGAGGGAAACAGCTAGATATTCCTGATCTAATCAATAACCTACCTATTCCCCATTGCTTTTCATGTATCTATGAAATACTGTGGAAATTGCATAAAATGTTTCCCTGCAGAAACAAATCTGAAATTGTGAATTTGAATGATAGAATTCATAAGTTTCTCATGAATGCTATACATTTGAACTCTACCTGTTCTGGTTGTTTCTTAACCTCAGAGGTTACCCACCTTCAACACTGATTGGAGTTTGGACCTGTCTGACCAGCACTAAAGTCGGGGGTCCATTCTTTCGGCATCCTATTTCTTGGGCTCAGCGTGCTGACGTTGAAATGTCTCGTATTCTACTGGGCACCAATATTCCAAACATTGCGCACAGAAATTAAAGGAAAGTAGACCAGGTTGGAATGGAATTATTCATTCACTTCAATGCAGTCTAACATGGATAATTCCATGCGGGAGTCTTGAGTTTAAATAAACTTTCCATGGCAATCTATTTTCTGAAGACTTTTGCTTTGTTTGAATTCTTTTATAGAAGGACATTTTCCTCCATATGTTTATTCTCACAGACAAATACAGGAAAAAGCCCACTTGCTCTTTCTGACCTTTCTGCTTAGCAACTATTACTTTTCTTAGCTCAAAGGTAATTCTTTATCCAAGAGGGCCTTATTTAGAACACATGATAGGCATTCAGAGTTTTCCAGTAGCCTCTGAATACCACAGAGTATTTATTTACATTGTATAAAATTAGAGGAAATGAAGGGGTATGCATTTGAACTAGAAGCAACAGCCTAATTCTCTTTATGGAGAGACTCAGTCAATGTCACTTTGTGGGGGTGGGTAGAGGGAACTCAAGTCGCAGACATTTTAAGCAGTGCAGTTTTTCGTTACCTAACAATGAATTGCTTTCTAAATAAGACCGAGAAGGTGAATTATGGACAATTTCTATCTTATGCCTAGTCTTAGAGTAAGTATATTTTGATTCCTGTCTCAGCAAGCTAAGACATAAGGAATCATCTTTGCTGACCTAGCCCAAAGGGAAACTACTTTAGGGGGAAATATTATTTTAAAAAGACTTGAGATGCATCCGGTAGGATATCTAACTTTATGTGAGCCCATATATTTGCACATAGATCAGTAACAGAAAACGGTAAACAGAAAACTGACCACCCAGTGTCTGATAGGATGAGACTGGAATTTGTACAAGAATAGTTTTGATTGGGCACCTGGGTGGCTCAGTGGGTTAAAGCCTCTGCCTTCGGCTCAGGTCATGATCCCAGGGTCCTGAGATCAAGACCCACATCGGGCTCCCTGCTCAGTGGGGAGCCTGCTTCTCCCTCTCCCACTCCCCCTGCTTGTGTTCCCTGTCTCTCTTTGTCAAATAAATCTTAAAAAAAAAAAAAATAGTTTTGATTAACACAGATGCCAACTCTTCTCCTTTCTATTTGCTTAACAAAGGGGGCATCTTATTTATTTAGCTTGAATTTAAATACACTTGACAGCAAATTTTGTAAAACAGAACAATCGAGTTTAAGGTTGGGGGAAACAATGCTGTAAAAATGCTGTCTGGATATTTCTGAACGTAACATGAAAAGGTAATATATCAATGCAAAGGGCAAAAATGCTTCCCAGTGCCTATCTTGTGGGATAGTCACTAGGTAAAATAAGTAACAAGGATGTAAGAGGAATTCTAGAAATAAAAGCTGACTGATGATATAGATATTAGGTAGACACCAAAATGGTTGACTATATCTCCATTTTAAGAAACTCTTAGGAAGAAAAATACTAACCTATTTCCTTCATATTGACACTAAAAATAGGTTTGATTGATCCATAATAATAAATTCCCATCAAATTACTTTTTAAAGTAATTACTTTGTGTATTCAAATCCTTGTGATGTAAGCTCATCTCAGAAGACGTTTGATAGGGGCGCCTGGGTGGCTCAGTGGGTTAAAGCCGCTGCCTTCGGCTCAGGTCATGATCTCAGGGTCCTGGGATCGCGCCCCGCATCGGGACCCCTCATCGGGCTCTCTGCTTAGCAGGGAGCCTGCTTCCTCCCTTCTCTCTCTGCCTGCCTCTCCGCCTACTTGTGATCTGTCTGTCAAATAAATAAATAAAAATCTTTAAAAAAAGAAAAAGAAGAAGACGTTTGATAAACCACTTGCAGAAATCTTTATTAAAGATATGATTTGTCTCATAATCTCCACAGAAGGGAGGACAGCCCTGTTGACATCTTGATTTTAGTCTAGTGAGAGCCTTCCCTAGTAGACTACTGACCCACAGAATTGTGAGATTGTATATATGTGTTCTTTTAAGTCCCCCATCCCCCCCACAAAGATAGTCTGTTTAATTAATCAAGCTCCATGAAGAACGTATGCAAAAACATATGGGCTGGGAATGCATGGCTGTCTCAAGGTTGAGTTTGAGCCCACTTTGGGTGTAGAGGTTACTTAAAAATAAAATCTTTAAGGAAATTATATATGGCTTGAAACATTGCCATTTTCATCTTTATATATCTCACAACCCTAAAATCCAGAATAACGGCTTTACCAGTATAACTCAATAAAGATTCCTAATAAAAGGATTCTTTAAAGATATAAAAAAGAACATTTTTAAAAGATTTTGTTTATTTATTTATTTGAAAGAGAGAGAGGTGGGGAGCACAAGTAGGCAAAGTGGCAGGCAGAGGGAGAGGAAGAAGGCTTTCCGCTGAGCAGGGAGCCCAATGTGGGGCTTGATTCCAGGACCCTGGGATCGTGACCTGAGCCGAAGGCAGAGGCTTAACCCACTGAGCCACCCAGGGGCCCCTAGAAAAGAACATTTTAAGAGCAAGTTCTATATATTTTTTTGTTTTATGTCATTTTTATTTATAATAACAATAATTAGCATTTCTTGAGTACTTACTGTGTCCCAGACAGTATGGTAAACACTTGACAAGGATCTCGTTTAATCTTCACAAACATTGTGATGTAGGTATCATTGGCCCCATTTTATAAGGAAACCATGACAGAAAAATTAAGTAGTTTGTATGGGAGTACGTTAGGCAGTAATGAGGAATTACTAAGAGCAACTTCTATGTTAAAGTATGATTTTGAAATACTCCAGTGACTTTCTTACTCTTTAGAAGAACTCCACTAAATATCAACTGCAACTCATAGACACACATAGATTTAACAACAGTTAGATATGGCGATTAGTTTGTGTGTTGAAGAATAATTATTGATCTTCTAAATTTATGCATTCACATATTTATATGGGTGTGCAAGATATATATGTAATATATATATGTATATGTGTAGGTATATAGATATAGAATTGAAAGTGTTTATCTTGAAATAGTATAGGAAATAGTATTTCCCTTTCATTTTTCTATTTTTTATTCACTTATATAGACATACTGATGATATACTTGGAAGCAGGCTTATGTCATGGTTAAGTACCACATGGAAACAGATTTTTTGCATCTATCTCTTATTAGATAGATTAATTATTATTATATGGGTCCTAATTAGGACCCATATAAGGTTATGTTGGTGAGACTTGGTTAAAGTTGGACAGCCCAGTGGATCCACTGTATTGTACATTTTCCCTTTTGTAATAATGATTCAAGGTTTCAATGCCATTATTATAAAAACTGTGAAATCAACACCATTTTGTAGGACACACAAATTCTTTTTGGGGTTATTTGGAGTTACTAATCATTTTTGCTTTCTTAATATTACCTGTTTACATCCTTCTAGTACCATAGAATTAATCTATACTTTTTTTCCCTTTTTCATTTAGAGAATAAGTACTGTCCATCGAGAACTACTTCTGTGTTCCACCCGAGATAATAATCATCCATTACTCCAATGTGATCATCCTTTCTCACCTATCACATTGCCTTTCTTCTTACCCACTCGAACCACCTCAGCAAACAAATAAAAATGGAGGGGAGTTTGTAATTATAATGATCATCTATCTATCAGTTGCAGTTATGGAAAAGAAGAGATGACACACTCACTGTAGCTATTTACAATGGCGTGGGCACGGAGTGGGAAAACCTCAAATGATGACATAGTATACCAGGGCTAGTCATGATTTTGTTAGCATTCCTAGACCTAAGGGGGGAAGGGTGGTGAGGGAGAGTCTGTGACAACAGGGCACCGGATAGGTTCTATGTCCCTTGGTGGAATGCTACAACTACCATGTGTTAAACTCCATGCAGAGGAAGCCGGAGGATGGCTAGAACTCTACCTTGATACACCCTTTTCTCTCCCTTGAATATCCTGCCATCATTCTCAGTTGGCTAATTCTAACACAAATCCAAAAGGAAGACAACTGGTGCAACTCCTACAGGCTGGCCTCCCTGGCACAGGGGCAGTGTGGGGGAAGAGCAGAGAGGGGATCTGTAGGACCAAATGGGGGATGCCCAGAGTCCTCTCCTTTGAGATTTAACTTTTGTCTACTAAGCACTCCAAAGCAATAGTTTAAACTTGTGTGAGCCTCAGATCGTTTTGAGAACTTGAGAAAGACTGTCATCCCTCAATCTCCCCAAAATATACATGTAAATACATGTAAACACACACACAAACACACACACCCCACAATTGGGCATGAAATTTAAGGGAGACTTATAAAACTGCTTGAGCCTATCCTAAGACCCAGGTTAAGAATTTCTGCTGGATATTAATAAGGTTTGTGGATCTTTTTTTTTTTTTTTTCTTCACATGAAGATCTTAATTCTACTTTCTCTGGCCAAATAAAGGAGGGTTTTTATCTAACTTTGTGGTCTCTGAGCCAATCAATTGTCTGGAAAACATACAGGCAATCAAGAGAATGCTCTTGTCAAGAAATACACATTTGGCGATCACATCAATATGGAAATGGTTTGCAAGTATTTATTTTAAAATACATTTATAGGATTTAAGAGTTTTAAGTTGAGGGTGTATATTCAAATAAGAGTATTTAAATGGTTTCTAATCAAACTAACTCAATGTAGCAACAAGTCAAAGACAGACTTCATGTTCAAAGTCATCTGTTACACAACCAGCTCTTCTATTACAAACTCTTCCAGGATCATTTGGAAGAGGGCTAAATTAACCATATATTTAAAAAAGCCAAACCTTGCAAACTTTGGGAAGGGGGGAAACATGGAGGTATTTTTGAGAGGTAGAAAAAACACTCATGCCTCTCATGGAAACCCAGTGAATGGTGCTTCTTTCAAGGATATATGGATCATGGTCGGAGACCCCAGGGAACGCTGAAATCTGTGTGGTGATGTAACTGTCACATTGACACAGGAACAGGTCTGTTGATATTAGCCTGGCTAATCATTTTGCTAATCGGACAGCCAGTTGGGCCACAGTGCAAAGTCAGATCGGTTTTCACTTTAACTACTCACACAGATGATGTTTGACTCAAATGCATTACTTTGTATCAACACACCAAATGGCTGTAAAAATAATACCACATGTGTTGCTGCTTCTTTTTAATAAGTGTCTTCCTCAATTTTCCCTGTTATAATAGAGATTTTAACGCAGAAAAATTAAAGGTTATTTAAAGAGTATCAGTTGAAAAAGGCACCCATAAGATTTTGGAAATAAATCCTGCTACCTGGGCCGTTCCTCATGCCATTAATCTGTCACTTGCCTTCCCTTTACGCCTCTCCATTCAAGGGGACCTACCTTCGATTTCCTGGTTAAGGACTTCTGTCTTTTTTTCTGCTTCCTTCATACAAATTGTATGGCTTCATTTCAAAAACCAAATCACACTTAAACAAGTATATCCCATTTCTCCCTTTTTGGATTTTTTTATAAATTAGATTCTTGCAGATATTTCCATGTATTTAGGCGAAATGCAGGATTATTTTGAATATGCCCAGACAAGGGCATAGTGTTAAATTAAATAGACTGCATATCTTATAGGAAAGAGAACCACTGACTGGCTGAGGGTTTGGATCCCTCTCTTTTTTCCATTAGTGATTTTATCTTCAAAGTTAAAAAAAAAAAAAAAAAAAGATTGCAAAGTTCCCATTGTATAGGTGGCCTGCGGCTGAAGATACCCAACAAAGGAAGGACTTTTGCAGTCGATTTAAATAAGATAATCAGAATTAATGTACCTATTTCAGATCAATTGTCACCAAAACTAGTAGGTATTTGCCTTTAAGACAAGAAGTACCAAAGCTACGGAGGAGCCTTCCCTCCTATTTACACAACTAGTAAAATGTTAAGCCTTCCAAAATAAGTAATTAGTATGAGTCATTGCATTTTTCTGGCTAGGTAACTTATTATCTCTCAAAAGCAAAACTACTCTTTAGAGAATTTTTTAAAAGATTGTTTAGGACCCTGAGTCTTTAAGGGGATTGTAATATCTATCATGTTACTTTATAATAGGATTTAAACTGATGATCAAAATCCCCACCAGGTCAATCTATTAACCAGGGATCAGGAAAATGGATCTAAGTTTCATTTCCTTTGTTTCTCCTGCTTAACGTCTGCTGCAAGTGCAAATGGACACTGAAATAAATAATGGAAAGGGAATCTTGCAATAGTCATACATCTTGGCACTGTGGAAAAGGCTTACCCAAGTGGGGAAATATATCACCTTGGGAGCACCTGGGTGGCTCTAACTCTTGTTTTGCATCCAACTCTTGTTTGGGGCTCAGGTCGTCATCTCAGGGTCATGGGATCGAGCCCTATGTGGGGCTCCACAGTCAATGGGAAATCTGCTTGAGATTCTCTTTCAGTCTTTCCCTCTGCCCCCGCCTCTGCGTTTGCTTATGCACACTCTCTCTAAAATAAATAGACCTTTCAATATCTATACGTATAATCTTGAAAAATGATTGATTTTTGAGTATGTGCATTGGACTAAAGAGAATACTATACCAACTTGTCCAATTTGTTTCTTTGATAGGTAAAAAATGGCAAGATTTAAACTCATTTTATAGCTATATACATATCCTTAAATGTTCTACTATCTCATCTCTATGACTGCTTCTGCTGTTCCCTCTGCCTGTGATTTCTTCTGCTACCCACGTTCACTCTGTTCTCACAAAGCCTGCCGGTCTGACTTACAGTCCTCTTGCTTAAGGCTCAAGCCAATTCCCTCCAGGAAGGCTCCTTCCTGCATTCTTCCCACCTCCTGCCAGGCTTTTAGGAATTCCTTCTCCTTGCTCTGTCAACTGATTGAGTCTCAGATACCCTTTTATTACTAAGAGCGCTTGTAACACTGCCTTCTAATGGCCAACTTGCCTTTCTCCCCTTGCAAAGTTCTTGAGAATATTTTCTATCTTAGAATCAGTCTACCCAGAATACTACCTGCCGTTCATATGACAGGTCATAAATAAATAATCATCACATTGAATTGGCACCCAATCATTGGGACAATCGTTCAGAATTTAAATTTGAGTTTATGACTCTAGTCATTCAGGATTTCTTTTTGGCATGGCCAGATTAACTTACTGATACTCTTAGTGTAATTGCCAGAGGCATATACGAATAGGAAAACGGTGTTCCCTTCTCGGATTTTCAAATGTCACATGTTATGATTGTGGTCATTTGTCCAGTCAGTCAGTCAAAGGCCTCCTCTTTAGAAGGAGGAAATAAAAAGATCAAACCAAGTTTTCTATTCTTTTGACCCCAACTTTACATAGGAAAAATAACATGTGTTTATCATAAACTCCTTAAAGACTGAAAGTATTTTCTTCATTCTTGTAGCACACTGTTACTGTGATTGAAATCTTTATTGAATCTTTATGGAATTCATACACAAGCATGACTTTTCAAGATTACTACTGTCATGAGTAGTATATTTCTTCTTTAAAAGAAGATTCTCATATTTCAGATATGAAATATACTATCAACTACAAATGAATTTGGTTGTAGGGACCTCAGGCTGCCTTGCTTAAAACAGAACTATTACGACAATGTAGAATGTTGAATAGTGAGTAGAGCCCTGTTCACGGTCAGTGCCCTGTGTGATAAACTCACTCTAGCCTTCAGGGCTCTTTGTCAAGCATTATAATTCACCGATCAATACCCTGCCTCTTATTCATTATGGTTCAACCCCAAAGGCTCTTTGTGTTGTTTCTCTAGCGTGGTTATTTCTGCCCTAAAGTTTTTGTTCTTACTTTTGCCCTCAGTTCTTCTCAAAATTGATTTGTTTTGCTGTTGTCCAAGTCTCAGTATGAAGGTGTCTTCAAAATATCTTCCCTAAAGATAAACATAAGTAGCTTATTCTTTCCCTATCCCATCACTTAGTGTTACCTCTCTTACCACATTTACCATCCAAAATTAAGTAGTTTGTTTTTATTTCCTGGTCCAATGGAATGTAGCTAACTAGCTAGCTAGCTAGCTAAGTAAATAGACAGATTAGAAGCTCCATGAGAACAGGGTCCTTATTCTGTGTCCCTAATGTTTCTTCACTGCCTAGAACACCGTTAATTTAATGAATGAAATGGGTTTCTAAATAAGTGTCAGTTCTTTTTATCTACGTCTCTACAATATGAGTGACTACTGAGAATGTATGTGGTACACTTAGATATTAAGTATCTCTATAGTATGCAACATATAATATAGTATATGGTTTTGTTTCAAACTATCCTGCAAAAGTCAGTAGCACGTCATCAATGTTCTGGTTAAATACAGGTTGAAAAAGAAAACTTTGTTTTTAGCACCTAATTCAAATTTAGAAAAAAAAAAAAAAAAGCACTGCCCCGCGAATACTTATTATAATTTGGTTGAAACTGATCTGATGTGGACTTAAGGTGCATTAGAGCTGTTTGGAATTGAAGACGAGGGTCTATAAAGATAATATATTATTCTAGCCTTCCTTGCTTTCCCAAAATTGAAAGTGTGTTCTCCGTGATCCTCCTTTGGGAAAGGAGACTTATTCAGAGTGGGAGTTTGCCTGCATTTGATTGTTCAGCTGTAAATCAACCGGGGTCTCTGCCATTCTGCATTCAATCCTCCAGAAAATCACCACCCAAGCATCCTACAGCAGGGATCAGGGTTCGGTTTAAGTGCTGCTCCCCTCACATACTTGTGTTCTAGTCATTTAGAAAAGTGTGATTAAAAACCATTATGTGCCCTAACAGATGTGACCTTAAAGAGTCTACCAAGGTTTAAAAAAAAAAAAAAAAAAGGTGCAAAGCAATAGTGGTTAGACTAACACCAGGAAAGTATTATATGAGCTGAACCACATTGAAAAACTTCTCATTGATTACTACCTTCTGTTTCAAGAAAAATACCACGATGTTTAAGAAGGAGCTGCAACGCTCCGAAGTCTGCCCCTTTGCCCCATCTCTCTGCTCTTCTGGTTCTAATGAGGAACAAATTAAACGTGGATGGTTTCTGAATTTTAAATACTCTCTGCTGAAGAGGATTATTGGATTGTTACATCTCCGTTCTCTCTCCTCTCAGATAATTTCATCCGTGTGCCAAGAAGATATAAAACAAACAAAATAAAACCATGGAAACCATTTAGAAAATGAGATTTCCCTTAAAAAAAAAACTCTCTTGTAAATACTAATGCACCCTTGGCAATCATGGGAAAATAAACAGCTACTTTTCATTAAGCATGCTATTCCTGCTAGCGGACGGTCTTCCTAATTTCTCTGGGAGTTCAGAAAAGCATCTCAATGGCTTTGTATTTACTATCATTGACTATAGCTTGTCCACGAATAAGCTGCTACCAAGCTACCAAGGGTAGACTGTAGAAAATACGTTGTAGAGTAGAAGAACTTTTGGGGGGAAGTAATAACCTCTCCTGTTTGTAAGGACTGATACAGCATTCTTTTCTTCTCCCTCTGTTCATTTCCTTATCTTACTTATGACCAAGGATATAAATTAATTAGACATCTCCTCGGCAAGGGGCAGAGTCTATCAGCATGGGAATCTGCCTACTGATCCTCGATTCAGTAATATTAGGCATAAGATATATTTTCCTGAAAAATCTATTAGCAAAACACATATGTGGTTCATGAACATTTATCTTAACATTAGAAAAAGGTATTTTTTGCTTCAATTATGAACCTGAATACTGTTTTCAGCTTCACTTTTATCTTTCCTTTATATGGATTCATAGTGTTTATAAGCAACAAGGCAATAAAATAGGTCTACTGCATATTAGAAAAGGTAATTTTGAACCCCTTATATGACACTCAGAGGGCTATACAAGTTACGGTTTTATAACCTGCACAGTGCATTATTAAATTACAAGCACTTTTAAGATATTACCAAGTAAGAATAGATTTTATAATAATTTTTAAGTTAAAACATTTTTAATGGCCTTCAATATAAGCCCATCTAAAAAAATGGAGGTGAGAATATTAGAAGTAATGATACCCAACTCTCAAAAATTACTCTAAGTATGTTGTTTGAAATCAGCCCCTGCAAACATAGTTACCTGCCCCTTCTGATACCAACCAATTTTTAAAATTGTATTAAAGTTTGTAAAATAATATTCTGCTACTGTGGTCATGACAATTACACGTTATGCATATTTAATCATTTAGATTGTATATGTCATGAGGGTAGACATCAGGGACCTATGGAAAAGGGTCATCCTTCATCCTTCCTTCAGGAGAAGGTAGGAAAGTACTGAGGGAAGTAGTTGGGGTTGGAACAAAGGCACTTGACTACTTAGTAAACCCAAGTCATGGTGTTCTTCAGTTGAACTGAGTATTAGTATCATCTCTCCAACAGGAAACAGAACTTTATCGGGTGGCGTAAAAAGAACCAGAGAGGATGCTATAGAAACAGGAAGCAGAATTGTTTCCAAACCAACAGGTTCAAGATGATGCTTTTCATCAGATTTCTGTGTCTACAGCGCCACTCTACCCAGGGCTCTGGTAAAAGCTAGCAGAAAAAGTCATGAATTCACTAGTGGCTAAATGTATCTCATGCAGAATGGAGTAATAACTCATTTATATGTAGTACCAGAAATGATTCAGGGTAATGTTAAGATTTCTAAGAATACCAAAGCTATAAAGGGAAATATAGTGGCTGGAAGGTCTTTTGAAACTAAAGAGTAAACTAGTTATGAGGTAGCAACGACATCAAGACTCGGGATCATTTCTTCATAGTCCAGAGACATTGGTGTCGATATATATGGCTGAGGGAAGATGTAAGGCTGGAAGGCGCCATGTGTAACCTGGCTAGACAGAAATTCTTTCTTGGAATTCTCCTTATAGGAACTAGTTTCCTCCTGAGGAAATATGTCTCTACTAAGGGATATATTCCTTCCTCTAAAGGTCTAAAGTTTTGCCTAACAAACTTAAGGCATTTTGATACAGAGGGGAGAAGAGATTTTGGTAGGAAAGTAGGGGACGTAGAAGACAACCCAGTAAGACATTTGCAGCAGAAAAAGTCTGTAGACTGCAGCATGATTTCTTTGGTAAATCACTTCCTCTGCGTGAATCTCAGGTTCTTCGTGTGCGAGATAGAAAGAATGATAACGACACCGAACAACTGACAGGATCATAGGAGAGGATGTCTATAAAGGGCCAAATGCAATGTCTGGAACACAGTACACTGAAAATTTTCTTTTGTGAAGTTCCTTCAGAAAACTCCTAATCTGTCTTGACTGAAACGAAGGAAGAGGAATTTTTGTATTACTTTTGCAGTATCTATTTTGGATAAAATTTAAGTGGGAAACAGCACGGACCTCGGGGGCTATATTGGAATTTTGTGCTTGTGAGACTAAGAAAGACCAAGATGGGGAGACAAAAATGGCCCAGTTCAGGGGCGCCTGGGTGGCTCAGTGGGTTAAGTCTCTGCCTTCAGCTCAGGTCATGATCCCAGATTCCTGGGATCCAACTCTGCATCGGGCTCTCTGCTCAGCAGGGAGCCTGCTTCCCCCTCTCTCTCTGCCGGCCTCTCTGCCTACTTGTGATTTCTCTCTCTGTCAAATAAATAAATAAACTCTTAAAAAAAAAGAGAGAGAGAGAGAGAACGGAAGAAAGAAAGAAAGAAAGAAAGAAAGAAAGAAAGAAAGAAAGAAAGATAGGAAGAAAGAAAGAAAATGGCCTGGATCAGCTCTAGAGAGGGCACAATCTTCTAGTTTTTGCAAGAACTAGTGGCACTCTGAATCTCTATGTCCAGTAACTTCTCAAAAGTATGAATAAGCACTCAAGAAGATGAGTTATTTTCAAGGACCTTCAGTACCTAGGTGGAAGTCATAGCAGTAGAAGATGTTTCGACAATTCTCTGGAACAGAGGAATGAGAAGGTGGGGACAATGGTAAAACCCTTACATTCAGATCTAGCTTACCGCGTTTAAAGGTTGATCAAAACTTTCCACGAATTGATTGTTACATGAAGCAGAGTCCTAAAAGGTGGTGAAAAATTAGAAATGCCGGCATCTCTGCTCCACCTTGGTCCCATAAATCTTGACTATACAGTTGTAAGAGAACACCGTGTTTTATACAGAGACTACCCCTTGCCGAGACAAGTTAGCAAGACAACCTCTAGATTGAAGAAATATACGATTCTTCTTCTCTCTTTAATAACTATCAGAGATCTTAGAAAGCTTTTAAGAATCCATTTTTTTCCTACTCTGCTTCATAAGTCACCAAATAACATGCTTTAATGACAGATGGCTGCAAGTTTGATTTTAAACAAAGATGATTTAGATAAATTTCAGGGTCTGTGTAAAAAAAGTTTTTTTTGGAATATTCATGAATTCTGATCTCACACATTTCTCAACAATAACACTTTTGTATTTAAAACAATTTGATCACCTTTAGAGTAATGATTAATCCCTATAATAATAAATACTTCACTTAAAATTGCACACAAGGTGATACATTCTTACGACTTATAGAAGACTATCGACCACGTCTCAATCCACATTTTGACACCTTTACCCGTATGAGGCAAGGCATATGTTTGTGGAGACAAACAGAGTCATCAACATTGGGATTCACAACTTAGTTTGTAGTCTTTCTTTAAAAAAAAAAGAAAAGAAAAGAAAACACTAAATACATCAGAATCTCTTTCCCCAAATAATGATGATACTTACATATGATATGTCAATTATGTATATCTTCAAGCACATTAGCCTCGGTAAGTGAAAGAAACATGAGTAAACATGAGCATATGGCAGGTCACAACTCACAGACATAAATAGATTTTGCTATTCTTAGTTTGTTCTGTTTTGTTGTATTTCAGTTAAATGGGGGGGGGCAAAGAAAAAATAGATGTAAAATTAGTCATTCAGATCAAGATTCATATCATCTAAAGAGTTTTGATTAGTTTAGGAAGTTTTGCACTGATACAAGAGGCATATGATAACTAACTTTGAAAGAATTCTTTACAGTTAAAATACAAGTGTCCTCATAAATGGCCACTCCTATGTTGTAACATTGAGGCATGACGAATGCATCCAAGTTCAGGTCCTCATGCATATTTAATATGTTAAGTACCATTTAGAAATGCTTTATGAAAAAAACTGTTTGGAATAGTTTGTTATAAATTAAAATATTAACAGCCACTGAGGGATCCAATAGAGGGACTTAAATGATCATTTTGTTCTTCAAATAAAAAAATAAATTGAACTGATTATAATATTTCATGCATTTTGATGTAACAAATGACTTCATGGGATCAAGCAGGAAACCAAGCTAATTTCCCATCAATTGCACTGTCGAAGATTGTCCTACTGTAATATTTTGGTTTTAGGGCATTAGGACTTATTTCTAACAGAATGCTGGTGGAGAACTATTCAGTTCTGACATGGTCATTCGTTCCTGTCTCAGGACCTAGGTACATTTTAATAGATGGGATGAGAGAGAAAGGGCTGTTTTGTCTCTCTAGGAATTGCTAAACCAGATGTTGAACAGGGAGGAGAGATTTTCAGATTCTAGCTGAAAAGCACTATCCAAAGAATTAAAAACTGACATCCAATCGGTAGAAATGCCTCCGGCCAGATAGCGTTCAGCTTTCGGAGTCCACCTCTGGTCACTTCTTTTCTCCTCGGTGAGGTGGCTTTTCCAGGTCACTTCTTATTGTATATTTGTGGAGGATTTGTGCTAGAAGCGTGCAGACCACCGTCTGCTCCACAGATCAAAAGCATCCATCTCCAGACCTCCTCACCGAAACAAGGGTCAGCGTTGGGAAACTTGATTCAGTGAAAGCCACGCAAAAAAATGAATTGCAGACACTAATGACTTTTAATTCTTAAAAGAAGCTAGTCTCCAGGATAGTGAGCTTAAGAAATGAAAATATAATAATGCCGGGCTATTATAATCCATTTGCCTAAACTACCATAGTTTCTATCTGGTTCCTCAGAGAGGAAAAATAAAATGATGTTGCCATACTTCAAAGCCATTTACTCGAAAAGTCTTTCATTCTGTCTTAGCAAGCAAAAGCTTTCATAAACGTTATAAATTGTATTTACATATAAATAGAAGGTGATACAAGTCTAAGCTTATTTTCAAGATATAAAGATGAGCTTCGGAGCGGAGTTTGCCCGTTAGGAAGTGAAGCAGCCTTCCTTCAACCTCCTGATTCTTCACACTATTTTGTGCTCAAGAGGATTGACAGTAAGAGCCGAAGATACCCAAAACGAAGAAAGGGAACCCCACATTCCTGCTCTTCAGGTTGGGAAGGTACCTGAAGCTTCCCGGTGACCCGACAGAGGGCAGTGCAATCCCACAGATGAATCCGATGGCCCGCGCTGAAAAACAGATCCCCAGAAGGTAAATCTCTGAAGAGAAATCTGTTTTAACACAGCTACCTCAGGAAAAGGGGAATTATTACACTTAATTAAAGTGTATTGACACCATATGGGGCCCCACCTCTCCAGCTCTACTTTTTGGATTCATTAATGATTAAAAAAAAAAAATCAGAACCTAGTAAGGCCAGTATTCCAACTGCATCTCTGACTCAACCCCTAAGCATTAATCCTATAAAAATATTGCATAAACAAAAAGCTACTTAGCGAACAGAAGCCTTTCAAATGAGACCATTTATATTCATTATCTCCATAACTCGAAGAAACGTCACTGGGCTGCTTTTAAACTGTTATTCTTTTAATGGCAGTTTGTATGTTCTTGTGTAACATTTTAAACAATTCCGAAACACAAAAAAAGCACCAAGTATTCTCCCAATAAACTGAACATAAAAATTGGAATATTTTACCCCATGTAAATAGAAATAATCATTTTATGTGTCTGATTCTCCGTATATCTTAAATTCCTTGATCTTTGAAGAGAATACGTCCATTACTACTGAAAATGAAACCTTTTTGCCATGACTTGGACACCTATTAAAAATTAATCTCAATTAAAATCTTTGAAAATGGAATATATACCAAAGCGGCTGACTTTAAGAAGCATTTTTAATACTTTCTCTTCTTTATTCCCTTTGTCAGACCACTTTTCTTGTGTCCTTTTTGCTTTCAAATTGAGATTTTACATTACACTCTTCCAAGAACACACACTTAGAGGTAGAAATACATATTACTTTCACATTTCAATTTGTTCTGGAATTAACAGCTCAAATCTGGATTTTTCCAGATTTTAATTTCTGCTATAAATAAATTGGGGGTTTTCCCCTCATGATTTTTAAGGTTACAGCATTTTATCTAAGACATCCATTAATTTCTGATTGTAAAATAATCAACAATAATTGTAGAGCATTTAGAAAATAGAGACACCAATATAAAATCAAATTAAAATTGCCCATACTTCTATCTCCCAGGGGTATATGATCAGAGTGGTAGTGTTCTCCCATTCCATCGTTTTCATACATGTGTATGTAAAATACATATACATTTCACGTGATTAGATGGGTATTTTTCACATATACCAATATATATTTCACGTATGCAGGTGTATATATACAATATTTATTTCACGTATGCAGGTGTGTATATACACACCTGCATATGTGCCTTTGAGAGCTATTGTCTATAGAGATATATTTAATAACATTGGATTATACCAGCCACAGAATTTTGTAAGTTTTTCACTTCACCTAACACGCTTTGAAAACTTTCCCAGATCTTTACTTTATGATTACGTGATTTTAAATAACTACTATCACATCATATGCATTTAACTTATTTACCTTTTCTTGTAGAACAGTGATTTATTTGATACTTTAGTAAATTGATTCCAAAGTCAAAAAATATTTTATGACCCCAATTCTAAGTCTTTTGATTTGAAAGTTCTATATCTTTTAAACTATATTCATTACAAGTCTAAATAAACAGCAAATGCTATAAAAAAAAGTCATAAAAGATAAGGAAAAATTTATGTGTTTTTAGGGATGAGATAATTATTTTAAAGACTATATTTTAATAACATGAATAAAGAAAAGTGAAATTTGTATCTTTTCCTTCATATAACTGTTTGCTACAGATGAATACTTTTGTGCATAATAAAACTATTTTGATCCTTTTTGTTAAGGAAAGAGAGAATAAATACCATTTTCATCAATAGGTGGGTAATGAATTACCCACAAGCATTCTGAAATACTTTTTCTGTGACTGTAACAAACTCAAATGATAAATTGGGTATTTTATATCATTCAAAATCATACTTCTTAGAACTAAATTTGAATACGAGGTACACAAAACTTAAAAATCTCACGAAATTGGGAGAAGCTCCTATTAAGGGAATGTCTTGGTGGGAAAAGCTCTGTTTCTCACCCTACCTCACTTTCCCTAAATCCTAGTTTTCAAACAGCTCTGTGTTGATTCACTTTATCGCACTGATATAAAAACCTTTGCACAGCTTATAAAATCACCGTACACTTGACACTCTATACAGAATGAACACAGAATTCATTCCATGTAGCAGTTGCCTTTACAAATTTTTAAAATATTTAGTTCATCTAGGTGTAGATCTGTATAAATATCTATTTCTGTGTATTTTATATACCTTGCAGCTTTAACAGGGCTTTTAGGATTGGGGAGTAGGCAGAGAACGTGAGGGAATTAGTATTCCAACATTAGGTATGAGAAAACGGAGAACTGGCTGAGATATTGATAAAATCATGGTAGTTACTATTCCCAGAGCAAGCTGAGAACCGAATCCTACTTTTTTGATGCAAATTCGAATGTTCATTCCATCACAACATAATCATATGTTCCTTTAAAAAAAATAACGTGTTCCTTTATCCTGCCGAGGAGGTCTTCTCATTTGTGCAAGCACATAAACTATACTTAATATAAAAGTATAATATATATGTATAAATACATAGAAAGTTCGAACACAAAGAGTATACAGAGAGTATACACAAATAAATACACTCAACTGTATACACATTAACTATTTTCAGCACATAATTCGAAAAAGAAAAAGAGACATAGAAACTTGAACGACCCTACATTTTTTTACACCCAGGCCTCTGGATTGAAAAACAAAACAAAACAAAATTTAAAAAAGAAAGAAAAGAAAAAACAAAGAAACATTTTCAGCCTTAATCATACTCCGAGTAAATGAAAGCGTTCCTGCATGTTTGAATTTCGCAGGTTTTGTGTTTCACACTGGGAGTCAGGCTTTCACAGTTTTTTAACTACCTTAAAACCTTGTTAACTTTCAGCTGAAATTGCTGTTTAACAATGTTATGTTCTTGTGGGAATACAGGATCTTACAGAAAGCAGTTTTGAGGAACTCGATTCCCAAAGCAATCTCAAACTGGGTAAAGCAAGGCTCCCGGTGGGAGTGCCTCCCATTCAAAGGGGCATCTGACATTTGTTTATTTGTTTATTTATTTAGATTGTATTTATTTATTTGACAGGGAGAGAGAGAAATAGAGAGAGCGGGCACACAGCAGAGGGAGCTGCAGACAGAAGGAGAGGGAGAAGCAGGCTCCCCACTGAGCAGGGAGCCTGACGCGGGGCTCGATCCTGTGACCCCAGGATCACGTGGTTTAAAGATGCATGGTTGACTGCAACCAAGATGAGTTCTCTCAAAAATAAGAATTAGCGTATGGAAACGCTTTTCTAGTCCACAGGGACAGGGACCGGGTCTCCTGCTGCTGACCGCAGGGTGCGCCCCCTGATGGTGACCGCCTCGTTCTGTGTCTTGCTGAGGAAGGGGGAGCATCTTTCTGGTGAGTTCTGGGAAGCCTGTGCCCTGCATCTGTCCCGGCCTGGTGCTCCCCTCGATAGCAGCGGGCAGGAGAGCCCCGGGCTGAGATAGTCAGCCCACAGCTGGGAGCTGAGTTATGGTGTTGAAGGCTTTAATTCTAAGTGAAAATGAAAAGCCAAGCTGGGAAACACCTGAAGATTTCAACAGTCAGTGGGTAAGGGAAAGACCTCAGGATGTTTTTCTTTGAAGTCCACCGACAGGAGGCCAAAAAGAGAGTGAAGACCGTGCAGAAATCGGAACAATTAAGGTTTTGCGATCAGGGATTTAGAACCCCCGTGTAAACTATCCTACGCTACGAGGTTGTTGTTTATAGTTTAAAGAGAGGTGTGACGTCCTTTCCTTCTGACCCTTTGTTCTAAGCCAGTGGTTCTCCAACTGGGGTGTTTTGCTCCCAAGTGACAGCTGGAAATGTTGGGAGACATTTTCATGCCACCCCTGCCCCCAGTGGGTTGAGACCAAGGATGTTCCAAAGCGTCCTGCAACGAATAGGACAGCCCTTTGTAACAAAGGATTATCCCACCCCCAAATGTCACGGTGCCAAAGTTGAGAAACCTTGCTTTAAATCCACTTTTTGGATCATATGACTGTGTCTACTAATTAATTGCAGCTAATTGATGGTAGAAATTGTGTCAAAATGGAACCATGTGGCCTCCAACCGACACACTGAACTGGCAGACCAGTTCTTGCATTGGTCATATTTGCGTGGTTTTGAGGACTCTATTATTCACTTAAAGCTGTGTGCCTCAAAGAGAAAACCGTAAACAGAGTGTCTAGATGGCAACATGCTCCAAACAATAAATGAAACAAAATAATAGAGGTATTTCAAATTAAGTAAGGGGGGGGAGGAAACACAAGAAAAAAAGTTGGAAAAATAAAAAGTTAAGTGTGCCTGGTAATGTAATAAAGTGTTGTATTTTTTTAAGGCATATATTGAACTATAAAAGAAAAAGGCATTGGAATCGTCAGAGTTGTGCTGTAGTCCCCATCACAGGCGCTCCCCTCCTAGAAAGCTTTCTAGACCTCTCTGAAACAGACATTGTGGGGTGTGAAACTGTCAAATGGAGACAAAAGGCTTCCAGGGGGCTAGTGTTGCATTAGAAGGCACTTGCTTTCCATCTCAAACTCGAGCTTGCATGTGATGAAGTCTGTTTTTTCTAAAACTTGGCAGCAGCTGACCAGTAAAATTTGGTCTTTGCCGGAAGTCTTAGCTACAGCGGTGGCAAGGGTTAATATTAAACCCACCACACCATTTTGCACAATCTCCCAGGAGATCTCTCAATGGATTTCCACTGCCACTGGAAATAATGGCTCACAGCTGCAGCAAGCCGTGGTAACACTTGATATCCCCGTCGCAAGCAGGCCAGTGCTTTCAGTGGAAATGAGAAAATCACTGACGCTGTGCTGTACATTGTGCCCAGGGTCAAGGTTCCAAAGCTACAACCTGCACTGACCTCTCAGCCCAACACCCACCGCCCAGGCTGCCGCTGGCGGACTTCGCCATCTCCCCGTCTTATGAAAAGGACACGTTGGCAGACATGAACCAAGGTAAAAAGCCATGAATGAAGAGCCATGGGGAAACGGAGAGCCCCAGTGTAAAGGGAATGATTTCTGTTGTGCACAGAGAAATTGTCATCTACTTAAGGAGAATCTAGGGTTATTCTCTCAAAGTTGAGAAATAAGAAGCCAAAGGTGTTTGGGGATGTCAGTGCAATAAAACGTTCCTGCATGCCCCAGACCTTCAAATGTCTCCAATCTGTGGGTCCCAGTGCTACACGTCCTCATCGTGAGAGATATTACTCTCTTGGGATAAAACTAGTTGTTTTTTTTTGTTTGTTTGTTTTGTTATTTTTAAGATTGTATTTATTAAAGAAAGAGAGAGCACAAGGAGGGGGAGCAAGAGAGGAAGAAACAGACTCCCCGCCAACTGGACAGCCTCCCGTGGGGCTCGATCTCAGGACCCTGAGATCATGACCTGAGCCAAAATCAGGTGCTTAACCGACTGAACCACCCAGGCGCCCCAGGATTAAGACTTTGAACGGCAGAAATGGTTGATAAAAATGGGACCACCACCCCCAGAGACATATGATAAGCCGTCCCGTACAGCAGTCCTCAGGAAGGGCAGACACTCATGGTCTGTGTACATCCCCCAGGCTCCCCATCATCTGAGAAGTCAACATTTACTCAGTCAGGCATTCGTTCACGTATCCACGCTTGTGTGCCAAACTTTTGCCAGGCACCGGACAAAACATGTGGCTGGTATCATTTCTAGGCTCAAGTTCCTCATTCAGAGTCTCCTCTTAGCCTCTCCAGATACAGCAGTGACTTCAAACTCTCCCAACCTTCATCTCACTGCCCTGGGAATTACAAAGAAATAGGCACGTTTTATTTTTACATGTTGCATGTCGTCTTTTTAAATACTCTACCTCGTACACGTATGGACGTACGTGCACACACGTGTGTGTATGCGAGGGAGCTTTGGGAGCCTTCCCAGGAATCCCACAACCCTCTGCAATGCTGAAAATTGGCTGTGACAGTATTTAAAAGTATCAGGAAGCTCGGGGGCTACTCAGTGATGTCATGGAGGTCCCTTGAGAAAATGTGGTCATTAAGCGAGTTGCATGTGGTGATAAGAAGCCATTAAAATAAACAGAACTTCTCTATAATTACTAAATTTCCCAGAAAAACAATTAGAGTGCTTGAGACATTTTGTGTCTGTCTTCCGCTGTGTTCAAAGTTTCCGCTCCCCCCATTTTCCAAAAAGTGCTCGCTGAAATTGTGCAGCATAACCAGAAGAGAAAAGAATTGGAGGCCCCTCCAATTGGAGGGCTTGACAGAGACTTTTTTGCTGTGTTTAATTTTCTTTTAAACAATTGGGAGCTCTGAAAGAAAATGAAAGAAATGGGCTTTTTCCTATGTGAAAAGCAATCACTTTCAAGTCATTTTGCATGATGTTCGGCTCTGAGGGTTGTAATATTAAAACAGCAACCTTCTATTACAGTCAGTCATATATACCACTGTGTTAAATACCTTATAAAGGTATTACACCGCAGAATAGTTTCATCATGTGTGTGTGCACACGCGCAAACACAAACACTGATCGTAAGTAAATCATCATGACAATTTTTTTTTTATTAACAGATAATGTAATATTTGCCCCAGCGGTACAGTCCTCATGACAATTTATTCTCTTACTTCTTTCCTCAAAAGCCAAGTGAATAGCGCTTGGAAATCCAGGATTGGGACTACGTTCCCAGGCCATCCAATGCTTATGAAAATATTGAAGTAAGAAATGGGAAAATTCACTGGGGCAATATTTCCATGCCAACTAAATATAAAGGAAGATAGCTCTGTGGGTTGAATTTGCATCTTTACATGTAAGACTAAGATGGAAACAGAAGAAGGAGAAGGAGCACATTAGGAAGGAGAAAGAGACCGAAGGGGGTTGCATACTGCAGGCACACAAGCCAAGGACGCTCTCCGTGGACGGCACACGTTTGCGCTGGTCCTGCCTAAGTGACTGATGGCATCCTGTGTAAGGAAATAATGCATCCCTGGACTTTAAGCTAATGTGTGTGTGTGTGTGTGTGTGTGTGTGTGTGTGTGTGTGTGTGTGATTTCAATCTACTTCACAGAGGCTTTATTTTCCCTTTAAAGTATAACAAAATATTAAATTATGTCCACTTAGGTGGCAGGACAGGCTCTCACTTATCCAATGTCTTGGCTCTTTTATTTTAATTTTTTTAGGATTTATTTATTTATGAGAGGGAGAGAGGATCTCAAGCAGACTCCTGGCTGAGCGTCGAGGGCAGGTGGGACTCGATCTCACGGCCCCGAGATCACCACCTGAGCCGAAACCAGGAGTCAGAAGCTTAAGGGAGTGCACTACCCAGGCTTTCCTGGCCATTTCTTATTACTTCCGAAAGATCTCCTCAGGAACCCTCAGCAGACAACTGCAGCCCTCCCCACCTCCCTAAAACATTTAGCTTCTCTTTCTCTGCACTTGAATTGCTTCTTGTCCTTACTGTCATCACAGCAGACGTTTCCATGTATGTTAATTTTTATTGACATGAGTTTTGCCTTTGCCTCTCGAGTAGAGGCCTCTGGAAGACAGGGGTGAGGCCGTAGTCCTCAAAAGAGCATGAAGTTCCCCTGGCACAGTGAGGACACTCAATAAAATTTTGTGGCATGAATGAGCAAAAGAATGAATAAATGGGTCATTTTACTGTGATGTGTGGAATGCGTGGGTTTGCAGGACGCCTGGCTAGAAAGGAGATTTGCTCATGCTTTCCCCAGCGTACATGGCATTTAAGAGACACGCTTCTAGCACATTATACATCTCTTAGAATACAGAAGATGGAAGAGATGACCATTCTCCTAGGATGTCAGAGAGGAATGTCTATAAAACTCTCATTTTATAAATAATCTACCAAATTTAAACCTTGTTCAAATGTTTATAACAGAGAACATGTTTTTAGTGGTTGCAAGAGAGCAGTGACCTCCAGAATCCATTACTGTTCTGCCAACTTTTGGTTACTAAATTTATCATTAGGGATAAATGTTATTTTCTGCACCATATAGAATTTTCTGTTAGAACTGAAGCTAAATTTAGAGAAAGAACATACGGAATTATGTGTAGGCTTCCCTCATATGTGTGTAAAAATAAATAGCTTGCGTGCATATACTCACGTACTTAATGCTGGGTAGCTTTTCATGTGGCTAGACCTCTAATATCTTCACTGATGGAGCAGAAGCAGAGATAATTTTAAAACGGTCCATGATGTTCTTTGGAATGCCTTTGTAAGCCTTGGTTTTTAGATGTTTGTGTTACTTCTGAAACCAGCTTTACACAAAGTGATAAAGTCACGCTGAGGACCTAATTCCAAGTAGAGCCAATAATTGCGAAGGTCTCCACACCTTGCCTCTAAATATCTCAACCTGTTCTAAGTTGGGAACAGGGAGAATCTTTTTCCCCCTCAGAAATATTACACGGCACCCAATTAGGACTCAAATTCTTCTTAGGATTAGGAAGTTAATAAAAAGGTCTGTGTTTTATGGGAACGCCGTAGTTAGTTAAACTAGGACTAAGTGACATATAAAGAGATGTTGACAAAATCAAGTCAGAGAGAAGGTACATTATTACGTGTATTCTCTGTCCCTCGCTAATCTCCTTGGTCTGAAAGCAGCTGCGGACCTCCCCTGGGAACAAGCAAGGCTGACGGGCAGCTGGTAAGCACCTGTTGGGTTGTGCTGGCGGTTATGGCTGGTGTTCCTTTTGATTGGACAGGGCATCTGTTTCTGATTGGTCATTGCCTATGTTCTCCCCATCATTAAATATTTTCAACATCAGCCCTGGGAATAGGTCACCATGCTGTACTCTCGATAGTTACACATTTCGCTCATGTACCGAAGACGATTACCTTGGCCAGAATTGGATTGAGTAGAAGGTATGTTTAGTCAATTCAAGGATGGAGGGGAAAAGGGTTCAAAGCACTGCAGAATAGGTTAGAGGTGTAAGTTTCAGAAGACTTTAAAGGAAAATAGTTGGAGGGGCAAGCCCCCCAAATTACTGATTAACAATTTTATCTGTAGCTCAGGTAGGGAATCCATGCGTATGACTCATTGGCGGATTGATCCTGGTCATGACTCGGGCAAGTAATGATCCCAACAGGAGGCTAATATACTTATTTAACTATGGATGTTGATTTGTAAAATGCATCCTTTTTTCCACAGGTAGTGTAAGAGAAACTTTACTCTTGCCTATATTGTCAAAGAGTGAATGAATGCAGTAAGAATTCATGAGTCTTCATTCTATTTTCACTTCCTACTCTTGTTCAGAAATAGAAAATCAGGAAAAACAGAGAGGCATGAAGTTCCAGGGGAAAGCGTGGAGATAGCTCTCGCTAGAACTGAATCCACCTCTACCCAACGTTAGATATTCGCTTGAACAAATAAACGAATAATGGCACTTCACAACTATTTAAAAAAAAAAAAGAAAGTCAGACTGTGAAGGTACGCTTAGTGGCTAGACACAGCTGGAAATAATTGGGAAACAGAGTCCAGTGCAAAAGAGTTTAAAAACCACATGGTCTCAATGATATTTTCATAGTGCTCCAAGCAATTTTCTTCCACAAGTCAAATGGTTTCAAGACTCTCCAGCTCAAAATTACCTACAAAACATAAATGCCAAAAAAGGTAAACTGCAATGCATTAGGGACAAAACAACCGGTAACCCCTGAGGAAATTCCTTGTCAAAATTGTGAATGGGACACTTCGTGGCACAGACAGCCTTTGCACCGCCTTTAATCCAAACTGTCGGTGTCCCTCGTCCACTCTGGGGAAGAGAATAAGTCATGATTCCCACACGCTCCCGAAAATACCCCGGAGTCACCTGCGTCTGTTTATTTCGGTGGGTGGTGGTGAGGAAGGGTTCTGGAACGAGCCT
The DNA here is from genome assembly GCF_963455335.1 of Martes martes. Taxonomy (NCBI): domain Eukaryota; kingdom Metazoa; phylum Chordata; class Mammalia; order Carnivora; family Mustelidae; genus Martes; species Martes martes. The sequence continues at coordinate 55,712,995 of NC_137904.1, forward strand.
ACCGGAGTGTACGTGTAAGTAAGGAACTGTTTACTGTGAGAGCACTTCACCTCCGTAGGCAAAGCTTTCCTTTTGGGTGACTTTGTGAGTTAACTGACAGGTGACTCACAGCCGGGTTTGGAACACCTTCCCCAATATTACAGTCAAAGTCACCGTCAACAGAGAACGATCATGAACTACCTACAATACCAGAAGTCAAAAGTCTTATACTTCATTTGTGTCTCTAATTTTGCTCACAATTGATAGGGACTGAAGTTCTCTTTAATCAGATTCTTTAGCGGCACGAAGCCACAAATTTCTGACTTTTTAAATGTTCTAATCCCCAAACAGGATGCTGTCACATGATAATGTCACTCGATGAGATATCAACTTTTCTTTAGCCCATTAAACATATCAGTAGGGATGTATTTAATATGCTGCATGCAAAGAACTTTTCTAAGCACATTACATATAAAACTCATTTGTACTTTGTAAAAATAATTTGTTATCCTCATGGGCCAACTAAGAACACTGTTTAGAAACAATAAGCACATAGCACAACACAGTGAAATTTGTCATGGCTGGGCTAGGATTTCCATTCTCTTTTCCAATGAGTGAAAAACAGACACATCAGAGAAGAGTAAAACTAGTATAGAGTTAATTATTTCTCAAGTGAAAGCAACCGAAAAGTTGCATTGTTGCAAGCCCTTTTGAAGGCCAAATACAAAAAACCCTGAATATTACCCAAATTAAAATGTCTGCGGATTTTGCCACGATGGAAACAGGTTTGGGATTTGGAACTCGACCCAAAAATACCGATAACTGGTACTATCAGGGGAGATAAAAATCCAAGACACCCAGAAACTTCTAGCGGACATTTCAAATGTTTAAGATGGTGGCAAAGCTTAACAGCGGTACAAACACACACACCCAGGAAGATTTCCAACATTTCTTCTACTATGCAGATGCTACTTGAAGAACATTCTTAGGTCTCTTCTTATATGTTTCTATGTAGTCAAAATCCATTATTTTAGTTTTCAAAGATAATTAAAAGAGGTTTTAGGGGCACCTGGGTGGCTCAGTGGGTTAAGCCTCTGCCTTAGGCTCAGTTCATGATCTCGGGGTCCTGGGATCAAGTCCCACATCGGGTTCTCTGCTCAGCGGGGAACGGCTTCTCCCTCTCCTCCCTACCATTTCGCTCTGTTGCACACTATCTCTGTCTCTCTCTCAAATGAATAAATAAAATCTTTAAAAATTAATTAATTAATTAATTAATTAAAAGAAGTTTTTGACTTCACACAATGAAAGTTGTTTCTCGACATCCTCAATACTTCAGATAAGAATGACCTTGGACCAGGAATTGGCCACTGCAGACCGCAGGCCAGAATGGCGCTTTGCCTGTTTTTGTGAATAAAGTTTTATTGGAAAACAACTAGGCTCCTTCATTTAGCAATTACTCTGTGGCTGCTTTCACTCGGCAACAGCAGCATTGAGTAGTTTCAACAGAGACTGGCTGCAGAGCCAAAAATATTTACTGTCTGGCGCTATCCAGAAAACGTTTGCCACCTCCTGACCTAGACGATCATGGCATATGTTAAAAAAAAAAAAAAAAAAAGAAGGAGGAGGAGGAGGAGGAGGAAAGTCAAGACTACTGAGGCCTTAGCAGACAAAGGGAGACTGAGTTGAAATTTCATGCTCCTTTCCAGACAGTGCCTTCGGTCCCAGTGGTGTGCCATCTGTCATTGTACCTTTCTGATCATTATTGCAGAGGACACCTATTTGGCCTAATTGCAGTAATGCCACAGACAGAATTTGCAGAAAGAAAAGAAAAGTTGCCAGAGTCTGTTAGTTTGAGATAACATTTTATTGAATCCTCACCCTATTACAGAATTTCAGTCTCTCACTTCATCTCTGCCCCAAAGCCAAACTCCTCCAGTGTTTTTAATAAGAGGTAATTATTTTTGTAGGGTTTTAAACAAGTCTCGGTGGAATTCAAATATTTTCCAAAACTGTCATAGAAGGTATATTTTGGTGTAGAATCAGTGTTAACTATTTCGCACATGCACAAAAGATGTTGAACTGATTGAAATTGTGAGAGAAAAATCACTAGTAGACACATATAAGCAGTTCACGCAGGTACCGTCTTTCCCTAGAAATGCAGCGTAGAAGAGTTAAATGATATGAGGATTTGGGATGCTTTATCTCTAGCTGTAGATAACAGATTAGCACTCCATGATCTAGGAATTGAAATAGACTGGAAAGTGTTGAAATCAAAGTGAAAAGCATGATCCAGCATCCCATAGACTCTTCCTACTCAACCCCAGCACGTAGCTAGCTCAATGTTCTAATATTTTAACTACAACGCAGCTCAGAAAAATTCTTGGGGAATGGTAAAATTATATTGGTACCTAATGACGTAACCAATTTTGTTTCTACATACATTAAAACTTTGTATGGCTCAAATCACATTCCTCAAAGCAGAGACAATATAAATATTTGATATAACACAGCTTGGTCTATTAAAAAGGTATTAACCTGTCTCTAATAGAAGTAAGAGAAATCCTGCATCATACTGGTAAAATAATGGGTTGGTATACCTACCTTAAGGGCTTTCCCGTGAGTAATCACTGTCTTTATGTAACTTGGCTACAGCAAGGTTGACTTTTTTATTTTTTTTAACCAGGGGACTGCACTGAAAGTGATACATTGTATATCACTCAAGACATCCAGCAGAAAAATAACATACTTTCAGAATGTCTTCTGAACTATTAATTATTTCCTTCACATATTAGGCAATAAAGCTATCCAAGCATCTATAGAACACACCGAATAATTGTGGCCTATATTTTTTAAACTTAGTTTTACTAACATGAAATTGAACTCTTTATTTTTCTGATAATATTAAAATTATTCCATTCATTCTTAAGTATGAATTAACTAGTTTTGGGGGGGTGAGTGGGGGTGGGGGTCATAGAAAAAGAGATTCTGCCAACATTTTGTCGACATTTTGAAGACACACTTGAAAACTCAACAAAAAGTTTCAAATCTTGGTGTGAATGAGCACGATTTTTAAAGTATGTCCATTTTCCAGAAACAAATATGATGAGTTTTGTGAGTCTTGGGTTAAATGTTTCATTGACCACCCAGACCAAAGGCATTTATACAGATCTTCTGAGATACACCCATCCATTAAAAGGCCACAAAGCAAAATGCCAAACGGCACATCCCAGTCAGAGGACAGCCATGTCCTAGAAATTATTAGATGAATCGTCTATTTCTGGTTTTGTGAATGAGCTATTCTATGTCTCAGATGCTCTGATTCTTAAAATAGGGAGAGAATTTCCACACCCACAACCTGGTTACTGTGCTGGTTTTGCTCTCTGTGCCTAGATTCCGTTCTCTGTCCTTTCCTCCTTTTTGCTTTGGATACCTTTCCTGCAACACTGCTTTACCTGAGCTCCTTGGATCTTTAGTTTCCAGTTGGGTTTGGTCGATGGGTAGCAGCACAGACAGAAGAGAGGGCAGACAGGGAGACAGGGAGGTTTATTTCTCTGGCTCTTCACAGCTGGGCTGCAATATTGGCGGTGCCTCTGCCCTTTACGATGGCCGCAGCTTCTGAGAGGCGACCCTTCGCTATGGCTACAGCTCTCGAAGTATAGGTAAAGCCCTGCTCGAGTGTCTGGATGGCCACAGCTGCATAGTGTTGCTTGTCAATGAGCATTTAATCCATTCCTTGAGGACTCCTCTAAGTCTACCCACGTCTCTGTAAATAGATGCTTCTTTTTTCCCCCCAGATTTATTGAGGTGTAATTGACAAATTAAAATTGTACATATTTAAGATGGACAACATGACTATGTGATATATGTACCCTTTGTAAAATGGGGTTACCTCCATCAGTTCTATGAACACATTATCATCTCACATAACTACCTTTTTTTCCTTTAATGGTGAGAACTCAAAGCAAATTTCAAGTATATGATACCGTCATTAACTATGGTCACCATGGTATACATGAGGTCCCTAGAACATATGCATCTTATAACTGAAAATGTGCACCTTTTGAGCAACATGCCTCCATTTCCCTCACCTCTCAGCCCCTGACAACCACTGTCATACTCTCTGCCTAGGAGACTTTGATGTTTTTAGATCTTTGATCTTTTTAGATCTTTTTAGATATTTTTAGAACTTTGATGTTTTTAAATCTCACTTATAAAAGTGAGATTATACTGTATTTGTCTTTCTGTGTGTGGTTTATTTCATATATATATATATATATATATATATATATATTCCATTCATCCACTGATGGACACCTAGGTTTCTTTCCCAGATCTTAGCTATTATGAATACTGCAGCAGTGACTATGACAGTGAGGGCAGATGTCTTTTTGAGACACTGATGTCATTTCCTTTTTATACACACTCCGGAAGTGGGATCGCTGGATCCTATGGCAGTGTTGCTGAGGGTGTGGAGAAAAGATAATCCTTGTGTACTGTCGGTAGGAATGTAAATTGCTACAGCCACCATGGGGAACAGTATGGTGAATCCTCAAAAAAAACTAAAAAATACAAACACCCTCCCACCCAGTAATAGATATTTCTTCACTTCTTCACCTAATCATTTGACTGTCTTCCCTTCCTGTGAGGATCTGCCTGAAAGAGTCATCGCCCCTTGATAATATCTTACTTCTGATTTACAAATATACACAAAACAAATTTGTTTTCAACAATTTATCACCGGGGCACCTGGGTAGGCTCAGTTGGTTAAGCATCGGGCTCCTGGTTTCAGCTCAGGTCCCTATCTCAGGATCACAGGATTGAGGCCCACATCAGCATGGAGCCTGTTTAAGATTCTCTTCCTCCCCCTCTGCCCCTCCCCCTGATTCACACACAGGTGCTCTCTCTTTCTCTCTCTTAATAAAAACAAACAAAAAAAATATATAATTTATCACTAAGGAGTAAATGTAAAATAAATAAATAAACAGAAGAAATGTTTCAGGTAAGCTTTTATGGGAAATTAGTTAATAAAGGAAACTTATTAGTTAATAACAGAAATAATGGAAACAAATAATGGAAGTTGGTGGGCTCTTTGGTATAGGGTGGTGGAGACTGGAGCACGTCTTAAAGGCTTCCCCGGGGGTTTCAGTATCTCAATTTCTAGTAAATCTATTGAAAAGCGAAGAGCCACAAACAGTGGTACCACAACACTATAATCATGTTTTCGAGTACTACACACATGCAAGAATGAAAAGGAAGAACTGACAGTCAGTGACAGTTCCCACAGCTTCCCACATGACAACCACTGCAGGAGTCACGTAAGCATTATGTAATTTATGTAAATTTATGTAATTTTTCCTCAACTCGATCAAGTATTTATTATCAGGTTCACAGTACAAAGGAGAAAGTTGAACCTCACAAAAATGAAGCTATTGATGGCTGTTGCCCATCAGAGCACCAGCTGATTCCTTTGTCATCAGCTGGTACCAGCTGCCAATGTTCCAGATTACCTGTCACCTCAGGTGGTCAACATGTTTACTGTGTCCTCCTCATCCTAGCCTCACACACACTTTATTATTATTTTTTTTATTTTTTAAAAAGATTTTATTTATTTATTTGTCAGAGAGAGAGAGAGAGAGAGAGCTCAAGCAGGGCAAGTGGCAGACAGAGGGAGAAGCAGACGCTGTGCTGGGCAGGGAGCCCGATGTGGGACTCGATCCCAGGGCACTGGTATCATGACCTGAGAGGAAGGCAGACGTTTAACCGACTGATCCACCCAGTGGTCCCCCTCACACAACTTTTATATCTGTTGGCATTCTCAGATCTGTCTGTGATCCTTCAATCTGTAGGAATCTTAACGAGGAGTTTCCCTTACCACATCCACTAGATGTTCACTGTTCAACTCAGGCCAGATTACAAATTTTGCTCCACAGTAAAAGGTCTCTTCAGAAAGATCTTAGAATGCAAGGCCATTGTTCCATTTATTTTCAACCATAAAATTTCAATCTGGGTTTCAACCCAAGAAGATTGAGGGTGATGGGACACTTTTCAGAGCATCATTGCATGGAAACCAACCATATTCTCTTAGATCCTCTTCAAGGCATGATCGAAGAGTTTTCTTTTGTAGGGATATGCTGACATACTTTTTTTTTAATGTAAGGACAACACAAGCTTTTTTAATATTATTATTAAAGATTTTGTTCACTTATTTGAGAGAGAGAGAGAGAGAATGAGAGGGGAGAAGGTCATAGGGAGAAGCAGACTCCCCATGGAGCTGGGAGCCTAATGCAGGACTCAATCCTGGGACTCCAGGATCATGACCTGAGCAGTCGCTTAACCAACTGAGCCACCCAGGCACCCGACAACACTAGCTTTTGCTCTCAAAGTTTAGAGAATAACTAGAAGATGTTTTACTCTGTCAAGATCCATATAAGTCAATAGCTTTTTTTTTTTTTTTTTTTTTTTTTTTTTTTTTTTTTTTACCTTCTGGACACTGCTAAAATTATATGTTAAAATTTAAAACTGAGACAGAATTTTTATTCTGAGTATTATTTTCCTTTTTCTTAAAGCAATTAAAGTGAATCATGAGTAACTGAGAACCATTAAGAATTACCTGGAACAAATGCATTAGTTATTAATCAAGATATCTTCTCTATGCCTACGTAACTCTGTGACTGCGTCTACTTCACATATGTCTACACTTATGTTAACATAACATCCACATGTGCATAAATTACGTATGTGTATTTATCTAATATTGTACAACTAGTGAAGGGATTGTTAATTTATTAAGAGCAGTAGTATAATAATAGACTTGTTCTATTAAGAACAGTAGTATAATAATAAACTTGTTGGTGGAAATGTAGCCCATACAAGTACATCTGTGTTTTCAGCTTTAGAAGACCCTGGGAGAATCATGCAGTGATGCATGTCAATGTTTTAAATACTACAAATTTTCAGATGATAACCATACAAACTAGTTTCGCTAAAAACTATGTCATTTGGGTAGTTTAGTTATAAATCTATTCTTCCATTTGTGCATAAAATAAACATGGTGAAACACTGTTAGAGGTATTTTGCCAGCCAGAGGTACACATTGAATGTGATTTGAATTCTTAGAAATCAATGGAAATGAGATGCATAAAAACTAGAGGTTCAAGAGTTGATAGTTTGGTAGCATAACATTTGTCATCGTGGTAAGATTATAGAAAACCCATTCCTCTATTTTGCATTTATTACATTAGTCACCCATCCCACTGCTAAAACGAAATGGTTGCAAATGGGCTTCATCAAATATTATACCTCCTGTTACCCTTAGTCCCAACCTTATAAAAGACTGACTTAACCAATCAATTTGCAATTTTTGCATTATTAAGAACATATTCTCTTCATACCATTGAAAAAAAAGCATCTGTATATCATGTTCTCATTCCAGAACATTGCCTCTGGCCAAAGCTTTCTTCTTAACAACATAAAAAGTAAAAAATGCAGAAAACAGCTAGTCCCAGAAAATTCAGTTTAAATGCTCAGCATTCCTTTAACAGAAATTGCAGGTAGAATTTCATCTGTATTAGTCAGGGTTTTAGAATAGCAGGTAGTATGTGGATATAACTGTCAAATTTCTATGAGTAATTTAATTGGCATGGAATAAATTTGGTTATATTTTTCACTGCTTGGTATTTCAAGGGTTGGTTTTTTGGTTTTTTTTTTTTTTTTTTTTTTTTTTGTTTCCCTCCTCCTCCTATTGTGGAGATGGCTCTGCATCCAAGAACCATTTAGTGTGGCAGTTTTCCCCCACCGATGACCTAAGCCCCGTGTCTCCTTCAAGTCTTGCTTTTAAAACTACAACCTATTTCTGGTTACCTATGGTGAACTGAACACCCACATTTATGTTTTCTTCTCCAAAACTCCACAGATAAAATAAATGAATAAAAAAGACATAAACTGTGGAGGTCACCCTCTCTAGTTTACAATGATTGCTGCCTTTTGGTATTCATAATCTGGGTAATCTCCACATATAGTACCGAGGTCAGTCCGTTTGACCAATATCAGAGGGCAGAATTGTTACTTCTGGTATTAGGTTGTAAAAGAACAAGGGTTCTCTCTGTCCCTTTCTCTGTCTCATCGCTCACCACAGGGGAAACAAACTATCATATTACAAACATCCCAGTGGAAAGATCCATATCCACATGGTAGAATCTGAAACTTATGGGCAACAACCAGGGAAGAAAGAGGTCTGCCACCAACCATATGAGTGATTTTGGAACGGATTTTTCAGCCCTGTGTGAGCCTTTAGATGGTGGCAGCCCTAGTAGAAAGCTTGATAGCAATCCCATGAAAGCCCCTGACCTAATACCATCCAACGAATACACCCTAACACCACCCAACAAATACACCCTAATACCATCCACCTATACCCAGATTCCTGAGCCTCAGTTCCCTGTGAGGTATAATAAATGTTTCTTGTTTTCATCAGCTGATCATAGGGTCCTTTGTTACCCAGCACTAGGTAACTGACGCATACCTCTGTAATGAGAAAGAGATCAAGAGTATAGTCACCAGATGGTTGATTAAAAAAAAAAAATTAAGGAGAATGTGGATGTTTGTGGGATGAGATGCCAATGAAGATCAACCAATTCATGCCACGGGACTTCGTAAGACTTGGGAATTGGGCACAGGGTAGCAAAGCAACATTAGGGCAAGGGAGTAAAAACAGAAGAACTGGGGTACCTGGGTGGCTCAGTGGGTTAAAGCCTCTGCCTTCAGCTCAGGTCGTGATCTCAGGGTCCTGGGACCGAGCCCCACATTGGACTCTCTGCTCAGCGGGGAGCCTGCTTCCTCCCCTCTCTCTCTCTGCCTGCCTCTCTGCCTACTTGTGATCTCTTGTCAAATAAATAAATAAAATAAAATAAAAAAAAACTAACTAAAAACAGAAGGACTTGCACCTATACAAGTCTGTATAAGAAACAGATCCCAATATTATATCTGCTCCCTAAATGAGGGAAGGAAGATCTGTTCTTTGGAGATAGGAAACCAAGAAAGCTTCAGATTGGGGGAGCAGCCCTGGTAGATGGTCAGTGGGGGGTGCTGATCTGAAAACAGGGGGATTAGATGAAAATTCATGCATCAGCTCAGAAGACTATCAGCCTCTTTCTGACTCTCTACTCAAGCATATGTTGTTCAGGGCTATCTATTTGCAAACATAGGCAAGAGGCTCTTTGATTCTTTCCAGGAAAACACACACACACACACACACACACACACACACACACACACACACAGAAAAAGAGAAGGAGAAATACATAAGATTCTATTGTTTGGAGTCCTCCAACAAAACAGCAAAAACCATACCAGTTACCACAAAATAAAACCCACCAATTGATAAGGCCCTGTCAAACATTGAACTTCCAATCAGCTTTTTGATGTTTCACCCTTAAACATAATGGGAAGTCATCTTTCATCAGACACTGGAAGAAAGCCTGGACACCTGAGACAGAGAGATAATAGCTGGAAAAAGGGAAGTGAGAGTGGGGAGGGATGAAAGAGGTGATGGGGATGAAGGAGGGCACCTGTGATGAGCACCGGGTGATGTATGGAAGTGATGAATCACTGTACTGTACACCTGAAGCTAACATACACTGTATGTTAACTAACTGGAATTAAAGCAAACCCCAAAAAGGAAAAGAAATAACTGGAAAAGAACTCAAGGAGATTAGAAGAAAACTTGAAAACATAACTTAGGAACTTAAATTGATTAAGAGACTATAAAACACTGAATCTCTATACAAGAACAGGATGTAAGAAATAGAGAAAAACCAAGAGGTTTTGCAACTAAAAAGATGAGAACTACACTTCTTAAAAACATGTGGCCGGATGGGGAGATAATTTTGAGTCAAGTGTCAGTAGAACAAAATTAAAAATGATCGGCAATAACAGAGGAAAAATAAGGAAATTAGAGAGCGGGTACATGAGGCCCACCATCTAGCTAATGGGTCTTACGAAAAAAAGAAAGAAAGAAAGAAAGAAAGAGAGAAAGAAAGAAAGAAAGAAAGCAATTTCAGGGAAATAAATTATCAAAGATACATTACCAAAAATGTTTGCTAGGACAGAACTTTGAAATTTTATATTAAAAGTGACCATCCTGTGACAAGCACAAAATGAGGCAAAAGGTACAATAAAAAGTCAACGTGGTTGACAAATGCTTTCAAAAGGAAATTCAGATAAAGGGTTCATTGATACCTGATCATGTTCTTATTTTTTTTTTTCAAAATGGTAAACCTTCTATTTATAGTAAATTACCTATTTCCTTACATAATTATGTTTAATTATTATTTACATTTTCATTTTGTTTTAAATCATGTTCCTGACTTAGTCAACATGCCACTTTTCTTTAAAACTTAAGTGGCCACTATTTGTTTTGTTTCGTTTGCTTCTGGTTTTGCCACCCATGTGTTGAGTACAACTGTTCAGGGTCTAGCCATATTTACTTAGGTCCAGTTTTTCATCAGCCAAGTGGTAAAAGTTATTTTCATATTGGGGGAAAATCTTGGAATATACAACATTTGATGCAAAACATCCCTTCCCACGCATTTATGTATTTATGTATTTTTTTCTTCCCTAAAGTATAGTGCATGCCTAATTGCCTTCTCCCATGTATTAATTTAATGAAATGCCTCTTCATAAGAATTGCTTGCTAATGATAGGATTTGACTTGTGGCAAGCAATACGTAGGGTATTTATTTTTAAATAGGGACGATATGTGTATTTATGGGCAAATGGTCCCATTTCCCTTGGAGAGTCATAGATATTTTTTGAAGCTTTTTTTCTTACAAGTATAAACTTCTTCCTGGGTATAGAGCCATTAAAAGTGAATCTAATTTCAACTCATATTTAACATACCAAATATTTGTACTTATAGTAACCTATTTTTTGCCAAAGATTGGTAGTCAGTGTGGTCAGAATTCTATAAGCTGTGAATGAGGTAGAGGGGGAGAAAAAAAAATCTATGTATTTATTTATTTACATATATAAATTTTGATATGTTTATATGAAAAGTTTAATAATTTAAAAAGCCAACATAGTCAGTTTATACTTTTTTAAAATAGTATAAAGACCAGTGACAGTGACAAAGTGTCTGTTTCTGCCTTGCCTCAAAAGAAAGCACAATTAATCTTGCAGAAGACATTTATTAACCCAGATGATGATTTCACAATGTGGATTCCACCTGATGTACTTTTCAGTTAATATGTGTTTAATTCTAACCTTGGAGACACTACCTCATAAGAGGTAGACCAACAGCGTGAACATGACAAAAGACTCTCTGAATATTTTTACTGGGGATGACCGCCATGGGCAGGGCAAAGCCATAATGGTAAGGTCAGTGGTGAGACACTGACTTGGCCAAACTTCACCAACTTAACCAAGCGTGAAAGTGGGTCTCCAGCCAAGTCTGTCGTGGTGGGCAAAGGAAATTTGGAGAAGGCTTCACTCTACAGTTGGCTTTGACTGAGCAACAGTTGGTTAGCGCATTGTGTTTATGAGAATAAGACCATGGGCATAATCCCAGACCCATCCAGTTAACATCATTTATTTCCATGACCACCAACTGCACCATTAGCCCTGCCAACAATATTAGAAATGCTCACATTTGGTTACCAGGACAATTGGGCAAGAAGCAGTTCAGTACAACTGCACTACTGGATAAAGAGCCTTAGAAGACATGGTCAACACGAACATATTTGCGTTTATCTACTTATTTCCATTTTTTCACATGGACTAGATTTACTCATTTTAACTAGAATGTGGATGGGGATGGGCATATAAATGGACAAGGCAACATTAGAGGTCAATAAATTGATTTTACCGCAGGGACTCAGGGGGAGGGTTCCTGGAATTTAGCAGATGAAATCCCCACATTCTTCCTGCCTAGCTTTTCTAGTTAATGTACAGCTGAGCTAGGGTGTGGGGGAGGATCTAAGTTATCTAGTCAGAGTTAACATTTCCACAATCATGATTTTCAGAAGTGAAACAGTATGAGTTATGAGAGTAGATACTCCAAATATTTCTTTTACTCTATTTCCCTGATATTTAAACCATAAAAGAAAGGTAACTGGAGAAGCTTGATATTAGGCTCATTTCCTTTATTTTTTTAATTGAAATTCAATTAGCCAACATACAGTACATCATTAGTTTCAGATGTAGTATTCAATCATTTATCAGTTGCATATACATCCAGGGCTCATCACATCATGTGCCCTCCTTAATGCCCATCACCCAGTTACCCCATTCCCCCACTCACCTCTCCTCTGGCATCCCTCAGTTTGTTTCCTATAGTTAAGAGTCTCTCATGGCTTTTCTCTATCTTTGATGACTTCCCATTCAGCTTTCCCTCCCTTCCCCTATGATCTTCTGTGCTGTTTCCTATATTCCACACATGAGTGAAACCATATGATAATTGTCGTTCTCTGATTGACTTATTTCACTCAGCATAATACTCTCTATGTCTATCCATGTTGATGCAAATGGTAAATATTCATCCTTTCTGATGGCTGAGTAATATTCCATTGTGTACATGGACCACATCTTCTTTATCCACTCATCTGTTGATGGACATTTTGGCTCCTTCCACAGTTTGACTATTGTGGCCATCACTGCTGTGAACATGGAGGCTCCTTTGCAATCAAATTATAAAACAGCAACTTGCAAGCTATGAAATTATTTGGGGAGCCATGTGGAGGTGCACGTGAGTTGGGGACAAGAGCTCTTCTCCACTGAACCGTGGTGGTGGTAGAGGTGGTATGGAGGGAGTTGTTGCCATGGTGATTAGAGATGGCAGTGGAAATGAGGGTGGTAGGGGTGTTGGTGCTAGAATGGGTGGTGGAGGTGACAATAGAGATGAGGATGAGAGAGAGGATTTGGAGACTTATGTAAAGAAGAGGCAGAGGTGGTGAGTGCAATGATAGCGTGGACATCAACAGTCTCCTTAGTTCCAGTTACATGACAATAGAGTCATCAGTCTCCCCCAACTTTTATTCACCTGGTATTCCAGGCTTGTGACCGTAAACCCTCTCAATCCTTCTCTCTCCTCCTTCTCTGACTCCCTGAAAGACTTGTCTATCTCATTCATTTTGAGACAAGAATATACTTCTTTGTCTTAGTAATTATTTATCTCTCATATTTTTGTCACACTGTGTAGATTCTAATTTCCTAGAAATTAGTGTCACATATTAAATATTTAAATGCTGTTTTAAATATTTAAATATTGTTTTCACTAGAGAGGAGATGGGAGGAGCTATTGTCTTAATAGCATCCTAAATATGATATTAAGGGCACTGTATGTCATTGAAAATTCTGTTATTACAACAACCAGTGGTGATCATAAGATCTGTAGATGCTCTGGGAGAAAGAGACTGAGCAATAAATAAGACTGGGTTCACAGCAAGCAAACAAATAAAGCGATAACTGGGAAAAACAAAAACAAAAACCTAAAAGCCCTTCCAGTTCCCCTGTGTCTTGTCATGACTTCTCCATGGCTAGACTGCTGGGTTAAGGCTTTGCATCCTTAGGTCTTCTCCGTAGGGCCAATGCCCTTCAGACAAAGCCATCCAGAAACACAGCAGTAGTTCCACAAGGTGGGTTTATTGGAGGAAGGGAGAAGACAGAGCATGGGGAAACATGGGGGTGTTTCAGGAAAAGTCTGTTAGAAAGAACTTATTACAGGATTTAGTTGGGTGATTCACAGAAGGGCTGAAGAAGCAAAACTTTCTAGAAGGCAGGACAACTCCATGTGATTATTTCAATAAATCTACCTCTAAAGAGGGGAGACACGAGCAAAAATAAAGCCCTGGTTGGTGAGGGATTGCTCTATCATTTTAGCCAAGAGAGGGTGGTGTTTGGTATTTTGTGGGTATTTTGTGGGTGGCACCGGGAATTTTTAAAGATCTGCACTGATACAAAAATACGAGGTGTGATGTGGCCTTGTATTATCTCTCTTGTCAGGGCCTCGGCATGCCCTGGGCTAAGTCTGGCATTCTGTGAGATCGCAAGGTTCGATAGAACGATGTGGCCTAGGTGTGCGTGCCAGGCCAGCTTCTGAAGGTGAAGAAGGTTGCTCCTTTTCGTTCTTTCTCTACGACGCACTGGGATTCAGCAGCGGTTTGTATTTCTGCGCACAAGAAAAAGTTATTAATTGCCATCATGATCCATCTTCATTCCAAAGTACGATTTTTGACTCTAACGATGATACTGATGGTAATTGAAGGCAATAATACTAAAAATACCAACAAAAGAAAGGAGAGGGTTTGAGATCAAAGCAGAGGAGAGAGGCAGGAGAGCACCTCAGTGAGTGCTGACCGAGCCCCAGGAGTGGTCTTACCATGTCTCATAGGCAGGCTCGAAACCATTTGAGGTACCCAGTGATGGTGTTACCTGTATTCTCAGCTCAGAACCCCGGCACCAAAGGTGGAGTAATTTGAGGGGACAGCATACTATAATAAGCAAGTGTCTTCAGTTGGAGTCCCCAAAAGCAAAGGATTCCTATAAAAGTATTTTTTTTTAAATTGAGGTATGATTAACATATAACACTATACTAGTTTCATGGACCTTTTGGAGTTTTGTTTTTGTTTTTGTTTTTGTTGTGTACTTAAGGAGTATTCCCCTGGAAACACCAGTAGGGAACTAAGGAAGTGAGACGGGGAAAGAAAATACCTAAGGGTCAGGGGGCGCCTGGGTGGCTCAGTGGGTTAAGCCTCTGCCTTTGGCCCAGGTCATTGATCTCAGGGTCCTGAGATCGAGCCCCACATCGGGGTCTCCACTCAGCGGGGAGCCTGCTTCCCCCTCTCTCTCTGCCTGCCTCTCTGCCTACTTGTCATCTCTCTCTCTCAAATAAATAAATAAATAAATAAAATTAAAAAAAAAAAAAAAAGAAAATACCTAAGAGTCGGGTATTCGGTTAAGTCCCACAGAGACCCACCAATAAATAAGCAAGTAAGTAAGTAAGGGGGAGAGGGAGTAAATAAATAAACAAAATTCAAGATCATTAAAAAAAAAAAAAAAAAAGTTGTCAGGAGGACAAGAGGGTCCACGAAATCCTAAGTAAGGAGGCTCTCCTTGTCCACAGAGTAAGAGCATGTCTGTGTCCAGTGGCTCTCAGATGTCAGCAACAGCAGCAGAAGCACCATGAAGTCTTGTTCAACTGTGGTTTCTCATTCAGTAGGTGTGGGGTGGGACTCAAGACTTTTTATCATCTCTAACACGTTCCCAAGAAAGCTCCTACGCCAAGGGCACCGCACTTTATAAAAGGCTGACGGAGCCTGAGGACCGACCTTTGGCCAAGAGAGGCAGATGCTGGCTCCTGGGAGAGCAACAACGGTTGTTGGCACAGATGTAAACAGAGCGGCAAGCCCTGGGTGTGTGCGAGGAACTCTCCAGCGTCTGCTCTCGTCCGGGCCCAGGTCTGTCTGCATCCAGATCTGGTATTGTCAGCACTTGCAGTGTACCCCTTCTCGGTAGTGGGTGTCAGGAAGCCACAGGATAAACCCATAGGAACTTGTCAATGTTAACTGGAGATAGGCAGACTGAATGGACAGGGCATCAGAACGCAGAGCTCATTTACATGAGGAGTTGGAGGTATGTGTTAAGTAAAATTTAAAAAATTATCTCTTTGGCTGGTACTTTGTGTTTTGCTTTGTGTTAAAACCCTAGGACTGTAGCTGCACATTTTCACTCTAACCAACTAGTTTTAGCTGCGAAATGTCAAAAGTACTACAGATCACTATAGTATTCTCTATGCTATGGGTCTCATGCCTTAGTTTTAATTTCACATAATCTTCTTTATTCAGTCAAGGTGATTAATTTTCAAATAGATAACCAAACTTAATTTCCCATTTATGACTTTATAAGACGTATCCTATCACTAAATTCGCAATTCAGAGAAGATGAGTCTATGAATAATTTGTTCTACCTTTTGGGTTTAAGGAATAGGTCACTGTACTCTAGGACCATAAAAATCTCCATTTGTCCCATCCAGTTTTAAGCCAACAAGAGGGTTCCTTGTCACCCTGGGCAGAAGCACAGGTAAGCAGGAATGTTCTGGAAAGAGTTTAAGACGAAAGTGGATGCCAGTGCAAAGTTTATCTATGTTACCCTTTTTTCCTATGGGCAGTAAGAATAATTCTTGTTCTATGCTTGACTCAGACAGTACAAGGGCTTTCCATATGTTTACACACAAATCTTCACTGCACCCAGTGAGGCAAATACATGAGGGTTTGGCAAAAGTGGAGCCTTTTCCATGCATTTTTCATGAGAGAAATTTCAATAAAGTGAAATAACTCGGTGTCCCAAACACTATGCCAGCAAATGACAAGGAAGGCTGTTTACATTTGGATGGTGCAACCAGAACAGCTTGGTTTTCCTACATTCCAAGGCTTCCAGCCAGCCCTTTCAGTTAATCCATTAAAAAAAAAAAAAATAGGTCAATTAAAAAAAAAAAAAACCTGTTTCAGGAACTACCTGGAAAACACATACCATTAGAAATTTGTATTTAAATGGGATTCCTTGAGAAACAATTACCATCATACATTAAAATTTCAGTTTATACGTGCAAAGTTAGTTGGGACTTGGAGCCATATTATGTCATTTATTTATTATGTCTCGAACACCGGAACCATCCATAGAGTGAAAGCAAATTTTTTTGTTCTTGAATTTTCTGAACAACGTCTGTTCTTGCATACTTACTGAACATTCGTGTATCATCCCGTAAACCTCCAAATGTACTCAGTGGGCATGGTAAACACTTAAATATAACTGGAAATAGAAGAGATAAGAGGAGCGTACAGTATCTTCCAATGGCAGCTATTAATCTTCTGAAAAGAGTGGTGGTTCTCAAAACATGGCCCCAGTCAGCAATATCCACACCCCCATGAGAGCCTGTTAGAATGAAATGCTAGGGGTCCCGCCCCAGACCCACTACATCTGCAGCTCTGGGTTTGGAGCCCAGTATCATGTGCCTCTAACGAGGCCTCCAAGTGGTTGTAGGACGTGCCAGATTGGAGAACCAGAGACTTGGCAGCTAATAAGAAATGGCTGACGAACAATAGAACGGACAATGGTGTATAACACAGTATGACACCACAGCAGAGATCAGTTTATTTTTGTTTTGTTTTGTTTGTGAAGTGTATGAATAAATAGAAAAGAAAGGAGGGAGAGAGAGCGAGGTGGAGAGAGAGCGCGAGAAAAGGTAAGATGGTAACAGTGCGTTACAGGGGATTCATTTTTGCTACGCGCTTTTTAACATTTTCCAAGATTCATCACTGATTAGGTATTAGCTGTGATTAGAACTGTTATTGAAGAGGATAACTATGTTATGGAAGAGAGAAACAATTTTTCCTTATATTATTGTGGTGCCTTTAGAAACTGTGCCCAGCTCCATTGTAACAATGTACAAAGCGAAAATCATCCCCCATGCAACACATGGGCAGGAGCGGCTCTGCTCTCTTCACAAAGTAGGAAAAACTGTCAGCACAGAGCTTATAACCACATTTTCACCTGCTCTCGTGGTCGGCGCTTTCAACTGCTGGAACACAGGAGACTGAAACGTGGGGAAGCCTTGCCCGAAAGGTACCTCTGGTGCGGGACCTTTCACATTCATCTTCCAGATGGGAGTCCCAGGTCTCCTTTGCATTGGTTGCAAATGTGGGTATTCATGGCTTCTTTGTTATACCATTTGATCACTGAAACTGTCTTCTTTTTTTTTTTTTTTTTTTAATGACTGAAATGGTGAATGCTTACTTTTAGGGGACTTTGTGAAGCCACTCTTGGAGAGCGAAAGAGAAAGAAGCCAGAGAGGACTTTCTGAATGTCCGACCTGGTTTTACTCTGGAATTGCCAAGCAATTCAGCGGCAAATGCTGTCCTGCAAAGGGTAAGAGCTTCTTGTTGGTGCTCTAACAAGTAAGGGCCGTAAACTTAGTGACTTACAACAACACAAATTTATTCTCTGACATTTCTGGAGACCGAAAGTCCTCAAATCAGGAAGGTGGTAAGGCTGCATTCCTTTTGGAGGTTCCAGGGGAAAATCCGTTACCTTGTCTTTTCTAGCTTTGGAGGCTGTCTACAGTCTTTGGTTTATGGCCTCTTTCAGACATTCTGACCTCTGTCTCCATCGTCGTTACTCCTTCTTTGACTTCTTGCCTCCCTTCCAAGGATTCCTGTGATAACACGGCACCCACCCAGATAATCCAGGAGAGCCTCCCCATCCCATCCTTAATCACGTGTGTGAAATCCCTTTTACCACGGAAGGTAACATATTCACAGGCTCTAGGGGCAGGAGGAGGTATCATTCTGCCTATCATACAAAAGAAGAAGGTTTTCAATATTGACCTCTATTATTCTTCATCCAAATATCTCTATTTGCAAGAGATAGACAGAATTCAAGAGTCATGTAAATATTTATCCCTGACAATGACAGGGTCCATGCAATGTGCTGATGACGTAAACCAAGTTTATGTGGCAAGGTTAAGTTGAATTTCCAATTCACTATGTTTAAAGTAAAACAAACAAACAAAAAACACTTCTGTTTTAGTTATTAGAAAAGTTATGCATTGTGATTGAACATAATATTAAAATACAGATAAAAGGAAAACAAAACAAAGAAATTGGCAGTCTCTTGGATTTATATACGTATTCTTTCCTATTTTAACAAAATCGGACCACAACGCACAGTCCTGTTTTACAACTCCTATTTTATTACTCCCTCATGAAATCTTTTTTGATAGCATTATTCATTTACGAAGTTCTGCAAAATCATAAATTATTGCTCAATTTCTCTAATGTTCTTAGAGACATAGGTTGCCTTTAATCTGTTAATTTCATGAACAATTTTATGTTGAGCATTCTGGCAGGTCAATGTCTGTGCACTTGTCCATGGTTATTTCCACATGGCTGGATATTTTTAAATACTTACCTCCATAATTGATGATGCCAGGCCCTAAAATCACACAAAGGCAATAATATAAATACAACATTTGGGACATTCTACTTGTTTTTGAAAGACTTTTCTCCATTCCCTCTTTGGAGACAGAAAGCTCAGAGTCAAGTGTGTTAGGTATAGAACAGAACATCTAGACTTTATTTAAAGAAATGGCAAGTAAGCATATTTGGGATCTAGGTAATTAAACAACCTTCATTTAAAATGTATGGCATGTAATTCTATCTCTGCAGAGAGGGACTTACCTTGCCATGGGCAGAGACAGCTCTCAGTGGTGAATGTAATTGGACAAGGAAAGGTGGACAAATCCAGGGCAGTAACTGGAGAACTAGGGAAAAGAGTGGGCTGGCTGAAGGCCAAATGCAACTTTGTTAAAAGAAAATATCTGCAGGTTGATTTTTTCAAAATTGAAGTAGATGCTCATCAGTGTAGTCCAATCATCAGATGCTCCTACTGCCCTGCTGATTTTACATACGTGGAAGAAAGAACATGTTTTCTTTGACACCAGAGTTTGTTACCAAATGCTGAGACCTTAGAGACCCCGTGGATGACACTGAGAAGTTTTGCTATACAATCAGTAAGGGCTAATTTTATCGAATAACCACTGCATTCCAGATACGATGTTCAATGCTTGTATATAATATTACAAGGACTCCTCACAACATTTTAAAAAAGGAGATATCCCCGTTCTGCAAATGTGAAACTGAGGCTGGAAAATTCAGTCAAGATTTAGAACTTGACAATGATCATAGAGTTAATTAGAGATAGAGATCATACGGTTGGCTCAGGTCTGAAAAACACCAAAATCTATCATCTCAACATGCTCATTTGGCTTCAGGAAAATAAAAGGGAAAAGCGCCTAGAAGGGAGGATTTCAAAATTAAGTTAATGTTGAAGTAATTTTTAAAAAATGTTTAAGTAATGACAATATACTCATGATACAACATTAAAGGAAACAAGCCAATGTCTACATTTTTACATAATGTGAAATCAGTTTTTAAATCAAGATGAAATTCTGCTAAAGATAAATTCACGTGTGTGTATGTATGTGTGTGTGTGTGTGTGTATATATATATATATATAGTCTTAAATTTATTATAAAATAAAGTCTTAAATTACTTAAATTTAACTCATCATCCTATTTCTATTTTCTATAAAGAAGATAGTATATTTTATAAATTGTTTTTATGACAGAATGTATAAACATTTATTATTAAAAAAAAGAAGAAGAAGAGAAAGAAAATAGAAAGGATAGGCCCCCTCAAAGCTTTCTTGGCTCTTCCATAAAACAGGATATGCAAAAGAGAGTGATATTTTTTTCTTATCAATATTACAGGTATGGTGTTACACAAAAACGCATTCTGTGCTTTATTTCATTTGTGAGACCAATATAATTTGCAATCTGTTCTAAGGAAAAATTGTGAGAAGTTAGTCCAGGATACACGTTTTTCTCCTGAAAACCATAGTAAATACGCACATGCAAGAATTAACATATCCCGACATATCGCAGAAGTCAGACAAAGCTTTCGAATCCTGCTACCAGTGAGTTAAATGACCAAATATTTCACAATAGTAAACAGATATCAAGACCTGATTCTTCCCACTTTCATCATTATACATAGTGCAATTGCTAATGCCTGAAAACATGGTAGTTTGAATCAAACCATAACAGACTGTGGGGTCTAGAAAATGTCTGGGGGCACTAGAAATAGTACGATAATTTGAAGTCCTGGGCTTTCCTTGAGACGGAGACTGCCTCTGAACATTATATTGGTCTCAGCTTGGGGACTGAAAATCACCTGTAATGAATTCAATTACAATTAATCTGTGAACTCATAGAGTGAATGCAGGTGAGGTTATTTGTTTTCAATGAGCCATTTAATATAATGAAGGAGGGTTTTTGTAATCCCTAATTAATTCTTACCCCTCAGCCCACCAATTGATTAATAACCCAAGGGAGCCAACAGTCAGCCACCTCCCCTTCCACATAATTGCTACTCTAGTAGGAATGTCACATTCAAAATCACCATCATTAAAATAATAACAAATCTGAGTAGATGATGGTGGCATTCATGAGTCAAACGAGTTTCAATTCTTATTGATTAATGGGCGAAAGGACCATCATAAGGGCTGAAAATCTACCTGGAATAAATGCAGGAGTGGAGAAGGGAGCTGTGGTTTTTAGTGAGATTCCTTCAACGATCCAAACAAGTGTTTCTTTTTTTAGTGAACAGAATATAATACAGGACTGTGCAAGATGACTGCCTACTATATTTAACTCAGACAAATGCATAACAAATCACTATTCTATAGTGCGAAGGCACACCTCATAGACTCCTGTTTCTTTCTTTCCTTTTTTTTTTTTTTCTTTCCTTGGGGCCTGGATATAAGACCACAGTCATCTAAATAATCCTCCAGAAATAAACCAATGAAATTGTGAGTCTGACAACAGACAGAGCATTATACCTGCAGCTGGTAAATGTTTCCATAGTCCAACCACCTTTCCAGTAAAAATTTTATCCCGGGGGAAAGTCAGCAACTAAGATTTTAACTACTTTTCTGCAATAGAAAAGTTTGGAGCAATGGAGACTTCATAAATTTCATTATTTATGGCCTTTATTTTTCTTAGAGAACTACCCACCCATCAAGTATATTGTGAAAATACTACTACTGTATTACTCTATTCCCATATAAATAATTTTAAAAAAAATTTTTAGGTGATTAAACTATGAGACTACCTCATAAGAAGGTGCATAATTCCAAAACCATTTTATTGTTTTCTGTATTATTTGGTATGTTCGTAATTGTTGAATGAGCATTTCACTTACATGAATATCGGGAGACTAAGAACGTTCGTAAATGTCTTGGCCAATTACTTGGACTGTGACCCTCCACTGACTGGCCCGCTCTGTTTTTGTGGGGTTCCTTAAAGTTAGAATGCTTGACTCTCGCATCCTACCTGTTCTTTCCATAGAAATAGTATTTGTTTTTGCACAACCTTTGAACTCATGAACATGTTTCTAATAGATACTGGGCTAATACAAGGGTATGACCTAGTGAATTTAGTCTCTGCTACCAGGCGATCGGCCATGGTGTTGGAAAGAAAGGACATTTCCAATAAAGAGTGACTCCCAGAACTCTGGTGAGAAGGTAGTACCAATCATCAAAAGAAAATTTGCATTACTTATTAAAACTTGCAATATGTGAACCCTTTTACCTAACATACTGGTTCCAGGAATCCATCCGTATATATTTTTGTATGGTAAAGATAATGTGTATATTGATGCTTGCCACAGTATTAACAACATTATTGGAAATAAGAAGGGCAATATATGAAAGGATTAACAAAAGGAAAACATTTGTAATTTTTTTCTTACCCTGAATTCTTCCAAGAAACACAGCCCTGGAAATGGCTTGCCTGTAGGTTTGTTTGGGAAATCGATCCGAATGTATGGAAGGGGAAACACAGGAATAATGTGATGGAAAAGGAGAGGGGACATACCAATTGTAAAGCATGTTATTGATCCTGCATTTCCAGATGGCAATAATTTGCCACTGCGTATCAATCTTGTTTGTGGACCTTTGGAAGAAATGTGTCGGGTTTACCTTGCTGTTATTTCCTGAGGGTTAGAACCTGATATTTGTTGCTTCCAGACCTCGTGAGTCTCTCTGTGGAGTCCCAGCTTCCTTGCACCTTCACATTTTTCTCATCTTAAGAATTTCTGAGCAATTGCCACAGATATCCCAAATCGGGGCAGGGAAATCAAAGACCAGAAAGGGAAGGTCATACGGTGTGACTGAGCCAAAGGAATGCCAGATTCAGCCTGTGAACCACAAGGGGAGATGAAACACTGTATCAGCTGCATCGCAGAAATTGCATACGGCCATTCTCCTTAAGGTGGGCACATCATATGATGAGCACTTGGTGTTCTACGAAACTGATGAATTATGGAATGCTACCCGTGAAACTAGCGATGTACTCTATGTTGGCTAATTGGGTTTAAATTAAAAAAAAAAAATGTATTGGCCTTTCAATTTTGTCTTTGACCTTTCAGTTCCCCAGATGTGTATTATTTTATTTCCAAACATTTGGGATTTCCCAGATATCTTTCCGTTGTTGATGTTTAGTTTAATTGTGCTGTGGACAGAAAACATGATTCGCATGATTTTAACGCCTTGTTTAGTGGCCAAAAATATGGCCTGTCCTGGTGAAATATCCATATGCACTGGAATGTGTATTCTGTGTTGTATTGGGTGGAGTGGTCTCAGATGTCAGTGAGGTCAAGCTGGCTGATGCTGCTATTCAGGACCTCTATGTCCTAATAGGTCATCTGACTAATTTGTCATTAAATCCTGAAAGGGGACGCTAAAGTTTCCAACATAATTGTGGATATACCTCTTTCTCCTGTTCTATCAGTTTCTTGCGTTATGTGTTTTGAAAACCTGTTTTGAGAAATACACATGTTTAAATTATGTCCTTGATGAATAAACATCCTTACCAATTTGTAATGTTCCCTTATTATTTCTGGTAATGTTCCTTTTATGAAACCTGATTTATCTGATAGGAGGAGCCATTCCGGCTTTGTTTTGATTATGGTGTGATTCCTTTTACTTTAGACCATCCGTGATTTCTACTTACAGTGGATTTCTCATGGGCGATATAGGGTTGGGTCTTACTTTTTTCCCACTTAGATTATCTCTGCCTTTTAATCCATAATCTCTGAATAATTCTCGGTTGTTATCTCTTCACATCCTGCCTTCTCTCCCTGTGGATCTTTACTTGCGCGTGTGTTAGGCCATCTGATCGTGTCCCACAGTTCTTGAATGACCTACATAGCTTTTCCCTTTCTACGTTTTGCATTTCTGTTTGTTTAGTATCTATCTACCCATCTTCAGGTTCACTAATGCTTTCCCTGGAGGTGTCAGGTTGGTTATAAAGGAATGCGCAGCTATGACAATCCTGTAAATAAAACACGTCCTCAATGCTTTAAGGCAAAACAAGGTTTGGGTATCTTCCCTATTCACTTCTGTTAAGATCCCCGAAATATGGAATCACTAACACAGTCCTCGGAGGCATCTGGAGTGTCCCTGCAAATAGGAATTACTTTACAAGCAAAGATACTTTGTGAATTGTTAAGGGTATTTGCCAATAAATATTGTAAGCTTTGGTATTAAGATTTACTTTGCTTTTGTTATGGGAACACAGCCTCTGTTTGACATGTCCTAAATAAGAGCGGCCCACATCCTTATAAATGTTGATATGGCATAGATGAGAGGCAGCTGAAGACTTTCAGACTGCTTCCGTGAGGTTGAGCCATTAGTATGGATACACGAAAAGGAAAGTATTCAAAATGCTGCCCCAGAGGCTTATTTTTTTCACATGCCTTGATTGTATTATAACTTTGTTTCTACCTGTACCTCATAGTTACATATCTGTTGATGTTATTCATTTTTGACATTCTTTTCTTTTAATGAATTAAATATCACCAGTCTGATGGCTATTATTTTGGGGTAAAGTAAAAACACACCCATTATGAACACACTTGATTTATTATAGCCCACAAAACAATTATGATAAAAGATGGCCTTCGTTACCGTAATCCTCACCTTCAGCAGCTTCAAATGCCTTTTGGGGGGAAAAAATCCCCCCAAAACTAGGAGTAAATAAATAATGAAGTAATTTTCCTTTGGGTTTTGAAAAAAGATATGCTTTCATTAAGTTCACATTTCACACTTTCTCATGTTTCTTCTTATACCTGTTTACATGTTTGTGAGAAGGCAGTCTAGGGCTTTGGGGTAGAATACTTAGCTATGGAAAATTTTTCTCTGTGCAAATCCATATGGCCTAGTTAATATAATTATTGAGCTAAATCTGTGTACTTACTCTAGGAAATTCAAGGCTTTCTTAGGAATTCCATTTGCAAGGGTGTTTCTGTGTCCTGTGGACATAAAAGAATTTAGAAGTGTCACCAAGCCTGTTAAATAACCCAGTTTGGACACAACTATACCTTGAAACCTATGTGTTCTGAGCCAAGTAGATGTAGGTACGGACTCTGAGCTACGTTGGCAACAACTTGTGAAATCTAAAATTCCATTATAGGTAGAAAGATGTGAAAGGGCTTTCTTGAGTTATCTCAGAAAAGATAATGAAAATTATTCTGAGGGGATTATTTTTATGATATTAATATATCATCCTGATGGCACTGGGTGTTAGTGTAAGGACACTCAAATTGTTCTTTATAAACATGAGAGGAGAAAGGCTATACACAAAAATAAAATCTTCAGGATCCAGTGACATGGCTTTGTAACACCTGATGGTGCCCCAGGTAGGGCGCCATTTGC
The DNA here is from genome assembly GCF_963455335.1 of Martes martes. NCBI lineage: Eukaryota > Metazoa > Chordata > Mammalia > Carnivora > Mustelidae > Martes > Martes martes. The sequence continues at coordinate 55,738,297 of NC_137904.1, forward strand.
ATTTGAAGCTTTGCAACATGATATTCTTCCTTTATTCTAGTTTTTGAGTAGCAAATAACTCCAAATGTTAGTGGCTGAAAACAATAATCATTTATTTGTACATGTGCTGGGGGAGAGAGGATGCTGGCATCTCTCTCTTTTTTAAATGACATCAGACCTCATGAACCAAACTTCATAACCCAATGAGCCTACATCTAATTACCTCTCAAATGCCCCATTTCGCCATGCAATCCCACGGGAGTTAGTGCTTCAGTGTGAATTTTGGGGTGACACAAGGAGGTCTGTCTATAAGAGATATTGATCTGTTATTTTCTTATAATTATCTTTATTTGGCTTGAGTATCAAGACAGCTGCCGGGCTCATAAAATGTGGTGAAGTCTCATAAAGTGTGAGGTATGGTCTCCCTTTTATTTATTTTCATGTATAATATATATTCTTTCTTTCTTTCTTTTTTAAAGATTTTATTTATTTATTTGAGAACGAGAGAGAGAGCACAAGCAGGGGAGAGGGCAGAAGGAGAGGGAGAAGCTGACTCCCCACTGAGCAGGGACCCAGGGGCAGGACTTGGCCCCAGGACCTTGGATCAGACCTGAGTGGAAGGCAAACACTTGACAAACTGAGCCACTCAGGTGCCCTATATTATTTCTTTCTTAAGGGTTCTGCAGAATTTACCAATTAACCCGTCTACGACTTTCTCTCCCTCTCCATATATATATAATTTTTGAATGTTTTAAACTACAAATTCCACTTGTCCTTTTCTGAAATTTGACCTTAGTTTTGGGCAATTCTAATTCAATAGACAGAGTTTTATGTTCCTGAGTTTCAACTGGGACCAGTTTCCAAAGTCCTCTTGCTTCCCATCCTCCACCATCTCTCACGCTAAATAGACCCTATGAAAATTGGTATTTGCAAACAATGTGTAAGACTCAATGGAATTCATTGATCAGGGCCATCTATACTGTAACCCAAACAATGCACATACACAGTGGAGAGGGAGTGACTGTTGTACTGGGATGACAGGACCTTCTCTCCATCACTTCCATCAGAAACAGGAATCAAGGACTCTTCCTGGGACTTGGCCCCACATTTGATGAGCAGAATACACTTAATGTCATCATTGTTTGCTGGATCCCTGAGAGATTTACTCAAAGGAGGCTCAGAGAAAGAAAGAATAGGGAATTTTCCGGAAGCTAATTAGCTTTAAGAACCTCAGCTTTCCCCTTCAATTGACCTTGCCACACGCGATCAGACCGGCAGAATATCTGCATAAACTTTATTTGCTGGGATGGATTCGAGACACATAGCATATTTTCTGCTGGAGTATGTGTGAGTATAGGTATAAATGGATGCACTTTTCCCTAACACTTTGTGTTCCAAGGCTTCAAAATGCCTGAATAAAATGTGGTCTTTCTTTCTAAAGAAATTGATTTATATGGATGCCGTTTACGATACCCTACAGGATTCGCAAAGTGAAATATGTTCTAAATCCTGCAGCTCTAACTGTGTGATCCCTCCTGCCATTATTTTAGTCTACAGAAATTAGACTGGTAATTAACTATTTGACTGCGCAGTCATGAGGCACGTACTTTCATACTTGACCCTGTATACATTTGTGTTGATTTTGTCTTTTGAAGATATATTTAAGGCTGACAGTAAGATTCTTCTAGACCATGTGAACACACATAGATAACAAATAAATTCTTTAACTGAATAGTTTCTATTTCTTTTGTCTTTATTATTCCCAATAACTAACTTAGCAGTTTTTCTGCTTTTCCTTCCCTGAATAGATGTGGTCTTTCCGTCTTATAAGATATGGTCATTCTGGTAACGTTCTGGGATGATGTAGAGAATGGGAAGGCATCCAAGTGTAGCTCTTAAGTTATTCGAATGCATAAAGACAACAATTTAATCATTTTGAACTAGATTTTGGAGTATTCTTAATTGAAAGGCTTTCCTCACCATTGGAAACTTCACGGTCAGTGGGGGGCGAAAATATGAAATAAAGAAAGGAAAAAAACAAGCAGCCAAACTATCTAGTTAAACATCAGATTGGTCCTTTTTCACACACTTTAATTGAAGACTTCTTATTGTTATAATTAATAAATACGTTCTTTTTATCTGTTTTAAATGGTAATTGAATGGGCTTTTTTATTTTGAGAAAGTAACACATTAGAATCTTGAGTAAAATTTAAGCAGAAATAAGCAGACATAATTTTATCTTTCCCAGCAGTATTCTAAGGACTGCATTAACTCCCAGAGAGTGTGAATACCTATAGTACACACAAAAAATTATGGATAATCAAAAGGTAATATTATAATGTAGCAGACACTTAGAGGGCTGAGTCTTCAAATTCCCTTTTCTCTCCCCTCTTCCTTAGTAATTTGAATATGGTTTCCAGGGCGGCTGGGTGGCTCAGTCGGTGAAGCATCTGCCTTCAGCTCATATCATGATCTCAGGGTCCTGGAATCAAGCCCCATATCAGGCTCCCTGCTCAGCTGGGGGTCTGCTTCTCCCTCTGCCCTTCCCCCTCACTCATGCTCTCTCTCTCTCTTTCTGTCTCTCAAAACAAATTTTAAAAAACCTTGAATTTGGTTTCCACAACAACAACAATAGTCATAATTACACCATTTATAAGAGACACAGGCTAGAATTCAATCCCTGCCTTCGGACTCTAAAGCTTTTTCAACACTCACGTATGATACTTATATGAACTGATAGTAATTTAAAGCCCCATATTTTACACATTGTCTCTGGCTTTTTATACATAGCAAAACAGTGTATTGTCCCAATAATTATTCAAATGTAAGTAGATATCTCAGTACCATATTTACACAGAGAAATATAAATTATATAAACCCACATGCCCTTTAAAATATGCTTTCACTTTAAAATTACATTTGGGGGTTGCTTTGTGAAAATAAAATAACTGTTGATTTATGGGTCTTAATAAGGGTCCGATCCTTTCTTATAATAGAAGTGTTATTTATGTTGTTCCAGTTAAGACAGGAAAGTTTCTCCATGGGGGAGGAAGCCATTGATTTCCCTTTGGGGGTCCTAAAAGTGATTTTCTATTTCACAAGCTAGAAAGGAGACCCCTGTGTACTCTGCTTTATGCAGCCAAAGCTTATCTTTTCTTCAAAACCCACTCAATCCCTTTATGATTTGTGCCCATGAATCTTTCCCTGACCTCTTCAACTCGTGATCTCATGCTGCTCTAAGCTAACAGCACCAATTCTCCTTTCTACAATGGTATCGGGGAACACATGATGGAAGCAGGTAGACATTCTCCCAAAACAGGGAAACTGAGGCACATGCAGTGAAAGAATTGAGAAAGTCTTAAAGGTTAAGCATTGCTTGCTCACAGATTTAGAGTGTTTTTTTTTTTAAAGGGGACAAGAACTGATTCAAGCAAAAGACGCTGTCTCGTGGATAAGTCTAGACTCTTGGAGGACAGTGATCCAACATGGAACTCATGCTAAGTCAGTTGTGCTTCTTGAGAATAGAAAAATAGATTTTAGGGCTATCATCATGGAGTAAACAGGTAGGCATATGATGACATTAGCAGACAAAGAGGAATTCCAGTGTATGTTATCTGAACTTTCCACTGAGTTCCTCTTTGTTATTACTTTTGTTTTTAATTAGTTTAAAAAATGTTTTTTTTTAAATTTATTCGAGTGTACGTACTATTAATGTTGAGAATTCGTTAACTTTTGATAACTCAGCAACCTCAAAGTTCGAGGTGACGTATACCACTAATTGCATTTCTTCGGGGCTTGGACAGAATACCACCCATCTCCCTGCTCATGGGTTGGCTGTGGGTCCGCAGAACCTGACCTAGAGCAGCTGGACTTGCCTTCATGGTTCGAGTTGTGTTCAAGTTGACCCCACAGGTTTCTTTCCTGTTCTATTCCTGGTGGACTTCGGGCACGCTTGGGAAAACCAAATCACAGACGTGTGTTCTAAGTGTCTGTGTGTGTTTGATGTTGGCTGCGGCTCCATCGCCAAAAGCAAGTCAGACAGTCATAGGTCCAAGCCCCATAGCAGAGGCTGAGGTAAGTGTCTCTGTGGGAGGCTTTGCAGTCCTAGCTGTGGTTACTCTAGAGAAGTGAAGAACTGACAACAAGAATCGAATCCATCACACAAAGTTAACCATCGCTCTCCTTCTGAGCACCTAATTCTGCTTTCCAAAAGATAAATATTTTCTATTGTTTTTGGTGTTCACCTTTATCCCTCTACCCTATCTATCTATCTGTTGATCTACCATCCAACCAGTACATTCAGTAAATGATTTTAAGTTTATGTGTAGTTTAATTTGGTATTAGTAGATAGTTATCAATGTGAAACATTCTCCAATTCCTGTAACAGTAAATAAGAGCTTGGCCTTGTTGGACACTCATCCGTGTTTTCCCTTCTCCCATGATATCAATATAATTCATCATAATTTGGGGGTTTAATCCATTACCAGTGTTCATGTGATGCTATTGATGTAATTCGCTGCTTACATAATACTTTTTTATTTCCTATGGTCCCTTTGTACCTATTTCTATTTTTTAATGTTCCAGAAGACATTGACAAGTGTTTTGACCCCATCACTAATTTTTCCTGGTGTTCAAGCAAAGATCCCAGCACTCTACTATTTACACCCCCTGCCCCCAACAAAGCACCTCAGAGTCATCCTCCCTTCCTCTCCCCCAGAAAACCACAGTTTTGTATCCTTCTTTCTAGACTGATGCTCTCTACTCCTCATGCAAACCTGTTAACCTTTCTTTACTTCTCCACTTGAAATACTACTAGTAATCAATATTCTATTCATATTCACAGTTTCTGTTGAAAAATCAAATTTTAGATTCTTAGCCAGTGGTCTGGTTTATTTCTCATGCAAGTGTTTAGTGTATCCATTTTATTCTTTTATATTTGAATCTCACAACAATATATCTATTGCTGATCACTGTTTTAATTAGTGCCTTTTTCAAAGTGAAGACTAATTTTCAAGTCTGGGAAATTGTCTTTTTATTATTATTATTACTATTCATTTATTTTATCCCTGCCCTGAATCTTCCAGAGTTCCTTATTTTCATTACCTCTTCTCTCCTACTTTTCATCTTTTTTCTTTCTTTGCTCTCTGGACAAAATGCTCTGTATTACTCTGGCTGAAGTCACCATCACCTCTTGCCTAAATTAATATAATGCTCTCTCAACAAATTTTCCTGCCTTTACCCTTGTTTCATTGTTGTCCCAGGCTCAACATAGCAACCTTTTAAAAATTGTCAGGATATTCTCCACCCCAGACTTTGCAGTGCTTTTTATTCTGAATTTCAGAGGTAGGAGTTAACATCTTTACAACACCTATAGAGCCCTTCTTGCTCTAGAACGTCATTAACCCTCTGTCTGGCTTTCTTACTTTTCTCTCTTGCGCTCATTCCATCCTAGACATACCAATTGCTTTGCTAGTTCTCTGACCGAGAGCTTGTCTTAATGGAAAGAAAAAATGAGCTCCCCCCTCAAAAAAAAAAAAAAAAAGTGAGCCACAGATGAAAGCCACATGTGTGGCTTTAAATTTTTTAGTACCCAATTAAAAAAATAATAATGAAAAGTAAGTGACATGAATTTTAATAATATATTTAACTGAGCCTAATGTGTTTAGAATTTATCATTTTAATATGGGGTCAAACATTTTTAAATTATTAATGAGAAAATTTTACATTCGGTCCCCCAGGACGGATGCATATTTTACATTTATAGCACCATTCAATCAGATCAGCACTTGATCTATAACTGTCCTTCAGAGATGTCCCAAACGGAGGCAAGAGGTCAGGTTCCGCATTAGGCCAGTCCTTGGACCACCCCTGAAGGAAGTCTAGAGGAGCTCCCTTCCACGGAGGACAATGCCCGAGAGAGAGAGAGACCTAGCTGTGAGTTTTCAGCAGACAACAGCACTGAACCATTAAAGTCCTTGAGTCTGGAGGGAGCGTCTGAGCCACACACCAGAGGATATAAAATAAAAAGTAAGATGTACTAAAAATTAAAAATAAAGATGCAGCAGGCAGGCCTTTTAAAAACACACATTTATTTGCAAGTGTCTCTCTCTTTTTTTTTTCAAGATTTTTTATTTATTTATTTGACAGAGATCACAAGTAGGCAGAGAGGCGAGCAGAGAGAGAAGGAGAAGCAGATTCCCTGCCAAGCAGAGAGCCCAATGTGGGGCTCCATCCCAGGACCCTGAGATCCTGACCTGAGCTGAAGGCAGAGGCTTTAACCCACTGAGCCACCCAGGCGCCCCACAAGTGTCTCTTTTTAAAAAAATCTCAGACACATTATTAATTGAAAAACAAGGATTGCTCATTACTATTAGGGGTCAAGAGTTTTAGTAGGTCGGTAATTTGAGCACAAGTATCTAAATAATTCCAAGTTAAAACCTAGATCAAAACATCCAAAGAAAGAAATATATATAAAGTTATATTACTATATATGGGACAACACCAATTTATGGTAAGAGATAAATTCTATCCATATGCTAAAAATCTCCTCCAACATTTTTTATTAAGTTATGATGAGATTAAAGGAACGTCCTAGCTCTTCTTTCTGATAGAGCTGTTTAGGAGAAATTAAATTGAAGAAGTATTGCTAAAATTCCTGCTAATGTACCAAAGTCAGGAAGAATGAGTCTGAGACTTACAGCCAAGATATGACTCAGGATTGATACTGAATGCTTCAAATGGGTTTCCTTTTGTGTCCTGGACCAGAAGCATTTGCAACAATCTGTGAAAGAGATACACCAGGCAGAAAGTCCAGTGGACAGTGAGGTTTTTTCTTGATCAGGCAGAGGTTGTCAGTGATATTTCAGGCAGCGGCCCCAGAAAGGGTATCAGGCATAGACATATTGTGCCCAGGGACTGAAGGCAGGCAGAACAGAACAGACCTTATTGATAGCTGTCCCCAGCAAGGCAGCTTCCCCAAGCACACAGAGATAAAATGGCACTGCTGGAAATGCTAACTTGTCCACACTTTGTATTGCTGAAGTGGTAATGAAAATGCCTATCTCTTCTATCTGTTCCTATTAGCTTTGGCTGCCCAGCAGAAGATCCAAGTAAGTGTGGCTTAAAGGAGGTGTGCTAAGGAAAAATTACTGAAAGTCAAGAAGGAGAGATAGAATTAGACTTGACTTGATTTTGAGAAGACACTGGGGAATCGGGAGCACAAATAATAATCAAAATAGAATAATATCCTTGAGTAATGAAACTGGGTCTGCAGAATGCATTGGTGAACTCAACACCAGGGAAAATCAATAGAAATAGACCAGTATATGCCAACCACCTTAAAAAAAATAAAGAACTTGAAAGTGTCAAGTAAGCAATAGAAATAAAACAAAATTTGTTACCAGCAAAGGAAGAAGAAATCAGACTGCCTTCAGATGCCTCCTCAGCATTAAACACAAGAATGCAATGGGAGATTTGAAGGAAATGAATTATTATTAATGATTTCCATTTCCAAAGAGGTATTTTAATCATGAAGTAGGAGTCAAACACGAAGAGAAAGAATGCTCATGTCCTTTCTCTAAAAGTGTTCATTGAGGTGTTCTTCAGCTAACTGGATCCAAAAAAAAAAAAAAAAAAAAAAAAACCCAAAATACAAAAAACAAAACAAAACAAAAAGCTCAAAAGTGAGCGTTTCTAAAATAACTTAGTAGAAAACACAAAAAAACATGTAAACTAGTTATGAGAAATCAAGTACAAAAAGTATGATTATTTTTAAAAAGGCAACTAGTTGGGGAGCCCAGGTGGCTCAGTCAATTCGGTGTTTGACACTTGATCTCAGCTCAGGTCTTGATCTGAGGGTGATGTCCTGTGTTGGGCTCGTCCCTGGACATGGAGCCAATTAAAAAAAGTGCAACTAATTATCATAAGAACAGATATATGATGTTAAATGGTGATCATAAGCAGGTTCTAAGAACCCAGATCATATCCCCAAAAGTGAGGGTCTGAGATTTATAGAAGTAAATAAAATATGCTAATTTGTAAAATATGCTAAATATGCTAGTATTAAATAGGGCGGGGCCAACAAATACAATTTTATCACTGACATTGGTAAAGAGAAAATACTAAGTTCGTGTGTGTGTGTGTGTGTGTGTGTGTGTGTTTCCCAAAAAATAAAAGGTGAGCATTTTTAACATTAAGGAAAAGGTTACTTGTTCAAAAATTTGAGATAAATACCTATGCTGAAAAATTTTAAAAAAACACACATAAGAGTGAAATTAATAAAACTTGATATCCAACTAACAAAATTATTGGTGATGACAATAAATATAAATGAGTTAAAACTCCTCTATTAAAAGATAAAAACTCTTATAAATCAAAAATGCAATCCAGAAACTTGCAAGAAATGAGGTAGTAAGGAAATTTGGATTTGTAAAAATCTCCTCTACAAAAATAATAAAATAAGATTTATGAAGTAATGGTAGCAAAGAAGATATCGTGAATGGTGAAACAAACTAAAGGCCTCTAGCTAAACATAAATAATAAAAATCAGTTTTTGCTATTTTTTATATTCGACATAAAGGTGTAGAACAAATTGGACCAAATCAAAAGATGTCCCACTTAAGAAGGAGCAGAAAAGAGCCAAGTGAGATATTTTTTAAAATTGTACTGATAGGGGTGCCTGGGTGGCTGAGTGGGTTAAGCCTCTGCCTTAAGCTCAGGTCATGATCTCGGGTCCTGGGATCGAGCCCCGCATCAGGCTCTCTGCTCAGCAGGGAGCCTGCTTCACCCTCTCTCTCTGCCTGCCTCTCTGCCTACTCATGATCTCTCTCTCTGTCAAATAAATAAATAAAATCTTTTAAAAAATTGTACTGCTATCTTTCTAAATTAGTGGAACTAGAGTGGAAGTATGAGCAGTAATTTGGACAAAGAATAGAAAGATATTCTCCTTTGAGTTTGCTCTTTGCTCTCTTTTCTCTTTGGAAAGCTATCAACTACATAAAAGCACATTCACAAAAGCTGCAATAATAGTCCACATTAACCTCCCCACTCTAACCCCATTACTCTCTGGCAAAATGGTAACCTTGGAGAGACCAGAGTGTAATCCCCTAGCTCTAATTCTTTAGCAGAAAACAAAAATTGTAAGAAAAAGAGAAAAAATTGTTCAGCTACTCCAAGTGACAAATTTCAATCCATAAGACCTCCTAATTGCTGAAGCAAGAAAGTGGAAGTCTCATCCTTATGGGATTGGACAGGACATCGGTTCAGAAGAGTGGACCTCAATGCAGGACACTAACTTCAGTTCAAGGCAAGGCGCATGGTGGTGTCTCCCACAAAGCCAGTGCACTGGCCTTTCTCTCTTTTGTTTTCCCTTCAGCTGACTAAGCATATAAATCTTAACACTCATACTTCAACTTGATGTTATGCTGAAAGCATTTGATCTGTATGTAGGTTAAAGGGATTACAAAAGAGAAAATAATTCAAATAAAATCTAAAACACAGTTTGAAAAGTAAACAGGTAAAAAGAGTAAAGCTCAGAGAGAGGGATGATTAATGTAGAGCTATAGTAAGTGAAAGTTTGATTCTATGGAAAAAAGCATATTTATTAATAAAATGCAAAATGAGGTTCCCAAGAAAGATTATGAATAGAAAAGATTCTAGAATAGATTCTAGAATAGAAAAGATTATGAATATACAAAAATCATTTTGGATAAGGATGGCTTTTCAAATCCTTTGGAAAAACAATTTACTCAACAGTCACAATTAGTGCTTACTTATGGGAAACAAATCGTTTGATTCTCATTTCACATTATATATCAAAATAAATTTCAAGTTTATTAAAGAATACATTAGGTTTTTTTTTTAAGATTTAGAATAAACTATTTGTGAATATCTATCTGGTCATGGTGAGGGAAGTCTTTCCATACAAAAGCAGAGGAAGGAAGGAATCATCATAGAAATGATAAAATCTTTTGGATATATAAGGTTTAAAAAGTTGATATCTTAAAAATATCATAAACAAAAATAAATGGTGAGCAATAAACTGGGAAACATATTTAGGAGAGAAAAAAACTTGTGTGTATTCTTTTGTACACATGACAATTTTCATTTAAAATAGCACATTTGAACTGAATTCTGTGAACTGTTCTGAGTCCTGAACAAAATGTTTAAGTAGGCATGCTTAATTACTTCCTGATTTGTTTATTAGATTTGGGGCAATGACTTAAAGAGAGTAACAGGATGAATTTATGAAAGAGTAGATTTTGGAGTTTTACAAGTCATGTTAGAATCCTTCAAATATCCACTAGCTCTTTTTCCATGTGTATGTGATTCAATTTCTTTGAGTCTCAGTTTGAAATTGTGAAATTTGACTACTTGGTTTTGTCAGTATGTAATGAATACTAGTTTTTCCCCCCTCCTTTGATCCTAAAGTTTCATGGATTCCAAGTCTCTAAATAATATATTATAAAGGTAATTCCCTAGACCAGGATAGTTGGCAAGCCATCTTATGTGGGTGAATTTGGCCTGAATCATTTTGTAAATAAAGTTTTATCAGAACACAACCATGTTCTTTTTTTTTTTTTTTAACCTGTTGTCCATGGCTGCTTTCACCCTATAACAGCAAAGTTGAATCATCATGATAGAGATTTTTCTGTACTGCAAATCCTAAAATAACATACAGCCCTGCAGGGAAAGTGTGCCTACTCCTGGAGTAAACCATATTGTTACTTATTAGTTGTTAGAAGACAACAATGCACTTGTGAAATACCTGTATCTTAAAAAAGCAAGATTTTAATCTGAAAGTGTTAAAATGAAGATTCTGTGTAATAAAGAGAGGAAATGTCAAGCTTATAGGAGTGGAAAAGTGATTGCCAGGGGCTGAGGGCAGGGGAAACAGGGAGAAGTTGGTAAAAGGGGACACATTTTCAGCGATAAGATGAATAAGGTCTGAGCACCAAATGCAAAACATGGTGACTATAGTTGATTCCACTCTATTGTATCATTGAATTTGTTAAGAGAATAGAACTGAAATGTTCTCACCATACACATACAAGGATAAATACAGAAGATGATGGATGTGTTAATTAACCAGGTGAGGGGAATCCTTTTACAATGTATACTTATATCAGATCATCATGATGCACACTTCAGATGGCTTACAATTTTATACATCAATTGGACCCCAGTAAAGCTAAAATTAATATATATATGTATATATATATATTATTAAGATTCTGTATTTAGTATAATTTCCATGTGTTCTAAATCATTTTAGCTGAGTTATGTTTTTATCTGCATTATGTACCTTATGCCTTTTTTCCCCCTCTTCTTTCTCTCCTTTTCTTTATTAGCAAATGTAATGAGAGTTGTATCTAACCTGGAACTTCATTGAATGTGATCTCTGCCTCCATTATATCCCCTTTGATTTTGCAACAATACAAAATATACTTGAGCAGATGTTCTACTCATTAGAAGCCCTGGCGAATGAAATGGGCAGACTGCCAGAAATTAGGCGGAGGAGTCTAGACCTGGTATCTTCACTCCAATTCAATCATGACTTGTGCTAATCCTTTCTTAGATGAATCTAAGTTTATCTGCATGTCTTTGGCCTTAGAGGTGAAATGGAGCATTTGTTGGTATATCGTCCTTCTCAAACTTAGGAGCATTTCCTCTTTTCATCAACAGAAAAACAACCCCAGTTAGGATCTTTGTGGACTCTGGCCCTGCCATTTTAGAAATGAAGAGATGTTTGGCTGGCTGGTACATCAATTTGGCAGGTTTAGACATTCTCCAACATCCACATGTTCAAATCTAAAAATTATGAAACCGTAGTTTTATCTAATTTCTATTTATAAAACAGAAAAAAAACAAGAAAACATATCATCAAGATACACCCCTAATTCTATTCAGACCATATTTTTAAATTTTATTTTGTGTCACATTAATTTCCTCTCTTTTAACATTTTTTTCTATTCATCTAGTGTTTATATAATTCAAATAGTTGCAGATAGTCATCATGTCTACTTTTGAGTCACTGCTTGGACCAGAAAAGTATGTGGGCTGGCTTCTTCTTCTTCTTCTGTTTTATGTTCCCTTTTCCTTCAGAATTCAGTTGGTCAATATTATTGCTTTGTTTTTTTAAATACATTCCTTATACCATTTTTTCTAAATGACTCTTAACCGGAGTGCTTTCTTTTTCTGGATATGTGCATCTAGAAATTGACATTTCCGGTACCAGAGAGACATATGAGACATGGTAGCCAGTGTCTGATATTTAACTTAGTAAGATCTGAGTTTAAAACTTGTTTCTGCTTTTTACCAATTTTATGCTCATAGGCAACCATAACTTCTCTAAATTTCCTCATATAAAAATACCTATCCCAAAGTCTCACTGGCATAGATAATTGAAGCATACAGATCTTATAAAAGTGATATTTTTTCAAGTTTCATTTATCTATTTTCCATATAGATGTTATTTTCACATTATTTACGCCTATATGACTCGCTTCTTTTTTAGAAGCAAGAACAACCATGAAAAAAATTAAAAAGGAAATTTCAGACTACTAAATACATTACAATGCTATGAGGAGTCAAATACTTTGCCACTGGTTCTGGGAAAAGAGCTCAGTGGAAGATAATAGGGTCTGCAAATAGACTTTCTGGTAATGTTCATATTTTACAAATGATAAAAATGCAATTCCTATTCACTTGGGGAAAATTAGATTATTTCAGCAAAAATTTTGGAAACATTGTCAAAAATGAATCCCTATCTTATAAAAATCCAAGTTTTTAACATTTTAAAATAATAAGAAATGGTAAAAAGAAATAAATCAGCAATGTGAACAATTTCTCTTTGTATATATATTTGAATTACGAAGACATTACCGAGAAAATATGTCATAATTGTTCAGATCTTTCAGAAGGTAAATCTAAGAGTGCTTATGGAAATTTAAAAACCAAACATAGATATTATTTAACCCAGCAGTCCTTTTAAAAAACTTACAGTCAAAAGGTAATTGGGGGCATCTGGGTGGCTCAATCAGTTAAGCGTCTGACTCTTGATTTCAGCTCATGTCATGATCTCAGGGGATCTCAGTGTGGGATCAAGCCCCACACTGGGATCTGTGCTGAGCAGGAAACCTGCTTAAGATTCTCTCTCCTGGGGTGCCTGGGTGACTCAGTAGGTTAAAGCCTCTGCATTCGTCTCAGGTCATGATCCCAGGGTCCTGGGATCAAGCGCTGCATCGGGCTCTCTGCTCAGCAGGGAGCCTGCTTCCTCCTCTCTCCTGCCTGCTTCTCTGCCTACTTGTGATCTCCATCTGTCAAAAAAATAAATAAAATCTTAAAAAAAAAAAAAGATTCTCTCTCCTTCCTTCTATGACTCCCAACCTCCCTGCTTGCTCACACTCTCTCTCCCCTAAATAATAATGATAATAATAATAATAATAATAATAAAATTAAAATTAAAAAGGTAACTGGTCATATGGACAAAAATGAAGCTCAGAATAGCTCATCAAAGTTTTATTTCTCATGTTAAGATTACAGAAGCAAAAAAAAAAAAAGATTACAGAAGCAACACAATATGTAACAAAAATAGATTGAATAAATTAAATTACAGTTAATTTCATACAACAGAATGCTTCTTAACTATTACTATTTTTTTTTGTATTTGTGTGTTTGTATCTTTAAATTGTTTTGAAGTAGTAACACAGAGTTAACATTTTTAAACTGCTGATTTCAAAGTAGTATTTATACTTTGTTCTCACTGCTTAAAAAAAGACTTTAAGGGATGCCTGGGTGGCCCAGTTGGTTACACAACTGTCTGTCTTCAGCTCAGGTCATGATCCTGGGGTCCTGGGATGGAGCCCTACATCGGGCTCCCTGCTCAGCTAGGAGTCTGCTTCTCCCTTTCCCTCTGCCTCTTCCTCTACCTGCTTGTGTGTGCTCTTGCTCTCTCTCTCTCTGCCAAATAAATAAATAGAATCTCTAAAAAAAAGAAGACTTTAAAAACAGAAAGAGAAAATGAGTGTATTAGCACACACACACACACACACACACACCCTTTAGAACCTAGAGAAGGCTCTGCATTAATATTAAAAGTAGCTCCATCTAGGCAGTAAGATTTCTCATTATTCCTGATTGTTTATTTTTTAGATTATTAGTACTAATTATTTTCTTCTGGAATCATCATGTATTACTTAAATAATCTGAAAGTTCTAATATAACATTCAACCCATCCTTGCTCAGGATACAAAACTTGGCAAAATACAACTTTTAAATTTTAGAAATTATCTTCTCTGGGCTGATATTTCAGAATATGTGAACATGTAGGGTTCATTCTCTGTGTACAGTGGAAAATTTCTGAATCGAATTTCGAATTTAGGTTAATCCTATGGAATATTTGGAAGCATTGATATTTCTAATTTCTTACATATTTTCTGAGAATGAAATGAGGGGGTTGTGTTGGGAGTCTGTATGAGAGATTATAGGGGCAATGGTAGAACTGTACTGATAAATTTGGGCAATATTCCATAGTTAAGAGTATAAATGATTTACACTCAGGTAACAGTGCTCTAATTTGAAGTACAGTTATATAATTTTGTCTTCTACCAATTGTTCTTGACCTTTGAAAAAGGAATTTCAAGGGAATGATGAAGTTACAAATGAAACTTAAATCAATTAATACAATAATTGGGGACCTAGGAAAAAGAGGTGCTTTGTTTATGTTTTATAGAAATTCAAACTCAATCCTTACTTAGATTTCTTCCTTATCTGTCACTGTTTCAATTCTGTAAAGTCATCCCAGGTATAAATATGCTTTTTACATTTCTGTTTGCAGGAAATTTTTGGCTACTCTGTAGCCTTTATTGAAAATAAATCTGTCTTGTTCATTTCTCAGTAAAGGAAGTCATCCATGCCTTTTGTTTTCTGAATCTCTTATATCAGGTTTATTGAGAGCACCCAACTATAATAAGGACCTAATGTGTGCCTGGTTCCTTGGGGAGTGCTGAGGATATAGTGTCAGACAACCTAGAGACATCCCAGTGTTCTGACAGCAATCACAAGAAGTTATGGGGGACAGACGACATGCTATGAGATCACTGCAGGTGGTGGAGGGAGTGTATTGTAGAACAGGAAATTGTACAGAATTTTACAGAGAACGTTATCATATTGAAAAATGGAATATCTAGAAATCAAGGAGCAGACTAAGACAGTTTTTTTGTTTGTTTCTTGAAAAGAACGGTTTATTGATTTTTGAACTGCAAACAGTTGTTACAAAAAGGGTTTTTTATTTCTTTTAAATAAATTCAAATGAAGAATGACAAGTAGGAGGTGACAGTAGTGACCAGCAAGAGGAAATGACTAGATTCATCTTAGTGTATGTCAGCTCTGTTTACACTGACATTGGAAATTCCAAACCTGGGATGCAGAACCTCCAACCTGGGATCAGGATATCTTGAAATGAGCACATGGAAGTCAAAGCGTTTCTTCCTCTTTCTCTTTTTCTTTTTTTATCTTTTGTCCCTTTCTGAAGCTACACATTAAAGTTGCTTTCCTGGGGCACAGGGTGCCTCAGTCAGCTAAACATCTGACAGCCGCTCAGGGTCCTGGGATCGAAACCCCCCCCCACCCCCACCACACGTTGAGTCCCCATTGCATTGTATAGGGCTCTGTGCTCAGCAGGGAGTCTACTTGGTCCTCTCCCTCTGCTTCCCCACACCCCCTGCATATTCTCTCTCTCTCAATTTATTTATTTATTTATCTATCTATCTATCTATTTATTTATTTTAAAGAGAGAGACAGCACTTGGCTGACTCAGTTGGCTAAGTATCTGACTCTTGATTTTGGCTCAGGTCAAGATCTCAGGGTTGTGAGATAGAGCCCTGCCCCAGAGTCTGCTTCTCTCCTTCTCCCTCTCCCCCCCATCCCTCCCCCAGTGCATGGTCTCTCTCTCTCTCTCTCTCTCAAATAAATAAATAAATATATATTTTATTAAGTTGCTTTTCGCGATGCCTGTGTAGCTAGGTTGGTTGCCATCTGTCTTCAGCTAGGTCATGGAATCAAGTCCCACATTGGGCTCCTTGCTTAGTAGAAGCCTGCTTCTCTCTCTGCTTGATGCTCCCCCTACTTGTCCTCACTCTCTCTCTGACAAATAAATAAATAAAATCTTCTAAAAAATAGTAAAAAAATATGGTTTCCCTCTGTACTGTGACAAAACTTTTATTTACCTTCTTGGTCCCACCTGTGAAAGGTCTGAAGAGAAAGAAACTCTATTTGCAGCCCAACATAAAGGAGGGACAGTACTAAAATAGATAATCCAACAGGTTTTGCATTGTTTAAAATTATTTTTCAATAAAAGAACCCCCAAACGTGTTAAGTTGTAAAAAATGTTGAAGAATGATACATTAAAATTGTGGGGGAAGTGGAAAAAGGACACATCTCCAAATTTTAATATTCACATGAAGAGCATAATTTAATATAAAAGAATATATTGCCTGGAGTTGTTTTCTCAGTAAATATAAACCAAATTATCCCCAGCAAAGCCTAGTTTGGCAATAAACAGATTTTGATGAGCTAAAAGAGCTTTTTTAATAGGTTGATGTACAGTGACAGGCAAAATTTTTGCTTTCCAATTTCTAAAAGTTTGTTGAGTCTTAAAAACCAGTGGAAAAGGCATGTGTGAGAGCTCTGAGGATAAACTGAGAGTATTTGCAAGGAAAAAGATGAGGGGAAGTTACACTGGTAGGCTTGGAGAATGTGTCCTACGTAGGAAATCCTAAAATTAATCTCACTCCATCGGCTGAGTGAGAGATCCGTCCCATTTCATCTGGCCACTTTGCTCTAATTTTCTCTCTACAAGCAAATACTAAAAATCAACGCTTCAAACCACATTCTAACAAGAAGCTTTCTCCAAAGGACCGAGCACATGACAATGAGTTTTAGTTATGACAGAAATTTTATAGACTCATTCCGTTGGCAGCTCTGTGATTACCGGGTGGCCTCGGTTACGGTATTTTTTTGTATAAAATCTTTTCAGTGCACTTGACACAGGGAGACCCAATATCCGTTTGTCAAATGCTCTGCTTTCTGGTGCCAAACAGATATCTACATGGTCAGACTGCTGATCTGTTGATAATTTTACATCCTTGAAGTCAGGTTTTACGATCTCACCATCTGAAGACATCAAAACATTGAAGGCACCAGACGACGGCCGTCACTTGATATCTCCCCTCTCTCATTTTTGTTTTTTGTTCAGGTTGATGGAAAAATGTAAATGTAGGTTTGGATATCAGGATGTTAGCACAACCCTAGGGGGAAAGGGTAGTTTTCTTTGTAACTTGGCAGGCCTGGAATGGCCGCTTCTGACATCATGGGTATTTTTAATGAAATATTAATGACTCTGATTTTAATAGGAATTTCAGCACAACCTAAATTAAGCCATTGGAAAAGGGATATGGTCCCGTTAAGAACAGTAAAACCGTAAGCCCCCTTCCTGAAGAGTAGCTGTGGGTAGTTAAAGTGACAATCAATTTAAACAGGCCATATTGCTTCGTAAGTCTCTGAAGTGTGAAGTCCCAGCATGCCTGATGTATTTCATTTTAATTTCCTTTTGGACAGAGCTATGGTTAGTAGGGAACCTCACACACAAAAAGAAAAAAAAAATGTGCCAAAGAGGAGGAAATTATTTAACCCTTTCAGAAAGCTATGCAATGCATTTAGCAAAGCAAAGAAAAATAAGCATGATTCGATTTCTCCTTTTGTTTTTAAAGAAAAATAAGACTGAAGCAGGAGTCAGTCATGTTGACCCACCCTACTGATGATTTCTGTAAAAAAGCCCTAAAATGCTCTCTTAACACTTACTTTGAGTTGTTGTTGTTGTTGTTGTTGT
The DNA here is from genome assembly GCF_963455335.1 of Martes martes. Lineage (NCBI taxonomy): Eukaryota > Metazoa > Chordata > Mammalia > Carnivora > Mustelidae > Martes > Martes martes. The sequence goes on from NC_137904.1 coordinate 55,756,163, forward strand.
GTGTGTGTGTGTGTTTTAAGAAACTAGTGGTTCAAAAATAAATCTCTCTTTGCTCTTTCTATACAAGAAGGTAAAAAAAAATCATATCATCTCACATTATTATTTTTTTTTCCATCTCTCCTTGGAATGCCATGTCTAACTGGTCAATTGCCGATCTGTTGATAATTTTACAACCTAGAACTCACGTCTCAAGATACAGCTTTGGGAGGCAAATCAACTTTGATGTTTTCAAGATGGTGGCCTTGTCAATTTTCACGAGAATTCCAGATAAATCTGAAGGACTTTTTAAAAACTGTAAATGTTTCCTACGCACAGAAGGCTCAGCTACCTACAGAAGTTTCTGTGAGACTGTTTTGCTCCAGCAAAGCCAGGAGAGAAGACAGCAATTACGTGGTGAATGCGGAAGGCAGAGCTGGAGTCAGAGTCCGGAGAGCTAACTTTGACTTTTATTATCTTTGACACGACTTTATAATTTGACATTGTTAAAGTCATTTGTTCTGCCTTGGTTTCATTTTTTATCCTCTCAGTAACTACTGGGATGTGCATTAAACACAAAGCACCTTTTGAGATTTTTATATGTTCAAAATATCAATTTTAATGTACCTAAAATATTAGCTGTTGAGAAGAAAGGAAATTTTGCCATATGTGGGATATTTTCGCCTTAATACAAATTTAAAGGTGGCTGTCTGTATTAAAATCATCTACAGGAATATTTTTATCCAAGGATTATTTTAATACCCAAAATAATGGACCCTGTTATGTGTCCTTGTATAAAGAATGGAAAACATGACTGTATTCTCTTGATAAGAATAGCATATATCAACTCGTAATGGAATGAAATTTCATCAAATTAATGTTCCTGAAATACAGTTGTGGCAATAGTACACATTCTGGTAAGAAAAAAAAAAAAAATCTAATGCTCCCAAGACTAAAGACGGAATTTCTTTCCTAGACTGACCTTCAAAGCATTCCAAGATTTCATTTGCTTCACCTTAATGCCTGTCCAATATCTTTTCCCATTATTGCCAAACTGCACTCCTTTCTCTAATCTTGCTTACTATTATTCCCTCTCTCAGGGATTGTCTTTGACATCAACAGTAGATGTCAAAACGTACCCAGCATTCAAGGTCTAAAACAAATGCCATCTGTTTCACTGATCTACTGATTGCACATGATTTCTTCTTCCTGGATTCTCATAGTAGCTGAATTTTGTGGTCATGAAGAGTTAGCTTAAACACTGGCCCTACTAATTTAGGTTACTGACCTCACTTATTCCCCTGAATTATGAGGCTATCTGAAAGGTATTAAAAATGTCTTCCCTGTAAAGTTAAGAGATGTGAAGTGCACGGCAGACTTTGCCCATAGCACATGTATAGTTCCTTCTTTTTCTCCTGTTGTCTTCTACTACAGTACATATCGCTTACTTATTTATAAATAAATAACATGTTAACATTATATATTATTGATATAAACATTTATAGATATTCCATTACTAAATTGCACAGTAACACACTGACCTTTCTATCCTGGAGTAAGGAACTTCCTTCCCCATTCCAGAGAGACAGGAGGGGCCAGAGCCTCCCTCTACTTTCTCCCGCAGCCTCCAGGAGCAACATATGGCTACATGACCTCAAAGCTTAACCAATCGGATACTCGTCAGGATTTGGATTCTGAGCAAGTAAGACAAAGATGAAGAACAGGTTACAATTCATATGCAGAAGTATCAGGAACAGTGTCTTATAGCCATTGCCTGGCCAAAATATCTCTCCTACGAGGTATGGCCTCCTGCTTCTTGGCTGCCTCTGTCTGGTATAGTTTCCTAGCCTGTGCACATCAATTGGGTCAGCCCCTGATCTACTTGATTTCTCTTTGCTTAAGGGGTATTCATCCCAAAGATACAGATGTAATGAAAAGAAGGGGCCCATGCACCCCAATGTTCATAGCAGCAGTGTCCGCAACAGCCAAACTGTGGAAGGAGCTGAGATGTCCTCGACAGATGAATGGATAAAGAGGAATGGAATACTACTCAGCCATCAGAAAGGACGAATACCTACCATTTACATCAACGTGGATGGAACTGGAGGGGATTATGCTAAGTGAAATAAGCCAATCACAGAAAGACAATTATCATATGGTCTCACTCAAATGTGGAACATAAAGAATAGTGAAGAGGAACATAGGGGAAGGGAGGAAAACTTAATGAGAAGAAATCAGAGAGGGAGACAAACCATGAGAGGCTTTGGACTCTGAGAAACAAACTGAGGGTTGCTGGAGGGGAAGTGGGTGGGGGGATGGAGTAACTGGGCGATGGACATGAAGGAGGGCACGTGTTGTGATGATCACTGGGTGGTATAAGCAACTGATAAACCACTGAACACTACATCTGAAGCTAATGATGTACTGTATGTTGACTAATTGAATTTAAATTAAATAAAAGAATAAAGCTACTGTAGGTTCTGTTTTTTTTTGCAACTGAGAGCAATATAGGTCTTAAATTTAGCTAATATCGACCTCAGAGTTCTTGAATACAGCACAAGTGCCTGATGGATTTCCTGGTTTCCTGGATTACTTCTAGATGAAAATTTGTCCACTATTACCCCAAGTACTATTTGTATAGAAGTGTCAGGACAAATACTGGAGACTTTTTCCTTATTTGTCAGTTTTTATTTCTCTAGCTTTTTTCCAAAGACAACTTATATTTTTAGTATCCCTGTAAACTTATGGATATAAACATATCTGAAATGTTTCTATTACTTGAAGTTATGGTTTGATTTCTGAGTCCTTTTTCCAAAAACCTGCTAGTTTTGGAGAGCATCCTTGATTTCTGTTAAGACAAATTTTTATTTTGTTTTGTTTTAGAGCTTATCTTCTATATTTCTTTCTCAGACCTTGGGTCAAACTTTTCTCCACAGAGGCAGATTTTCTTTGAGACAATAGGTACAACCTTTTAGTGGTATTCTATCCAAATGCATTAGTTCTTCTGTTTTTTGTTTTTTTTTTTTTTTTACTTCCCTTGAAAATGAAAATCTTTATATTGTCATTCTAAATATTAAAAACAACAAAAAACTAAATGTCCTCCCATAGGCTACTTGCTTTGTAGTAAGAGTTTGTAGATAAAACAGCCATTTTTTGGAGGGGGGGGTTCGATAGCTAAAAAAAAAAAAAGAAAGAAAGAAATTAATATTAATTGTTAATTCAGGCAAGTGAGCTATAAAAGTACTGGAGTGATACATGCTGGGTAAGGGGCACAATTAACCAAATGATCTATTATGTGGTCCAAAGAACTTTAGAAAAAATTGAGAACAGATTATATAAAGTCACATTGCTTTTCTGTAAAAAAAAAACAAAAACAAAAACAAAAGACAACAACAAACAAAAAACAATCTATGCTTGAATCAGTTAAGAAATTCCAACTTAAACCTGACTTTTAAAAAATAGGAAACAACTTTGATAGCTCAAATAAAAAACAGAGACGTCAATCCCCCAGCATTCCAGGCACTGGAAGGCCAGTAATATCACCAAGAACTCACATTCTTCAACTGCTCGGTCTTCCAGTTTCTGGCTTTATCCTAAAACCAGTTCCTTTGGCCTTAGGAGAGTAGGTAATCCCAACCGCTCAGCATTACAGTTGACCTGACAGCTTCCAGAAGTTAAGGGAGACTGTGGAGGAACCTGTGGCTCTTCCCCCTAGTACGCACGTCCTCTTCTTACAAAGTAACAGACGGTGAGAAACTCCACCGGGCAACCTCAGCCCCTAGTTTTCTTTGCAACTGAGTGACCAGGTTCTGGGTAATGGGATGAGAACATAAGCTATGTTATGGGAAAGACATACAGTGCTATGTTTCTAAGTCACAGTCTTTTGAGGTTTGTTTGTTGTTTGTTGTTTTGGTTTTGCTTTTATACCCACCTAGTGTGGCTAGTTACTGTCATCACCAATACACAGATTATCTCTATAGGCATCATTTTTAAATTAAGAAATCTTACCACGGAAGTCCCCTAAAACACCCCACTAAAACTCAGAAGACTTTTTTTTTTTTTTTTTATGGCCAGGACTAGGCCACATGCCCACCACCGAGCCAATTAAATGCAGGAAGTACTGGAAGTATCATAATACTGATTACCATGAATTCTTAGAATAATCAGGGTCTGTGCCCTGGAGCTGGGGATGCAGAAAGTTTCCAAACAGCACATGAGGATGGGGAACGCTCAACAAAATGACCGTTTGAAGGAAGAAAGTCAAAATTGAACTAACATCCCTAATGTAACTGCTGTATTTAAAAATGTATTGTGTTTTATCCTCATGTACAGGTGAGAATACAAGCGTGCAATTATATACAATGTTGCCTCAATCCCAGTGTGTGCATAGTGCGATGTGTGGGTGTGCGTGAGAAGACGACAGATAGACACACACCCAGAGCCCCTGCACCTCACTGTGTCATTCACAGTCCATGTATCCTTTTCATTCTAGTTTTTCACTTAAATTATGCCCTCATTTCCATGTGACTAAGGCTTTTCGTGATTATTCCATTAGTACTCACATAAAAATTCACGGAGTAGGGGCACCTGGGTGGCTCAGTGGGTTAGGCCTCTGCCTTTGGCTCAGGTCATGATCCCAGGGTCCTGGGATCGAGCCCCGCATCGGGCTCTCTGCTCAGCGGGGAGCCTGCTTCTCCCTTCCTATTGGCCTGCCTCTCTGCCTACTTGTGATTTCTCTCTCTGTCAAATAAAAAATTAAATAATTAAAAAAAATTCATGGAGTAAAAAGCTCTGCACTGTATTTTAATTACATCACCTTACCTTACCTTAGTGTCACTCGACCTTTGCAAACTTGATTCTCATTTGTTTCCAAGGGATGTCATAATCAATGCCTTCATGTGTATGACTTCTTATCCCTTTTAGATTATTTCATCAGGGGGGCACCTGGGTGGCTCCGTTGTTAAGTATCTGCCTTGGGCTCAGGTCATGATCCCAGGGTCCTGGGATGGAGCCTCATGTTGGCATCCCTGCTTGGCAGGAAGCCTGCTTCTCCCTCTGCCTGCTGCTCCCCTTGCTTGTGTTCCTTCTCTCACTGTGTCTCTCTCTGTCAAATAAATAAATAAAATATTTTTTTAAAAAATATGATTTCATCAGGGAACACTCCTGGAATGTTCAAATCACAGTGATCATTACTGTTACCGATACCGCATCCTGGCAGATTACTTTCCAAAAGGCTATACCAAGTTACACTTTTCAAATAATATAGGAACATGCCATATAAATGTAACCTTGCTTGGTTGGAATTTACTTTTTTAATTTGTCACTTTAATGGGGCTAGAGTGTCACATCATTATTAAGGCCATTTACCATTACTGGTAAGTGAGACAAAATTTGCAATGTATATCTTTTTCTTGATCTCTTATTTGATTTCTCCCCCTACCCAGGATTTTAATATTTTCTTACCAAAGTTTTAAGTTATTTTTAAACAATAGAGTCACTTTTGAATATATTTATTTCAAAGGCAATCTGAAAGCTTAGAGAGCCATTCATAAATATTTGGCAAATGGTCATTTTTTATTTCTTATGTATAGGAACACACATTAATCATTTATCCTTTTAGAATCAACTTTGATATTTCAAATTACTTATTTCTTCCACATGCAATTTAGTAAAAATATATAAAGTTATAAGTAAAATTCCTCTGAGTTTCAAATAAGATTTCATCTAATACACAACTTATCAGGAGAAGTGGCACAATTATCCTATTTTATCTTCGTTTCCAAGGATATTTTATATATACAAGTCTTATTTTTTTGTCTCTCAGTTACCAAAAAACCCCCAAAATTGTAATAAATTTTCTGAAGGACATGCTTTTTTCCTTATCCTGGAAGAAAAGTCATCATCTTTATGCTTACAGACTTTGAGTGATCAAGGAAGGACACAACAGATATGAACATGTTTTGGAGTTTTGGGAGTTAGCCTTTTTTAACCTTCTCCACAAACCAGATTTAAATTTCTCCATAGAAATCTTAATCTTTTGCTGTATCATTTTCCAACAAATGGGTCATTGGTGAGTATTTGAATAATTTTCACATTAACTCATTTATTTTTGGAACCATCTGAAGTTGGCAATAAAAACTATTTTCATCATTTTTGTGTCATCCGGTGTGCTGGAATGAGAGGCATAGCTGATGGGTCAAATTAAGAATATTCAGATTGGGGTAGTTGGGTGGCTCAGTCGGTAAAGCATCTGCCTTCAGCTCAGGTCATGATCCCAGGTTCCTGGTATCAAGCCCTACATCAGGCTCCCTGCTCAGTGGGAAGCCTGCTTCTCCCTCTCCCATGCCCCCTGCTTGTGTTCCCTCTCTTGCTGTGTCTCTGTCAAATAAATAAATAAAATTAAAAAAAAAAAAAGTGTGAATCTCTTCCAATACCATCCTTTCGTGCCTACACTCCCTAAGGCTGCACTGATGTTCTCAAGATCCTTCCTCCGGAACCAGAACTCAGGTCTTTGGACCCCCCACTCTGGTTCTTTTTACCTGTGTGAGAGAATATTGTCAAGGATACAGGAAATCGCCGCATCCCTTGCTTTGCAGTGACACATGAGCCCCGAAGTAGGTGTACATCATCTGTTCAATCTGTCCAAGTCTATCGTTTTCAGTGCTTTCTTCAAATTGTCCCCTCTGCCAGGAAGCCCCCCTGGCCCACGCCTCACTTGCTCAATGTCTGCTCCCAGCATGGTGAACTCCATATATAAATTTCCATCACTGCTAGTATCTTACTTCCTCAACTAAGTTTTAGGCTCACTAGGTTTAGACAGTGACCGTGCCTATCTCGTTTATCATGGAATGCCTAACCTTCAGCCTAGAGCCTGACACACAGTAGGTGATAAGGAGAAAAAGAAAATGACAAGCTGAATCTTTTAAAAAGATTCCAACTGAGCATCCTTTTTTTTTTTTTTTTGAAAGACTTCCCTTACCTATTACGTGTCAAAGTCTGTCATGACAACACACAAAGAACCCTATCTCTTTAATTATGGCTTCCCCAGTTGACTAAGAATTACTTGACTCACCTGTTTTTTTCCCCTTTGCAAAGATAATAACTGATACCGTGCCTGGTATATAGTAAGTGCTCTGTGTCTCTCCAAATATATATAATGCAACACACACACACACACACACACACACACAAACACAGCCTCAGTCAGTGTGATAGGTCATTATTTCCTGACAAATTTTTGGAGCTGAGGAGTTGACACACTCATTCTGTTGGAAGACATGTCTCCCCTCGCCCCAGTCTATGATGTCACGGGAGAGAACAAGTCAGAAGTATTTGGACATTTGAGTTGTAACTGCTTATCTTTACTTTTCTTGGGTAACATAAATACTTTAACTTGTAATATACAAAACTTTGATTTTATTTTAGAAAAGGTGTATGTCAAACACACCGCAAGGGGAATCACTCATTCCAGGATTTGGGTTATTGTGATATTGACCTTGATCCTGGAAGGAAAGATACATGCACGTGTTAGGGTAGAACAGGAAGCAATGGGAAACACTGAAACGCATGCAAACTCCATGGGAACTCCAGCCTGAATCGGTTCTACTCTCTGCCATCTCTCCAATGTTTCCAAGTTGTGTCTAGGACATAATAAGTGCTTCATAAGCATTTGTTAAGTTCCAAAACAACACAATGGAAAAAGGTCTTATGAGCACTTCATTTCTTTGGGAAAAAGTTTTGAGTATGTTGAAAAAGAATTACTCAGTTTCACACACTCTACATGTCTGTCTAATATATCTCTTTACAGCACAACATAATGAATTTGAAATAAAATATACAACGAGAAGCTAATTTTCTTAGTGTGTTTTCCTTTATGACTTAGAGCAAATAATTATGAAATGAACGATCCCTAATAATGACCACACAATCAGGGTTTGTATTTTTCTTCTTTGTTAACCCTAGACCCTGTTATTGAAATGGAAAGTTAAGCTGACATTTTTGCAAGTTTTTTTTTTCTTTTTTATAGTCTAAAGGTTAATGAGCTGTCGTGTGGTTTAGTGCTGTGTGTGCTAAGCTAGCACCTAATATGTTAAGTTGGGCGTGATTCAAGCCTCCCAGAGAAAAGTGGCCTCTGACAGTATGGGTGGGGGAGGGGAGGACAGAAGGGAAGAAGCCAGTGCCATTGTGCTTGTGTTATTGCTCAAGAAAGGTGGTCCTGGTCAGCGCACACTGCTGTTTGGGACTTTATATGCAAGCTGTTCTCAGGGGGAACATAAATATCCCACATTCCATTTCGAGAGGCGCTGGGTTATAGGTTATTGACCAGTTTAGGGATTTATAGCCGGAGTCAGTAATTGTTAAGGAAAAATGGCTTGACGATTTTATTATAGTGGAAGCCTGCTGGAAAAGTTACATATAGATTTACTTGGGAACTAACCTGATTTTAGTAATAATAGGTATGTCTGCGTGTGTGTGCGCATGCATAGTCATATTCTTATACTTTAATACAGACTATGTTTTCCTTTTCACAGACAAGTGTTATGGTACTAATTCAGGTGCACGGATCACATGAACACGTATACCATACATTGTTTCATAAGAATATATCGATTATTGCCTATAACTGAAATGCTGACAAACAAATCCTTTCTGAACAATGAGAAGTGGTTCATTTGTTTCAGATTTGAGGGTAATCGAGGAAGAAAAAAGAAAAGAACAACTACTATTTTGCTAGTTGGTTTCATATCTCACCACCACATTGCCCCCCCCAAAATATATGCCCACACAATTTAAAATCTGAACAAATTAATCAACTAATTATTTTTTGAATCCACAGATTTTAAAGAGTAGAACTAGAGATTTAATTATCACCCCAATTCTTTTTGATGTTTTATCCTGAAAGAAGACACAGATCAAGATTTAGTGCTAAAAATTAGTTTGATGTTTTTATGTTGACATAGAATATTATGAAGAACTTCCTCTAAAAGGCATTCAGCAAGCAGGTGCTACTGCAAAGGTCTGGGGCAAGTTTTAAGTCAGAACTGTGGGTTTCTGTTTGATTGAATTTTGTAAGCAACAACTGAACACCCAGGGTTTGCCCGCCAGATGAGTTGTAGGGGAACAGCTTCAACATATAAGCCTACGTCCCCTTTCAGACACGCAAAGATGAAACTGACAGAAGAGAAACATAGGGAGGACATTTTTCAGGGTGATAAGCTAGGAGAGAGGACCACACCCACGGTGGACACCTCAAAGGATTTTTGGCAACACCTAACTCTTCATCCACAAAGAAACAACCCAAAAAAGATCCCATCAAAACTCCACTGTATACTCTGCCTGCCCACATCTCATCCTCATCACCAACACAGAAGAAGAACCAGAATTAAGAACAAAGTGTGTTGATGTCAGTTACCGACCTTCGGGAACAATGTGGTTATAGAGAAGTCTGAGGAGAGTAAGAATCTGGGAGGATTTCTGCCTAACAAACACCTTCACTGGGCAAAGAGATATGCTTTCCACTGCAAAGTATGTTATACTAAATTTCACCCCGAAAACGGGCTTGGGATGCCTCCCATGAGCCCAGCTTTATTTTGCAAGGCTTCAGTGGTGAACCAACACAAGCAAGGTTGGTGTGTCCACAGAACTTGTAGCCTCCTGAGGGAAGACCAAAAGTAAGCAGTTGACAAATGATCAGGGTTGTTTCTTAATGTCATAGTTAAAATGAAGAAAATGAGGTGATGATAAAATAAAAAAATAACTGGAGATGGCCAACCTAAGAGGTTCTGAAAGATCGTTCATAAAAAGTGACCTCTGAGCAGAGACTTGAAGGTTGAGGACCAGCCAGTGGGGTTGGGGCTAGTCTCAGAGATGGAACCTCCATCCTGTGTTGAGAGAACAAAAGACACAAGGCCTGACCTAGAGGCACAGTAATCACACTCTAATTTTGCACATTATACTTTGAGAAATAATAACCGTGACTTATTTAGATAGATATTGACCTCCAGAGTGTTAAGGAAATGTGTGAGATTTTGGACTCTTGGAAACAGGATCTGTCCTACATAAAGAAGAATGCATACAAAGAAAAGGATAATAATGAAGAAATGAGGTAAAAGAGACATAGTTAGATGATAAAGCAGATCACATTCCGATGGTCAAGTTTGTAGATACGTGGATGACAGTTAAATGAGTCGATGACTGGGAAAATGAATGGATAAAGTATTCACAGCTTCCATTTTCTTATGTGTCTTACCAGTGAGGAGCCCTGGTGCTAGCAGGGGCTCTCCAAATAAGGTCCAGAACTAGGTCATATTTCCTCTCCTCTTCCTTAATGTTTATTTGTTGATACTGAAGTCAAAGAAAGCATCCTTTAGCACACGAGGAGGCAAGCCTTCTATCCTAGCCTGTCTGGGCTGCTAAAATAAATTCCCATAAACTGTGTGGCTAATCAACAACAGAAACTTATTTTCTATTATTCTGGAGGCTGGAAGTCTAAGATTAAGGTGCTGGTGGATTCCCTGTCTGGCAAGAGCCTGCTTCCTGGCTCTTAGAACGACCTTTATTTCGCCATGTCCTCATACGCTGCAAGCGATTTCTCTGGAATTTCTTTCATTAAGGGCACCCATCTCATTCATGAGACTCATGACCTAACCACCTCTATAAAGTCCCATCCCCAGATACCATCACATTGGGGATTCATTTCAATATATGAATTTCATGTTCAGCCCCTTGAGGCCTTGCTTGTACATCCTTGTGGCTTGTGGAACCATGTGAGGGAACAGATGATGGCCCAAGACAAATGTGGACCATCTCCCGGGGAGCATGTCCTTAACTAGAAATTTATAATGGCGCTCCGCTCAAAAGGAGTTCCAAGGATGCTATTGCACTGAATTCAGCAACCTAATACAATAAGAGGTAAGTAGCATTAAAAACAGCCCAAATTAACTACCTTTTTTTCTAATTTATTGTGTCTCTATTTATTCATAGTGTATTCTTTTCAAAATTGTGTCACCAGCAAGGTATATGTAATAGTCCCAACGTCGAGTGTTTGCCCATAAGCCAGAAGCCACCAAAGAGTCACAACAGAATGTGCCATTTAGGAAACTATTGTCTTTCAGCTTCAAATTTGCTCTTTTCTGATTGATTGCACGAGGTGGGGCCAGGAGTCTACCATCCACATGCCTGCTCTGCCAGCACCCTGTTGAGTGACAGAAAAAGTGAACTGGGAGGTGAGTTCACTTGCATCCCAAACAGGATGAACTGAAAAAAATAAGAGAAAGAAAAAAAAAATAATCCACTCCCAGACACATCACAACCAAAGTGCTAAAAACTATAAGCCAAGGGAAAAAAAAAAAAAAAAAGTAACAGCAGGAAGGAAAAAACGAAATGAAAAATTCATGTAAGGAAGGAACCATTTGAAAGACTCTGATTTCTCATCAGAAGACAAACATAAACATACAAAAAAGTAGAGAAAATTTATTTTATATTTATTTTACGAATACTTCCTAAAATAATGGATCAATATATATTCGGGTGATGAAAGCTAGTTTTTTTGTTGTTGTTGAGAAGTAAAGCAACCAAAGCAAAATCCCCTCCGTAGTCTTTGCTGTTCTTTGAGATCAGCACTTAGATGGAAAGAAGCATAGATAATATGAAACTTTTATTTTTTTCAACTTAATGTAAAGTCTTATCTCTGAATGAACTGTGTAGACATATTTTTCCTCTCTAAAACTGCACGACTTGGTATTGCACACAACAGTGATATTTTCAATGACCACCAAACTTTTAATGGGATTTTTATCTTAAATGTGGTGACTTTACTGGGGAGAGACACTTTTCTATGTATTTGTATTCTATAATAGTTTTCAGCCAGGAAATACGTGTATTGTAGAAATTTGTTAAATCCCAGAAAGAATAAAAGATCCTATCTTTTATTTTATTTTATTTTTTTCCCAAAGAGAGAGAGAGCATGTGATTGGGGGGTAGGCACAGACGCAGAAGTAAAGAGATGGCACGGCATGGATCGCATGCAGCCAACCTGGGCTCAGTCTCACAACCCTGAAATCATGACCTGAGCCAAAATCAAGAGCAGGACACTTAACTGACTGAACCACCAAGGAGCCCCAAGAATGAGAGATCCTAATAAATAAACATGTGATGCAAATTATATTGTTTTTCAGTATTCTCAGCATTTACTCTGTTACCAGTTAACAAAGATTAATATTTAACAAAAAAGAAAGGGAAAAAATGATCAGGGATAAGAAAAAAGATCAAAATCGGTATAGGAAAGAATAGTTTGACTTAATGTGACCTTGAACCTCGTAACCACATGATGTAAAAATCTCCTAATAATAGATAAGCCGGCAGAACCTTCCTTCAATAGTTTCCTCCAAAAGGGTGTAAACCAATCTCCTCTTCATGGCCCAGACTGATACTTTTGTTTCATGATAGACACAAAGAATTGAAATAATTCCATTAGAAGAGAGTTTCAAACTACGTTTTTAAAAAAGTGACAGGCCAATATTTTAAAAATCCGTGTCTTTAATTATTTCCTTACAAAAATAAATGGAGAGATGGGCACTAATATTGGAAGGAAACAACAGAGGAAGTAGCATGTTTTTAAAAGCCTCCCAGCCATGCGACTGCTGCTATGGGCCTTTTGTCTCAGTGGTTTCCTGCACTTAGGTGGAAAACGCTACTCTCATAATATTACTTGAGCCCTCTCTCTTCTTGGTCCTCTTTTAGGCTGGTCATTGGGGGACTCTCCAGATGGGAAGAAAGCTTTCAAATCCATTACTCCTTTCCTATCCCTTCAACACCTTCTGATGCCCAGTGGGGTTTTCACAGGTTCTAATATTACTTCAGTGATTCAGCAAGCCTTTGAATTGTGTTCAGGAAGGGAATACTATTCTCTTTCTAATTCTCCCAGGCATTCACCTTTCCTTCCTAAGAATACAGGCAAAGGCTAAAATATTACTCCTGGTGAATTAAATAAAATAATCATTACGGAGTTAAGAAACCCTACATTTACAATGTCCGGTTTGCAACAATAAAATAGGAGTGGGGAAGGAGATCACCAACCAATATTGACTTATGGGGGTAAAACACTACCTAAAAGTCTTTGGTGCACAGCCATATAAATGTAGAGAAAACAGAAACTAATAATAGATAAAAGCATTCCCAATTTTGACAGTAATCTGATGTGGGGAGGGGGCAGTCTTATAAGACTGAGTCCTTAACTTGTGGGATCTAACAGTCACTCCAGGGAGATAGAGTCAGAGTTGGATTGAATGTGATACACCTGACTAGAGTTAGAGAAGGGTTCGATGGGTGCAAACCCCACACATCTGGTGCCTGAAGCAAGTTGTAGTGTGAGAGTAGAGGAAACACTGAGTTTTCCCTAGATAAAGGAGCATCACCATTATGAGACACTTAGTGGTGACCGTCCTTTGTAGAGAGGTCGCTGTCCTCTGGTAAAAGGAGATATTGTTAGAAAATTTGACTGTTGATGGCAATGGGACTGGTGGAATGTCAAAATAAAAGGGGTGGGAAGTTGTTCAATCACCAGAGGCAAGAGGGGTGCAATTATTATAATGAGAGCAAAGTGAAAGTGATATCTAGGGAGCTTTGTTCTACAGAGGATTGTGCAGATGGGAATCACTATCTCCAATAAGAATAGGAAGATGGGGAACCAAAAGAGGTATTGTTCAGACTTCGCAATAAAAAAAAAAATAAAGGATGGATGGATGACCAGGAACCTGGTAGGGAAATATGTTGCCCAGTCACTCTGAGGATCCAGGAGCTATTGGCAGAAGAAGAATTTGGGCCCTCACCAGGACATTAAAACACTTTTGTCAATTGTATTATCGGGCATTTCAAGGATTTCGAGGATTTTTGGACAGAGGGTCTAAGACGACATTAACACCCAGTAAGTTGAAGCTTCATCATGGCTTCCCACGGAATTCTCACAGAGGTCCACCTCACAATGAGCCCAAAATATCCATGGACCTACCCAATACCAAGCCACAGCTCCCAAAGGTATAATTAAATAGACATACTTGGTATTTGACAAATTATCTACATTGGTTTTGTAGATAATTTTTTTGTACATTGATTTATTACCACGGGGGACACCAAATGGGAAGCTTGGCCAAGATGGTAAGTCCAACGCAATTCTGTATCTCAAGGAGGAAGAAGGAGGATATTGGCACTACCCTTAATGACCAAAAGGGGTCAAAAAACATCAGACAGTCCTTCTGGGTGACAGTGAAATGCCATTACTTAACCAAATAAGAACTCTAGTTGTAACAAATGCTCCCTCTATAATACCAAAGCTCGAGCAGATTAGAATGGACTTAAGTACATGCAGCAACCTTTTGTTTTGGTAGATGTGTTCTCTTTCATCCTTATCAAGCAGAAAGCTCAGAAACAGTTCAAATGCACATGGGATGGGGAACAGGAAGCACCTCAGTCTTGTTTCACCACCACCTTACCTCTCTTAACCTGTTTTAGAACACAGTTCGAAGAGAACTGAATTCTCTGGTCTTCCTTTAGAACTGTATCATCCACTCAGTGGCACCATATTGATTGGAGCAGATGTATAAGGATTGGGATATTCCATGGACCAGAGGAACAAAGGCTATACTTTGTTCATAAACTTGTCAGCTCAGGACGAGGGCACAAGACAAAAACAGATGGTGCTACACCACAGCCCTACTGAAGAATGGCCCCGCAAGGCTGTGATGAGAGGAAACCAACGGTGGAACTTCAGGCATGAACGTGGCCATCCACTTCGTGAGGGAAAGAAAAAGTTACTCAACACACAGCTGGTGGTTCACCGTAGCTGGTTAATCATGAGTTTGGAAGGAGAAGGGACCGTATCCCCTCTAAATTCGTGTCTGCACACACCCTCAGATGTGACTTTGATTGGAAACGGGATCTTTGTAGATATAGTTAGCTAAGAGGAGGTCGTACTGGATTAGAGTAGGTCCTTTTCCGATGACTAGGAGTCCTTATAAGAAGAAGGGAGGACACACAGAGACAGACAGAAAGGATAAATCTATGAGATGACAGACAGACATTGAGGGAAGAACTGAAAAGACAGCAGAGGCAGAGATTGGGATGATAAACCCACAAGCCCAGGAACACCAAGCCCTGACAGCAGCCACCAGAAGCCAGGAGAAAGGCCTGGAACCTTTCCTCCCACTCAACCGTCCCAAGAAGCCAATTCTCCCAACACCTTGATTTCAGACTTCTGGCTTTTGGAGCTGTGTGAGAATAAATTTCTGTAGTTTTAAGTACCCCCCTCCTCTGCACCCCAGGTCATGGTGATTTGTTACAGTAGCCCTAAGAAACTAATACACCTGAGGACAAGAAAATCTGGGGGAAAAGACATATGGAAAGACCGAGGGGAGAGAGCATTTAAACAATTTGTGTTTTATGTTAACACCCATGAGAGAATGTCTACAATACAAGAGGCCTTCAACGTCCAAGTGCGTGGTGATTTGATGTCAGCCTGGCCCATGATACTCCATTAGCACAGCATCTCTCTGACTGACTACCTCCATTTGTTTCTTACATTTAGTATTTTTATTATTCTCAAATTAGAGAACATAAATACTCACTTTAAGGAGACTATTAAAATGGCAAGTGTGAAACAAACTTAAGGATTTAATGTGAAATAGAAAACCCAAAGCCTTTAGGAAGGGAAAGATATATTGTATTATTATTCATGTCACACACACATACACGTGCTTATACATTGATGGGCCCGACTATGGTCTGGAGAATGAGGCAACACTGCGCAGATTTGAATTGTTGGTTATTTTGCTTTGGGTTTGGCTGCATCAGTGTGGGTTAAAAAACAAAGTTCAAATCTATGTAGTGCCCATTCCTCATGAAATCAACCAAGGTATGGAAGGCTCATGGCTGGAGCCCAGATGTATCACCATTGTTTGGTCTGCTGAGTTTCAGGTAAAAATCAGTTCCCTTTTCCTTCCCATATACGAGCATGCTATTATTGCCTAAAAACATAGCATTATAATTTCTTAAGTAGAAATAGACAGATAGATAGATAGATTTATAAAACCATATTGAAGAATGAGGAAAAACATGCATGAATAACATCTAAAGGAATCACTATGGCTACATCAATTCTACGAAGATTAAGATTGAGCAAGGTGGATGTAGATGTAGAACAATTAAGAAGACATGGTGTGAGGAATACAATGACTATTATGCTTAATATTTTCTGGTTGGGAAAATACAATGTTTGTAAAGCCACACAGAGCCTATGGAGCTTTGTCCCAAAGCAGTGTCACAGTTAGAAGGACTCAGTCTAAGCAACCAAAAGTAATTTCAAAATAGATAAATTTTTCATGACAATCCCCTAACTCACCCATCATGAGGACCATACATGATCTGAGGTTTAAGCCCTACATTGTAATATGCATTTCTGAAGAAATGAGTATATCATACCCTCAGTGTAATTGCCTAGCATCAGATGTGTTCTTGCTTCAATAGTCAATTCCCTTCTACACCATGGCTGTGACTTCACTTCACTCTTCCACTCTACTGAAATAAGACTTCTAACCTTTACACACAGAGTGCTTTGCTGTTTTGAGCCTCTCACTCCCCTCCTAGCTCTCCACCACTGAAGTCCAGACCCTTATCAAGAAGAAATAGCAGTCTAGACAGTTCTCTGTCATCAGAAGGAGAAGGGAAAATCTAGGAACTCTCAAAGATGAATACATTTTATCCTGTAATAGTAACAGTGACAAGGAAACATGAAGAACCAAGTAAGAAGGCACCACACCTACCTTACAGGCTTACTTTGTGCCTCTATTGTTTTAAACCGCACAAACAGCCATCGCAGTTAGTCGAAAATGATCAAATATTGGCTCTTTCATGTGATTCAGCCCAATACAACAAGGTACAGAAAGGAACCAACTATTCACATCTTTGGTCTTCTACAGCAAGAGGAGAAAAATAATGTGTAAATTGGCATCAAATAATCCAGCCCCCTGTCTTACAGCCATCACTTTACAATCCTCTGTTGTTGCAAGTGCATCACCCGGGCTTCTCCAGAAATATGGAGGCTATTTAGCTCCATTATTAAATGATTTCGTATCACCCAAGTGTTCTAGTGACTCTCCACTTAAGAAAGAGTCCTCTCCTTTTGCCTGTCCTATCCAGATATCCTATCAGAACATCTTTTTTTTTTTAATTGAATTATTTGTTTCAGATGTACAACATAGTGATTCAAAAATTACATACATTACGGGGCGCCTGGGTGGCTCAGTGGGTTAAAGCCTCTGCCTTCGGCTCAGGTCATGATCCCAGGGTCCTGGGATCAAGCCCCGCATCGGGCTCTCTGCTCAGCGGGGAGCCTGCTTCCTCCCTTCTCTCTCTGCCTGCCTCTCTGCCTACTTGTGATCTGTCAAATAAATAAATGAAATCTTTAAAAAAAAAAGAAAATTAAAAAAAATTACATACATTACATACTGGTCACCATGAGAGGTGAGAGTTACCATCTGTTACCACACAGATTCTCACCATATTATTGATTTTATTCCCTATCCTGTACTTTTCATTCCTATGACTTATTGATTGTGTAATGGGAAGTATGTAGCTCCTAAACCCCTTCACCTCTTTTCCCCATCCCCCGACTCCCCCTCCTATCTGGCATCCACCAGCTTGTTCTCTATTAATAATAAGTCTTTTTCTGGTTTTGTTTGTTTTGTTTTTAGATTCCACATGTAAGTGAAATCATGTGGTATTTGTCTTTTTCTGCCCACTTATTTCACTTAGCATTATGCCTTCTAGACTCATCCATGTTGTTGCAAGATTTCATTCTTTTTTATAGCTATAATATATACACACATGTATATATCTGTGTTTCCATATGTGCGTATACATATTATAGCTATAAAAACGTATATATATACCATGTCTTTATCCATTCCTCTAACCATGAACACTTACATTCCTTCCATATCTTAGCTATTATAAAAAAAAAGTTGCAATAAACATAAGGGTGTCTATGTTTTTTGAGTTAGTGTTTTTGTTTTCTTCAGGTAGATACCCAGAGGTAGAATTACTGGGTCACATGGTATTTCTATTTTTAAATTTTTGAGGAACCTCCATACCGTTTCCTGTCAGAACATCTCAACTGTTCTGTACACCCACACAGGCACCCACCCAACACCCAAACAGTACCATGCTCCTTCTAACATTTTCTACTACATACTCTGGAGCCTTTACTTGTACTATTTTCCACAAACCCTTCATCATTTTTGGAAATAAAAACTGTGCATGCTTCACTGTCTAAGTCAAATAGTTGCTCATTTCTTATTGTGTTTTTATTTCATTTATTCCAGAACCAAATATTATGATAAATGTTTTAATGCCCATGAATGATGTCAATGCCTAGGCTGAAAAATGAAACCAAATGATGTCATGAACTTTATCAGTTGGAATAAAACAGGTTGATTGTGGTTTGCAGATTAAAATTGGTTAATCATAACAAGTGTAGTCCTTGGAAATGTGTGTAAAACTCCTTTCACACGTGCCTAATAATTCTAGAGAGATTATTCCAAAGGGGGAAAAATTACCTTCATCACTGGGCTTCCAAAAAAATAAGCAGAAGTGGATTAACGTAATTGCTTAATCGACAACATTCACCGAAAGCCTCTGAGTGTATAGAATTAATCATCTTATTGTAAGATTCATTAAAAAGTAATGGGTGTACTGAGAACATTGCACAGCTGGGAATAATTTTGTTCCATTAAAAATAAAAATAAATACACCTTGGAAAACACTATTTTGACAATATTTTTGCTCCCTGATTTTGTCTTAAAAACAAAGGCTCCGTTCACTCACAGGTGTATATACAACACCATAATCATATTTCTAGGAATCTGAAGTATGTGAATGACAAGAGTCACAAGATAATCAATTTGGGTAGCATCCTCTTCCCTGAAAAGAACCACTTAGCCCTGACTAATGGTGAGTAAAAGTGTGAAAATTTTTATTATTCTTTGCTCTATGAGGATTATATTCTTCAATGTACTAGTTTATGGTTTTTGGAACTTAAAATCTAGTTAGCAGTTTAGGGATTGGAGGTTTAAAAACTGCAGAGAATTTATTTCCCAAATATAACTAAATGGTTAAAAATGAAGTAGCTTTCACTTGGGATTAAAAAGAAAGGAAATTAGTAATATCAGAAGGGGGGCAGTTGTTCTATCCTTTGACATTCACATAACTTTTATTAAACTACCATTAACTCTAGGTTCCCGGAGACAATCAAGCATGAAATCGTTCCTTGTAAAATGTCTTCTGCCATTTTCAAAGATTCATTATTGTTTTCGAGTACCTTGGGTAGTTGTGATTCAAGTTTGAATTGAGAAAGACATCTGACTGTTGGAACAAACTACCTAGAGGAAACGCTTCTATTTTATTCTATCTTTGCCTCGTATGTACGGGGTCAATGACCACTGGAATTGAGGATCATTGAGTTTTGCTCATCATTAGAGTTGATCCCCTTGAAGACTGTAGTTTTAATTAATGTAAACGCCAATGTTAACTTCCAAACTAGACCTTTAGGCCTTTATATATTACTGGCGTGGCTTATCCATACACGACGTTAGAGATAATAGTAATAACTCCAATGGTTACCTAGTTTAGTAAATACTTAGGTACCAGATGCTGAATTAGCTTAGCTCTACCTTTACCCCTATTTGCCTCCTGTATAAAACCCTTAAAAATTCCCCTCTTTCTTCCATAATAATTCATCTCATACCCTTAGTCTATGTACCCCATTTGGCAAGACGAAAGCTTGGAAGGTAGCCAGGAACCATCTTTTGTTCCTTAAACATTTCCCTTGAGCATTTATTCCACTCATGCCAAGTGGTTTATCAAATATTCTTGTAACATAAAAGAGTAAAAAAAAAAAAAATTCTCCTGCTAAAGAAATAACATTTTTTCCATATTGTTACATTATTAATAAGTCTAGAAAGTTCATTTGAATTGTATGGCGGCAGTCTCCAGTTCTAATTAGAATCACCTGAGAAACTTTAAAAACACATTTTCCTGGGACCCTCCCAGACCTCCTGCTCTGAATATTCCAGGGTAGACCAGAAACTCTGGCTAGATTTCATCGGTCTCAGGTGATTCTGGGGAGGAGCCAAGTTTGGAAACCCCTGATCTATGGAAATAGTTTTCTTATATACCCATGGCCTCCCGTTTACCAATATGTGACCAAAAGATTTTGGCAAGAGACCAGAATTTGGTCACGCAAACAAGATATTGATGGACTGTTTCTTCGACTGTCACTTCCAATCATTTCCTTATATCCCATAGAAGGACAGAGACAAAACTTAAGATAAAAGAAGCATTTTTCAGCCTGTTCTATGCCCTGGAGAGATAGTTAAGGAAGCACCTATCTAGGGTTTCCTCCTCCAAACCCATGCTGTCTGCTTGCTGGGGGGTGTTAAATATTACAGAAAGCCTGTGCTGATTCTCAAGCTACTGAGAAGGAACCCATTTTATTCGTAAAGCTGTAAAAGTAGCCGTTAAGATGACCAGTCCTCTAACATCAGTGTCATTTTTTGATTCCTGGAGAAATGGCTAACAGTACAAAACCTTGACAACTCTGAGGTTTGTTACAGAATTTGCATCATTTGTGTGAATCCTTGTTCATGCAAATTTGGAGAGACAATTTGCTTAATCTACAGTTAAAAAGCAAAAACTAGATAATTCGGCCAAGAGAATAACCAACATCACAGTCAATCACACAGTGTCACCGAATTACTTTCTTTTGATACTGAGAATTTGAAAACATATAGTGCACTCATAAATATAAACTCTGTGCTTGTCAGAAGCAAGGAATGAATATGATAGCATGAGTTCTATAATTTATCTGCAAGATGTGTTTGTCTGTTTTGGTGAAATTGAAGTCAGATTGAAATTTTTTGGAGGTATCTGCTAAACTGATGTTTTCTTACATTCAGATGAAATAAAGCTCATCAGGGATGTCTTTTTCATTATTTTCTCTGTTAGTATATGCAAATTCAAGTTCAATTTGAGTGTGTGAAGACCTTTTGTTCTTCAAAGCTACTACCCCTATAACAAGCAGGATATTAATAATGTCGTATCCTTAACATGTTTTCATTATGACCTAATTGTCGGTAATACATCTTTCCAGCACGGTATGGCTTATAAAATGTTTTCATGTGTATCGCGTTTCCTTGATTGCAACATGTACCTTCTATTTACATTTTGATATTTCTCAAATAATTGGATGACTCCGAAAATCAATGTGCTTCCTTAATATGCTAAACAGCATTCTTTATTAGAAAGCTGTCTACAAGCATTGTCAGCATCCATGGCATGTTAAAATCAAGGAAATATGCTATTATGGCCGCTGATTCTAAAGACAATACTGTAGAGTGGACAGGATTTCTATTTTCCTCATTTAAGCAACAAGGGAATTGTGCAGTAATTAGGACAGCAAGTCTTTGGATCCAAGCATACTTCTCGACGGACTGGACGCAGCTAACGTGATTGTATGTCAAAATGCACATTTATTTTAACACGGAAAAGTATTTCGTTGGAAAACAAACACCCAGACAAAAGCATATGGTGGTGTGCGGTATGGTTTTCTCATCTCTGTGAGGCGTGTGGCGCAGGCAAAGCCAACGGCATCCTTTCCATTTCTTTGTTTGCTGAAGAATGCTACCTACCTAATACCCCATGATAATCTTTGGCCCGTGAAACACGCCAAGCTCTGCCTGTTTCTCTCAACTCGGTGGTGACAGCTTCCAGCCGGACACCTGATCAATCATACCTGTCATTGGCCTCCGCGTCCAGGGCGTGATTGCCTTTGTTTGTTTGTTTTCTTAGCTCGCTCGCTGCTTTCCTGGCAGGCTCCCTTACTTGTCCATTAAAAGCCAAATGTGAAAGTAGCAAACTTCACCATCTGGGAAAAGGGGAAAGGGTCTGGCACATCTCACTGGCCTTGATTGTATCAAAGCTCCTGGAGGTTGCAGATACGTTCCTCGGCACAGACATGTTTTGGCTGCAGTCGTTCGTGAGGAAGGGGGGAGAAGTGGGTTTGGGTGGTGTTTGGGTTTGGGTTTTTTTGGTTTTCTTTTCTTTTCTTTCTTTCTTCCCCCCCCCCACCCCCGATCTCTTTATATGTTGAGCATGGATCGGATAATAGGATAGAATGCGGGGTATCTTTGAGAAGCTTCCTTCTGTAATGAAATGATTTATCTACTTTGACCGTTCAAAGGAATACTTCAATCTCCACAGACATGTGACTGTGAACAAGGCTTTTCCAAAGTATCAGGGCCTTTCTTTGGCTCCTGGAAGGAAAGTATTACGGTTTAGATTTATTTATTCAATGATCTATGGGAGCAGGACATAAAACACTCCTCTATTAACCTTTTCTTTTTTAAGCCTCAAAATGTGAAGTTTGACAGCAAGCAGGAACGACTAGAGCTTATCAGTTAGGACTCTGGGTGAAAATGGCGTGTGTACACAGCTACCCACCCTGGAGCCTAGAATTTTCCATCCTTAGAGCATCTCCAGCAAAGCTTCCCGAACAAGTCCTTCACAGGTACACCTTTTCGGTGTGTTTCTTTCTTTTCTCACCTGCTTCTCTGTCAAAACATGTTACCAACTAAGGAATGTGTTTCCGTTCTCCCGGGCTACTACAACCTGCTTCGTGACCTGACTTCTGCAGAAACGAGGAAGACAGATCTGTGTCCATGCAGCGCCCCTTACGTTTTGAAGACTGAAAGGCCCATGCCATGTGAGTGGAAACACGTGGAAATTAGGAAATAGCAGCTAAGGAGTTTAGTAATGCACACCTTCACCGATTTGCAATGGGATTAAGTCCCAGTAAACCCATCCTGAGTTGAAAGTATCATGAGTCAAAAATGTGCTTGACACACCTAACCTAGTCAACGTCAGGGTCTCTTCTACCTTAAACACGTTCTGAACACTTACATGAGTCTACAATTAGGCAAAACCATCTGACACAAAACCTACCTCATAACAAAATGTTAAGGATCTCATGAAGTGGAACCCTAGACCGCAAGCTACAGACAGAGCGGTGGTGCGCATGCTCACTGGGGCTGGCTGAGTGCGGCCGGCGATGCCCAGCGTCAGGGGACAGGACTGCGGTGCACTTCGCCAGCTCGAAGGCAGATCCATGGAGACCCATGGGTTCAATTTTAGTATATGTGCTGCCAAAGCAAGTAGCAGAGACAGATCCAAATTCAAAATTTGAAGTATGGTTTTCTACGGAATGTGTATTGCTTTGCCATCATGGTGAAGGCAAACCACCAGGAGTCAGGGACCACGTGTAGTCGCAAAGCAGGAAGCCCCACAGAGGACTCAGCCCCTCCAAAAGTATGTGGAAGGAACATCACGCCCATATCCACCTAAATACAACCCAGAGGAAGTGTTTTAAAGGTTTAGAAAGGACACGTATGAATACTCAAGCCCTCTATATGCCAGAGACACAAACAGAACATTCCAGGAAAAAACAAATTTTTTGGTGTCATTTCTAACAGTAACTCCAACAACCTGTGGTGTTGAGAGGAACAGAGCTGAGATGAGGCCAGCCCAAACTGTGTCCTTTCTGCCACAAATGATTTTTTTAAAAAGGAAGAAGAAGGAAAGAACAAAGGAAAATTTATTCATAAGCATATGCTGAATTCTCGTTAGAGCTAGGGCAGCCTTTGGAAAAAGAGCACGTAAAGAAGCTGCTAGAATTCCTACACTCCTCCCCAATCGTTACTACCATTTTAAAAAAAATTGCTTCTTTTTCAGACTTAATTATCTGGAACTTAATCTGAACTTAAGTGAATTCTTAATTCTTAATTCTTAATTAATTCTTAATTCTTAATCTGGAACTTAAGTGAATTCTATGTAATGCTGTTATTGCTTATATCTTTGGGCTTGGCGGGGAGGCAGGTGCATGGGTGATGAACTACCAAAATGATTTAATTGTTTCTTTGACAAAGTTACCAGCATATTTTGATTGGAATACCTTAGAGTGAGGTGATGTGTCATGCTGTGACAAAAATTAGACATTGCTGATCATTATCTATGATTAAAGCTTCGTTCACGTAAGTGCATAAAATATATTTTCAACGTTCCTGTAAGAAAATGTATTCTTGGGCACCTGAGTGGCTCAGTAGGTTAAAGTCTCTGCCTTCAGCTCAGGTCATGATCCCAGGATCCTGGGATCGAGTCCCGCATCAGGGTCTCTGCTCAGCAGGGAGCCTGCTCCCCCCAACCCGCCTGCCTCTCTGCCTACTTGTGATCTCTGTCTGTCAAATAAATAAATAAAATCTTTTAAAAAAATAAAAAGAAAATGTATTCTTACTTTCAGAGATTTCTATAACCAGCAGCATTTCTATCTAACAGGACCTGGAAATGAAATTTAAAAGACTGCAAGAGAGAAAGACTCAAAGTTTTGCAGTGGGATGATTAAATTGTAATCACAATCCTTGTCTTCCCTTTCCAGTTCATTGTTATCTTACCACAGCCATCTGCAAAATGGGTATAACATTACATGGCTTAGTTGCAAAAATACCAGTGGACATAAAGTAAATAGAGCCATGAGAATTGAACACCTTCGTAAAGACCATGAGGTTTATCCCTAATATCAGTTTTGAGGGAAACTGGAAGAACATAAATTCCCCGCACAGAAGGGGTCAAAGATCTTATTTTCTTAATGTAAAATTTATACTCAAATAAATGGATGGCAATAAGAGTCTTAATAATTTTAAGTAAGATACTTGTAACATAATCAGAAACTGCGGAACAGCAGGAAGTATGGTTGGTGGAAACTCAAATCGATAGAGGTTTGGGCATGCACTGATTTTTGGGGGGAACAAAGTTGCAGTGACCCATGCAAGAGATTTGCCCTGTGGCAGTGATAATATAATGGGATATATCTTTCAAAAATAGCTAATACTTATTCTAAAGAAAGCACATGATTACTGAAATTCCTTCCAGATCCTTTGGGAAAGAATATATGCATTTGTGGTCTCTTATAAAGCTTACTGCGAACACATTTAGGTTTCGTTTTGTTTTGAACATGATTTTGTTCTCCAAGCCCTCAGCCCGCCAAATCTGTGCTTTATCTTCTCGCTTTGGTATAATGCCTGAACAAGGTCTTTCAAAATAGCTTCCTGTCTGGCTCGCTGAAAACGTCCCTCTTCACTGTCTCTGGGCTGAGCTTAAGGGAGGATATGAAGTCAACAAGTATAAGGTGAAAATAAATAGCCATCCAGTTCAAACCACTTGCCTCAGTCAATAGTTTCTGGCCCCAGTTCAGTTGTACCCAAGAAAGTTCCTTAGATATCTCATTATCATGCTTCTTTAAGGTTAACCCTTCAAAGATTATCTTGTTTTGAAGTTCTAAACATCAAAAATGCTAAAATGACTCAGGTATTATCATGTATTGATGATTCATGGTGTCCTTCTGGAAAATGAAAACTCAGGCGTCTAATCAATAAAATAATTTTGAGTCTTTGAACTGGTTCCAGGTCAATTTTTCTTGGCAGTTTTTTGGCTTCCTGAATTATACTGACCCAAACCATGAATAATGATCTAAAATTGCACAATATACAGAAACCATCTGTTCGATAGGAACAAGAGGATGATGTCATGGGGCCATTTCTAATCTCGATTTAATGTCCTGCCAGTGCTGATGTCACTGGCTTGGCAACCCATTGGCAGACTCCAATTTGTTAAGGATGAGTAGGTTCAAGAAGGAAATTGTATCACTGAGTGGAGAGGGACTTCTCATTTTTTTCCGGATTGGAGGTGGGCTAACGAGAAACAGCAAGGGTTGATAGTGGAATGACTGGCATATCTTCTACGGCAGTGATAGAAGGACTATGGTTTACAAATGTGTCCCTGTCTCATTTGCATTTGTCAAGAAAAAAGTCCCTGGAAAGCAAGATGTTGCAGAAGTTTTCATAGGAGTAAAACAGAATTGCACCAAAAGAAGACGGTTAGGAGTAGTCTTTGCTTAGCCGTCCAGAGGAAAATCTGGGAGTCAAACTGAATGAGACTGAGAGAGGGATGAGCAACAAGGTCTGGTTTATTACCTAAGTGTTAAATGCAGGAACTGTAACAATCATCCATCGACCCTCAACCCTGAGACATTTATCCTTTTTTGGGGTCCCACAACAATAGACATGGTAAATAAATATTACGGAGAAGTTTGAGAGGATTCAAAGGAGTACGACAAAAATGATTAATGGGTTAGATTATCATTTCTGGGTTAAAATGTTAAAATACTTGGGGCTCTGTTGGACAGATGAGCAGTAAAGGAACATGAGGAATTCAGACATACAGGATTCTTGCTGGAGAAACTATTGCCTACATATGAAAGAAAGAAAGGAAGGAAGGAAGAAAGAAAAGCTGCAGCTGTAAGGACTTAGGATAAAAAGGGAATATTAACACCTTTTATTAAGGTAGCATTTTTGTCTGAATTACTGATGTATAAAAACTGTACTGATTGTCTACTTAAAACTGTGTCAGAGGGGCACCTGGATGGCTTAGTGGGTTAAGCATCCAACTCTCGATCTCAGCTCAGTTCTTGATCTCAGGGTGGTGAGTTCAAGTCCTGCATCATGGAGCCTACTTAAAAAACAAAAACAAAAATGGTGTCAGTGTTCTCAATCACCAAATCAAATCATTTGAGTGAATGAAGGTCAGCTTATTTGTGATTCACTGCCTTCTGTAATGAATTTTTGAAGTACATTCAATTAATAGACTAGATACATTAAAGTGTATACTTGCTATCTGATTATTAAAGTAAGGGGAACTTGTAGAAGCTGATGCTAACTGTCACTGGTCTGAAATGACAATGACATGGTGAACAATTATGAGTTTTTATGTACATCTCAGAAGCGTCCAAAAGCATTATTAATTTAAAGTTAAACATATATATTTTATATGAACATTGTATACAGATAAAGAGAAAACTCTCTAATTTATCACATAAAAGCTTTACATTTTAATTTTTCCTTAACTTTTAAGTGAAAAAAATTTTACACCTGTGCAAGGACATGAATCCCATTTAATGTTATTTTAAGAGGATGGTGTTTTCCATGAGTTTCTACAAAAAAGAACCTTTGCAGATCCGAGGAAACAGACAAATTCTGTGTACCTATTTCAAACTTTTTTGAAAAATGTCAGATTTTATTAGTAATTGTAGAAATTCCCCCAAATAAATCATGTTCATATGAACTTCAGAGAATAAAAATTGAAGGGTTTAAAAATTTTTATTATGAAAACATAGAACACAAACACATATCTAGAGTGTGTCCTTTATCAGATTAAGTAGACTTGCTCAACAACTGTCAATTAATATCAAGACCCAGTTCCAAGACCCAGAGGGAATGGTCAGGGAAAGAAAGTTTTCTTGATTGCAGCCTAGTTAAGCAATTTAATTAGAATGGCTGCCTTTAAAATATGTGCAATTTTGCCAATGGGAAGTGTGTTTTCTGGTGATAGGGAGAAACACTGATGAGTCCCAGCCAGGATACCATTACAAAGACAAAGGGTCACAGGGCCCTCCTGACAACAAGCACATGTTTTCCATTGGATGCCTTCCCTATAGTGAATTTTCTTGTCCCTCATTAGAATTAATCGACACATAATTCCCCTGCAAAATGAAGTCTTACATAATCCTTCTCTTCTTTCTTTCTCCAAGGAACTGAGTGAATGGTGTATCTCAGTGGCTGTTTAGGTGGTGATGATGAAGTTTAGAGGGAGGAGAGAAGGTGAGGGATGCATGCAAAATGTCCGTTTGCCATTCTGAAGCATATGCAGACCTTTAAATGGTTCACTTATCTCATATTGTAAACT
This sequence comes from Martes martes, assembly GCF_963455335.1. Classification (NCBI taxonomy): domain Eukaryota; kingdom Metazoa; phylum Chordata; class Mammalia; order Carnivora; family Mustelidae; genus Martes; species Martes martes. The sequence goes on from NC_137904.1 coordinate 55,784,036, forward strand.
CCAACCTGAGGAGAAATATTCACCAGACAGGTCATAAATCATGCCCAAAGACAGGTGCAATAAATACCAATGTCAAAAAGTTACAAAGTAAAATTGTATTGTTTTGACAAGGCTTCCAGATGCGCTGACAACAGGGCAAGTAAATGGTCTCTTTTCTGAGAGCCCACATTGCTCGTACATGGGTGGGGAGAAGGACCGCAAGCCACCATAAAGAAGAACAGCATTCCAGAATTTTAACGTTTGTCCTTACTATACTCAAGGAGATGGCGATCCGAGATGCCTCAGTCTATACAAGGACGGGTGATCACATGTTACAATGTTATCTGTGAAAACAGATTTTAAGACAGAGTCAAAGACCATAAGGAAGATATTTAACGTGTATGTAGTGTTCCTTGTGGAAAATTTACTTCTAAATCAAATCGTGGTGAATTGTATATAAGAATACACACATGTATCTATGTACATATACTTTTTTTAAAATTCTTTTTTTTTTTCAATATAGTTAACATACAATGTTACTTTAGTTTTGGGTATACAACCCAGTGATTCAACTTCTCTCTGCCTTATGCTGGGCTCACAAATGTAACCACCACCTGTCACCATACAATGCCATTATAATATCATTGAGCATATTCCTTATGTTGGCCTTTTATTCCCATGAATTATTCATTCCATAACTGGAAGCCTGTGTCTCCTACTCTTCTTTGTCCGCTTTGCCCATCCCCCCCACCTGCTCCATTCTGGGAACCATGAATTTTTATATATAGTTATGTATATATCTTTAATATACATAAAGATAATTTCACTAAATAGTTAATGTTTAATATACATTTTTACATATAGTTATGTATATATCATAACTATATATATATATTTTTACATATATAGTTACATATATATATACATTTTTACATATAGTTATGTATATATCATAACTATATATATACATATATATACATATATATGTATATATCTTTAATATATACATAACTATATGTAAAAATGTATATTAAACATTAACTATTTAGTGAAATCACCTAGAGATCCTTTTTTAAAAAGATTTATTTTTGTATTTATTTATTTGAGAGAGAATGAGAGAGGGAGTGCTTGTGTGAGCAGGGGTGGGGGCAGAAGGAGAGGGAGAGAATCTCAAGCAGACACCCCATTGAGCACAGAGCCCAATGCAGGGCTTGATATCATGACCCTGAATTCATGACCCGAGTTGAAATCAAGAGTTGGATGTCTAACCAACTGAGCCAATCAGGTGCCCCCACAGAGACCCCTTTGTAAATGAATTATTACCTGGTACTTATTTATCATGTGTGTAAACCTGGATTTTAACATACCTACATGAACATACTTTTATATTCATTGTATTATTTTTGTACAAAACAGCTTCATTAATTAAATTTAAGTAAATTCTCACATCCTTGTTTTCTTAATAGAGGTATTAGTTATAATAGAGACTTTATTAAAATGACAAACATTATATATTTTCATATATTAACACATATCAACACAACAGGATGCTAGAACTTATTCCAATTTTGCTATATGTTTCTTTCTCAGTCATAGATACATGAAAAGTGCCAATGTGGCTGAGTGGCTCTGTCGGTTAAGCATCTGCCTTTGGCTCAGATCATGATCCCAGGGTCCTGGGATCGAGCCCCGCATCCTTCTCCCTGCTCAGCTTATGCTAGAGATATATTCAGCTCCAGAAATGTATTAAGGGCTATAAGTAATTATCTGAACGTTCAAGTTCCTTAGAACTTATTAATCTGAAATAAACAACTAATTAGGATACATTTTTCGGAATTTGAGTGACAGAAATAATGGTTTAAATTATATGCCCCTCTGGCGGTGCCTGGGTGGCTCAGTGGGCTGAGCAAACAACTCTTGGTTTTGGATCAGGTTGTGATCTCAGGGCCCTGGGTTGGAACCTCCTCTCGGGCTTCATGCTCAGCCGCTCAGCGGGCAGTCGGTGGATTCTCACTTTCCCTCTCCTCCTGCCCCAGCTCTCTCTTTCTCCCTCTCTCTCTAAAACAAATCAATAAGTAAATCTTTTTAAAAATAAATAAGTAATTAAATAAAAATAAAGGACATACCCTCTGCATAGATATGTTGAGTTTGTCCCTGAACAATTCAGTTGTGCAGTTCTGTTTTAATAATAATCTCTATTTATCTGAATCAATCTTACTACTTAGAGGTTTACTGTAAATTGAGGGGTGCCAAATTCAATAATTGGCCAGATGCCTAATAAGTGAAAGAGCTCCAAATTTGTATTCAGTATGAAGAAAATGAAAAATAAGTATGGCATCCACTTAAAAAACATTCTACTTGGATTCACTGAGATTGACATGGGCTCTCTCTCCCATCTTCTCTCCTGTTGGCCCGCTTAGAATAATACCAGACTGAGACTTTAGGCTTCGAAACAGTTTCTAAACTTCCATCCTGCAGCCTGTTAAGGAAGTCAGCTCAAGAGTTGTTTCTATAATCCCCCTAGAAATGGCCCCGCATTGGTAATTCGGCTACCTGTTCCTAGGATAAAATGTTATTTTTCTCACTCTCTTTGAGGGAAGAAACAAATCACAAAAGGATGTCTTAACTGATAACGCTTGGCGTGCCAAAGGGTAGACAAAATCTCATCATTCTGTGTGTATTCCTCTGGAGCTGGGTGAGTTATGCACTCCTCATGAAGAAATGAATTCTTTGGCTGAGGTGTATGTGGTGAGTTAGACTTCTGACCCAGGGAAGCAGAAGTCAGGGTTGGAAGGCCTGGTAGCAGCATCCTATAAACCTAGCCAATGTGTTGCCCTGGAAAGGAATGTGCTGCCATAAATGAAGGCACTTGGAGGGCAAGGGTCATGGTATGTAATTAGCACAGGCTATTTAAGGAAGAATAAGAAAATAATGTTTTACAAGCTTGTAGAAAGAGAAGCAAATAATCATTTAAACGTTCCAATTGTGAGTTCCGACAGTGTGTGTGGTTTATTTTACAAGCAACTTTCTTACCAGTAAAAGGCGAAGCAATACTGAAAAATTAGGTACCCACAGGTACTTGCAGTGGGCATGACATGGCCCTCTCTTCCAGCTTATTTGCATAAGGTTAATCTCTAGCACTCCATTTTTCCTCCTACTCTAAAGTCCATTCTGACTTTGGTCAAATGAAAGTGGAATTAAAAAAAAAAAAAAAAAAAACCATAGAAATCTTTTTAGACTATGGCAGATCCTTTCTGTAAGGAAAGGAGCACTGGATTCTGGTTTATAAAAGTGAGGCATTCACAAGGGAAGCTGAGAAGCTTTTCTCTGGACAGCCCAGCCACCTAATGCTTGTGATCCGTTAATGTCACTCTTAGGAATATCCAGTTGGCCATTGCATTTAAAATAAATGAAACGGGGCACCTGGGTGGCTCAGTGGGTTAAATCCTCTGCCTTTGGCTCAGGTTGTGATCCCAGGGTCCTGGGATTGAGCCCCGCATCGGGCTCTCTGCTCAGCAGGGAACCTGCTTCCCCCTCTCTCTCTGCCTGCCTCTCTGCCTACTTGTGATCTCTCTCAGTCTGTCAAATAAATAATCTTTAAAAAAAAAATAAATAAATGAATAAAAGAAACAGATTTTCAGCCTTCCATTTGGTAGAGCAACTGACTTATTGTTTAGTATGGGAAGTGACTTCTGTTTAATCAAATGTAAGTTAAAGGTTCGTGAAATGTGTGTTATGGGTGCATGTTTATAATTATACTACTGCTTCTCACATAGAAAAATAAAAATGTTTAAAGAAGAAAAATATTAAACTATTAAGTTATTGGGGCAGTAAATCTTCCCTACATATATGTACACTAAAAGTAAAATATGACGACTAAGCAAATAAAGGCACTCATGTACTTGTAACAGGTTGCTGAATACACATACTATCAGTCCCTTTGAAATTCTATGCAGAGTAACACGTGGGATATCTTTTGCTGAAATTGTCATTAGGCAATCTTTTTGTGTTACACTCCAGCTATACGACTAGTCAACCCACAATTGTTTTAAGGTGGTTGTATTTTGAAACTTTTCTTCTTGATACCATTACCAGAGCAGTTGCAATCATTGATCGAAAAATCAATAATGGAAGATTATCTTGCTGGTAAAGATGCTATGAGTTTAAGATGGAAATCTGGGGACTGGTTTCCATTCTTGTTTCCCATAGTGGGCAGTAAAAAGAACAAATTAATGGAGTGAAACATGATCTCTTGACTGCTAAATTCCAAGGAACCAATGTGATATTTAATTACTTACAGATATTGACCTTTTTTTCCCACTAATTTTTATTTTATTTCCACTTTTTTTTCACTATGCAGTTTGTTGTGTGTTGTTTTGTTTTTAAGTTAGAACTCGTGTGAAGATGATATATAGCCAATAAGACTGAGGGCAGGATTCAGAAGAGTTACTTTTAAAAGACGTTCTTCTCACTGGCTCACAACATTGCTGTCGTGGTACAAGTAAATCAGCAAACATTGGACAGTAGGTTGCGCTTAAATTGTGTCTAGTCTGAGATTGAATCCTTATTTGATTTAATATTTTGTCTTCATTGGAATACCTTGGTGTGTGCTAAGTGATACAGTCTGGATGTTTTAATTTTAATTCCCTGACAACTGAAATAAATAAATAAACAAAAGGAGATATATGTATTTCACTTCTATGTTTTAAATGACTTAATTTGAGCTGCTTGAATACAACGTAAAAAATTTAATTGTGGCTTTACTGTGTTTGTTCTTGTTAAATAATTCACAAGATCCTTGCCACTCTCTTGTGTTTTAGCATCATATGAGAAGAGGAATAAACTCAGGAAACTGACCTCACAATTGACAAAGACCACACAAATTGTCCGTTAATTATTCTGTAAATATTTCAAATAGTAAGTCTGTTTTCCCGAGCAAGATTGTAAACTCCTTGAGGACAAGAATTATAGACTACTGAAATTCTTAGCAACATCTAGAGCCAGGACAGAATTTGTCACAGGTGTTTATTAGTTCTTTGGATTGAAAAGTTGAGATTTATTCTCTTGGTAGTGGGAAATCACAAAAAGGAGCAAGAAACAGTTGAATTTAGAATTCATTGCCATCTGCTTCCTTAGGCTCTGTAAAACATACAGGGTCTTGAAAAATTCAATAGATTTTCTTTTTGTGTCCAGACAGTATCTTAACAATGTAGAACCCATTTTAACCATTACTGCTTAATTATAAAAGCAATATATATTCAAAAAAAATTTCAAATCAAAACTTTTAATAAGGAAAGTGAAAACTGTCTGTTGATCCAACACCAGAGAAATAGGCCATTTATTTGTATACATTAATGTCTATATAATTTGTAGCTTTGACAAATGGTGAATCACACTGTATGCGTAGTTTTAGTATCTCGCTATTTTGACATACACGAATACATCTTCTTATTGAATTAAATATTCTATAAAATATTTCAAGTAGAATTATTTTCCATAGTAAATGAATATGACCATTTCTTTGTTGCCCTATTATTAATTTTTTTTTACTTTTAATTTTGTAATTTCTATAAGAAACAAAGGGCCATGATCACCAAGGATAGTACTGGTGTGCTTCTTTGATTATCTTATTTTGATAAATTTATAGAAGTAGAAAAGCTAATTTAAAAGGACAATCTTTATTAACTTTGGTATTTTACACCAATTGTTTTGAATGATATATATTTCAGAAGACCTTCATAAGTAAAGAAGTATGTCTTTTGTGATCTTCTCTTCCTTTTTCTGGCCCACATGCCCACATGGCCTAGTCATTATCTTCTGCTATTTAATACCAAAGGAATTCCTGCTAGGGATCTGCCTTTTTCGGTTAATTCTTGCCTTGTGCAGTTTTTTGCCTTTTTTTTTTTTTAAGATATAATCATCTAGAACAGCAGGTCCCTGCAGAGAACTTGAACATTTGCTTTTAATCAAAAGACAAAGTTTATATTAAATTCAGTAAACAAAATCAGGAGACTTGTATAAATAACAATTTGTGCATATCATTTTCATTTTTGCTGACACTTTTGACTCTGGTATTGATCTTTCGCCAGGTTGTGAAACTCAGGGGGCAAAGTGCAAGGTTCAAAAGTGGCTATTTGCCTCAAGGTTTATTGAAAATAAAACATCGACGGAAGTCCGCTCAAGTAATTTGAGGAAACTTTTTTTTTTTCCTTCTAGGAAGGATGTCATTATTTGGTTTCTAAGGTTAAGTCTACTTAGAGAAAAAAATAATAGAGTGAAAACAGGCTTGAAACATTAGAAAGCTGGCAGAGAACCTCTATAGAATTATGTGACCCATGCAGGGATGTCAAACTTCCAAGGAAAAACATCTCCTCAACATTGAACATCTCTTCCTCATCCAAATATTGACGCTTTGCCTCCCTGTCGCCAGCCGCACAGCCTGCAAAAGACAATTGAATAAAGAAAGGCAGCATTTAAAGATGTGCTGGTTTAAAATTTATGTTAATCATAAAATCGATTTTGAAAATCAGTACAGCTGATGGATTGTCATTACGCAGATAAGTGACAAAGTGGATTTTTCATTCTTCCTTTCCAAACTCTTGTTTTGCCTTCACACAAACGCTTGCTTTGAGTGTTTCCGTTCACCAACAAGACAAGTGTGCCACAGGCAGAGCCTTTTTTTAATTTTTAAAGATAAAGGGAAACACACAGGAAAAGTTCCCCAGCTTTGACTTGCAACTGTTGTACCTTGAGATTCGTGAAGCATTTATTAGAGAGTGTCCGTCCGACGTGGGAAGATTTTAACAATCTTCCTTAGGTTGGGTTGCAAATTAAGCCAGAAGTCAAGCACTTTAGCGATCTTTCCCTGGTTATTTTCAACCAAATTAGACATCATTTTGGATGTTTGTTGTCCCAATTAGCTGTTTTTTCTTTCTTTTTCTTTTTCTTTTTCTTTTTCTTTTTTCTTTTTCTTTTTCTTTTTTTTTCCTAATCCTTTTAAAGTTTCTTTATGATTTTATTTAAGAATTCTTAGTTTCTGATTACTAGAGGGATCTAAATGTGGTTTATTGGAAGTCTTCATTACATGTAGAGGGAGAATACAAAATTGTCTGTGGAATAAGGCTCTGGCTAACAGGTACCCTCAAGCAATCTGAATACTTATGGAATAGCATGAAAATGGATCCAGAAAATTAAGCTAAAAGCAGTTGATACAAATTACATAGAGCTGTGCTTTTATAAAATTGATTATGTCTAGGTATATGAGGTCTTAACTTTGCAGGAGGTTACATTTTAATGGTAGAAAGCATAGCACACCAGTAAGTAACTAAATAATTAGAAAAGAAAATTTCAGATCCTGTTAGGAATTATTGATTAAATAAAGCAGCATTATGAGTGGTGACGAAGAGTCCTTTAGAAAGGATGCGCAAAGAAAGACCTCATTCAGCAGATGGTAGCTGAGGTCTGTCCTGAGTGAGAAGGTGACCATGTAAAGCTCCTTGGGAAGAGAGGTCAGAGAAAAATAATAGGAACTAAAGGGACCTGGAGTGAGGATAAAGATTTTTGTTGTTGTTTTGCTTTCTCCCTTTAGGGACAAAAAGAAGGTCAAAATTGCTAGATGTGGATCAAAATAAACAGGGTCTAGGAAATGCATCAGTGCAGTGAAAAGAGTGGTAGCCGCTGGACAGTGAAATGGACTGATTTTTTTTTTTTTAAGATTTTATTTATAGGGGCACCTGGGTGGCTCATTGGGTTAAAGCCTCTGCCTTCAGCTCAGGTCAGGATTCCCAGGGTCCTGGGATGGAGCCCCACATCCGGATCTCTGCTCAGCAGGGTGCCTGCTTCCCTTCCTCTCTCTCTGCCTGCCTCTCTGCCTACTTGTGATCTCCATCTGTCAAATAAAATCTTTTAAAAAAAAAAAAGAGGACAGACGGAAACAAGCAGGAATATCATTAGGATATTGACTGGGGCACAAGTAGAAGAGAATCAAGGTAGCAGTTGCTTAAATGAGAGAACAATGTCGTTTCCTATTATGTAATAGTAGGCAATTTCGTGTTGACATGGGAGATCTGTTGATGTGGAATCCAGGCTCTTTCCAGATTTCCACTCTATTATCCCTAATAGGTATAAGAAGGAGGAGGGAGAAAGGAAGGCTGCTTTTGAAAGTTGTATGTATCACTTTCTCTCTCTCTTTTTTAAAGATTTTATTTATTTATTTGACAGATAGAGATCACAAGTAGGCAGAGAGGCAGGCAGAGAGAGAGGAGGAAGTAGGCTCCCCGTTGAGCAGAGAGCCCGATGTGGGGCTTGATCCCAAGACCCTGGGATCATGACCGAGCTGAAGGCAGAGGCTTAACCCTCTGAGCCACCCAGGCGCCCCATACGTGTCACTTTCATATGCCATTCAGAAATGAGTCACGTATCTAAGCTGGCTTAGATCATGGGCCAAATTACAAATCGGGCTGATGGTACAGCCATCCTATGAGGACAAGAGTGGGACCAAAAGGCAATACGCTCAGGTGATGGGATGACAGGGTGGAAATCCCTGAGTCAGTAAATTAACATCCTTGAGCTACTGAATTACCCCAAACTGGAAACGTTCTCTCTTAGGGATTCTTGTCATGCGAGATAATGAGTACTTTGTACATCATTCATTATGAATTGAGTCATCTGCCACTTGCAGCCAGTAGAGTCCCAGGTGATAAATCTCAGGTGAAACAGGGTAAAGATACGTATCTACCCTCTCCAGTTAGTTCATCCGTGTGATGAGCTAATGTGTGTGTTTTTTCATTCTTAGGGTAGAGATCAGTCCCTCTGCAAAGCTGATGTCTTTTCTATCCCTCGGATCCCAGAACGATAACACGAGTTGTACCTTCAATGAAGCAAGTCGGAAGTTGAAGAAATCCGTAGTATTTGTATGCAAATCTATGAATGGAAAACATCGGAGATTGGAGCCTGAATTCTATTTATCGCCCACATGTATGTATAAATCACCATGATGTTCCTAGGTCGGTGGGGTTCTCCATTTTGGTTTTGCCTTGAAACTTGTACTACATGGCATTCCGGTTCACTACTTTGGGTATAAACTCCAACAGACCGGGGCTTTGCTTGATGTGAATGTTGCATATTTCACATGTGGCTTAGTCTCCCCGAGATTCAGTTCTTCATGTGAAAGAGGAGGATGGATAAGACTACCTATTTCATTGCATTATAATGAGATTAATATGTCATGCGTCCTGAGGTTTTACGACGTGCCAGACACTGTTCCAAGCACCGTGCAAGTGTTAACACTTAATGAGGGAGATTCGCGTATTATTATTCCCCTTACACTGGTGAGAAAACTGAGGCACAAACCAGCTGAACAACTTGGTCCAGATCACTCAACTATGAAGAGCTAATACTAGGATTTGACTCCAGGTCGCTGAGTTCTAGAGTTTGAGCTCTCTGCCCACCTCTGTGCTTAAACGCACGATTGCCTGCAGACTGTTTGGCACATACACATGCAATAAACGTCACTTAGCATTTTTATTTTGCATTTTCCCATTACTTTATTTTGACTTCAATGTGGGAGAGGTGATTATCCAAAGATGTGAATTATCCAAGGATTGTGATAGTCGGAGGCAGAGGAAATATTAGATTTTTCTGAGTAGGAGTAGGGTTAAAGAATCTCAGTACTTGAACCAGTCCAAAGCAAGAAACAAATGTCCAGAAGCCTTCTCTGCTCCACATCTGTTTTTATTTTTCAGTTTATCAGCCTGCTGTTCCATGACAGGATTTTGCAATATTCAGCTCCCCTGGTGACTTATAGGATATCAAGGGAAAAGAGAATAAAGAAAAGCTTTTAGCCAACTTCAGCTTTTCCTTCCTTAAAATTGAAGATAAGCTCTGGCTGGACACCATGAGGTTGGTTGAAAAGGCTAATTCATGCGTCTCCTCATTATCAGCGCAAGAGGGGATGCTGGCTTTACCAGTGCCCAGCCCTGTTGATAGTCCTTGTCCCACAGGGTCAAGATGGTGGTGTGCGAAGATTAGACAAGCCTGTAGCTGAGGATGCCCAAAGAGAATGCTGTTCTTCTCTCCTGGGGAGCAGGAGATCATCTCTGGTCGATCTTTGGAAGATGGTATCTGTGTCATCACATCAAAGGTGAGGTTTGACGAGAACATGAATAGCAGCACATGGAGGTACATGGCTGCTGGGTCATCTCCTGCAAAATCAGCCACTCTTTCATGCCACAAGCAGGGAATGACCTCCAGCCTTTAGTTTCTCACAAGAATTCATATAAACTGTGTCAAAAGCCAGGCCAGTGCATCTAACAGTCAACGAGGTCTCATTAGGAAGGGACAGCCCCTTTTCAGGTTGGTATGAGGAGCTTTAGTCGGACTTTCGAGGTAACGCTCATCTTCCATAAAACTTTTACGAGTGGTTGCAAATTGCTGACAACAATTCTTCCCTAAACTGTGAAAGATCAACTCCAGATGTTTGCCTTCTGCTGGAGGAGACCCAACCCATGTCTCTTCCACCAAAAAAAAAAAGCCCCCAGAGTAAAAGAAGGGACTCCAGCAACTGGTCTCCTGAGCTGCCTGTGAAGCTCCAAAGGACTCAACAGTCTCATATCCCCCCCCTCGTTCACGCCTCTCACTGGGCTGCCATTACATGGCTTCTCCTGGGTGTGGTGCGTAGAGACGTTAAGGAATGGAAAACATGGAGACGTCTTAAAACAGTCCGGGTAGTAAGTGGCAGTTTGGAAAGGAACCACGGCAAGTTGTGTAAAGACCGAGGCCAGATTTTAAACTTGTCTCGTGTTGTGATCCAGAGGCAATTACCTGGTTAATTCCACCCATTAGAATGAAACACAAGTTCTCCCAAAGAACCCAGGTGCTTTTAGATGCATGGAGTCCATTAGAATACCAACTGGTCAAAATACTTCTTTGGTTCTCTGCATTCAATATGTGAAGGGGAAGAAGAGGGTTACCCAGTGGGATTCACAACCAAGTGAAATTCTTTATTATAAACCCCACTTAGCATAATGGAAAAAATATGCTTTTTTGACAAGAATAAACATTCGGCCTCATAAAAGATGCTACTTCTAAATCTTTGCTACCACTCCATTTTTTTCCAGATTTTTCATATTTTACCACTTGTGTTAGATTTACCACTCCTAACAAGTTTATTCTTCATTTAAAATCAGTATTTAGAACAATCTTTATTTTTAGATTTTATTTTTCAATAATCTGTACACCCAAGTGGGGGCTGGAACTTACAACCCTGAGATCATGAATCTCACGTGCTGCCGACTGAGCCAGCCAGCCACCCCCAAACAAATGTTTTAATGCCATAAATTCAGAAATTTATTGAAGGACGAGCTATTCTAAAAGAAAAGCAGAATCACATTTGGGATATTTCTCTCTCTCTTAGTTTCTATTTTCTGAAAAAGTCCTCATTTCACAATCATTTTGAGGGTTTTTGTTTTGTTTTGTTTTGGTATATAATTCTAGAATGGCAGGGAGTTTGGTCTGTTGTTGTTTTGGGGTTTTTTTGTTTTTTTGTTTGTTTTGTTTTGTTTTTTTCCTTTGGACACTTTAAAGATGTTGTTCCATATCTTCCTGTTTTCATCGTTTCTGTGGAGGAGCTACAGGTCAATATGAGCGTTATTTCCTTGAATGCACCATGCTTGTTTTACTGTTCTTTCTTTTCTTTTCTTTTCTTTTAAAGATTTTATTTTTCTAAGTCATCTCTACATGGGACTTGAACTCACAACCCTGAGCTCAAGAGATACACACTCCACCAACTGAACCAGCCAGATGTCCATACTGTTCTTTCTTTTAAGATTTGTTTTCGGCCGGTTTATAGTGATGTATTTAGGTGCTTTTGTTTTGTTTTGTATTCCTGGAGTTCACCAAGCGTCTTAGATATTTGATTTGAAGACTTTGATTCATTTTGGAAAATTCTCTACCAAAGCCAAGTTATTTTATTTTATTATTTATTACATTTATTTTAGTTTTCTTTTTTTTTAATTTGAGTATGATGGACACACAATATTACATTAGTTTCAGGTGTACAGCATAGTGATTCAAAAGTTCTCTGCCTTATGCTGTGCTCACCACGAGTGTAGCTACCATCTGTCACTGTACGACACTCTTACAATGTCTTTGACTATATTCCAAATGCTCTTTTATCCCCATGGTTTATTCATTCCATAACTGGAAGCCTGTGTCTCCCACATTTCCCATTTTGTCCATCTCCCCACCCCTTCCCTCTGGCAACCATGAGTTTGTTCTCTGTTACAGGCCTGATTCTGCTTTTTCTTTGTTTATTCACTTGTTTTGTCTTGTTTTGTTTTAGATTTCACATAGGAGTGAAATCATATGGTATCCCAAAGTCAACTTTAAAACCGCCCTGGCATCCTTCTCTTTCTTGTTTCCTTTGTATCTTCAATGACATCTCTATCACCCTGTTTATTATTATCCTATGTCTCTCACATCGGTTCCGGTGTTTTGGTTTTGGGTTTTGTTGTTGTTGTTGTCATTAATACATTTTTCTCCTTGATCTTCAGTTTTGATCATTTCTACTCACCTGCACTTCAGGTCATCGATCCTTTCTTATGCAGTATCTAGTCTGTTGTTAAGCTCTTAATGTAAGGATTTTTCTTCAATTCTAGAGTTTCCGTTTGATGTTTCTTTAAAAAGTTCCTTTTCTCTATTGGAATTTTCCATTTATCTTCCTTGTGTACATACTTTTTTCTCTTCTTTAATACATCTATACTAGTGATTTGAAAGTCCTGCCAGCTGATTGCATTATTCCAGTCAATGCGGGGTGGCTTCTCTTCCCTCCTTTTTTTTCTCTTTCCCCATGGTTTTATACTGTGTGCTAGAGAGTTCTCTATGCCTTTTTAGCCAAACACAAGCCTTACCCTTCATTCCCTCCATTGCTCAGAGAAAAATCTTATGGTTGTGATCCAGTAGGTAAAGAGGATCCATTTTGATTTTAGATTTTCCTAGATTCAATTAGGTCCAGCCAGTCTGTGGCTGTTCAAATGTCTAGAGATTTCTCTTTACTTTAGCAGATACTCTCTGCGTTTGGCAGACACAGTGTTCTACCAGCAGGTGCCCAGTCACAGACGATGGCCCAAGGGAAGAAGCAGCTGTTGGTCATTGCTCGCCCAAGAAGTGAGCTGCCTGTGGGATTTAGCGCCTTCATATTCTGTGCGTTCACAGGTAGATGTCTGGAGTTTAACCCATACTTCTCAGGTAGAATATACCCTTTGGTCATATTTTTGCAATATTTGTCATGGCGGTAGGATACGTGGCATGTGTGACCCTCTGTACCACGCGTTGGCCAAGCACAGTTCAAATCTGGGCCACATCTGGTCTGCAGCCTATTTCTGTTCAGCCAGTTAGCTAAGAACAGCTTTTTCAGTTTGTAAAGGATGGTAAAAGTAAGCATCCTCCCAAGAAGAATATGCAACAGATGACCCATGCCTTGCAAACTCTATCATATTTACTACCTGACGGCTTACAGAAAAATGTTATTGATCCCAATCTCTATTTTAATTGAAATGCTAACACGGTTTGCTTTGCTTTGTTTTGTTTTTATTCTGTGATGCAGCAGAATTGAGTTAATACAAACTTGCTGCCAGCGTTCTGGGAGCTAGTGAGGTGGAAAGCCGGGAATCTAAACATTCACAATATAAACTTGTAATCAACGTCTGTTTTCCAGATGAAGTCCTCGTTGTCAACTGATGTCTCCCAGGCCAGATCCCACTTGGTTGACTCACTCGGAGAGTGCACCTGCAGCAGTCAATCGTAAGAACATTGCTAGCATTCTAACATTATTTTGTCTTAACCCTTTCTCTTTGTTCTTGTGGGATTTGCTTTTCTCTCTTTTATTCCACGCAATTATTATCCTGAGGCATCTGGAGGGCAGAAGAGTGTATGTACATGATCTTCTTTCTCTCTTTAACCAGGCACAGCCTCCACTCTCCATGGTGTTCATGCAGAGGAAACTTACATAGGCAGAAGCATTTGAAATCTGAACCAGAGAGTAGACTCGGTCAAGACAGAGCTCTATTTCTTGTGCAGATATTTGTATAGGGAGTCCTAAGAGAACCAAGAAGGTTGTAGACAAAACGTTTCTGGCAAAACAATACTATAAACCACAATTTTTTTAAAATCAAATGACCTATGGTCATTATGCATTCCTTTGCTGGTTAACTTTATCCCAAATTGTGGATGATCGCTACAATGAAGTCAAATTAAATTGTAGGCATTCATTCAGAGGTGTTGTTCCTCCAGTGAAAAAGAAATTGATCTGCTATGTTTTGTCCTAACTGTCCCTCCATGACAGTGGGCAAAACACTTAACTTTCTAAAGCTCACTAAATGAAAAAAAAAAATTAGTCTTTTATTTCATTACTTTCAAGGTCAATCCCAGCTTTATAAATTTATCATCTGTTACAAGAAAATATGAACTTATTTGACTGTGTCAGCATAAAGGAATCTAAAGAAATCACCTTTCTGCTTTGCTAATATAACCATTGCTAAATTTTATATCTATATAAGTATAAAAAATATTTTGGACATATATCAACCCTCTTTATACAGTTGCATGGAAAAATAAATGTCTGTCCATTAGTTATATTAATTCAGGCAATTTATGAAATGAAATCAACAAGAATCACAGAGATTCAAAATATCTGTGACTCCTGATATCCTAATGCTATAACAATCCTCCGACGGCAGGATGATCAAGGTTTTTTTTGTTTTGTTTTGTTTTTTTTCCCTTTAAATAATTGTTACGGTTGAAGTCATTGGATAATCCCAGCAAACAAAACTACAAGTCCTACTAAAGAGCTTTTAAATATACAATTCTGTATAAGAAATGCCTGATTAAATTTTGTCTGACAGAGCTACGTTGATGGGTAGTAGGTTTGTAAATTTTTGAAATGAGGGAATAGAAGGAGGAAGGAAGTAATTTAAGGTCATGATTTCTAATTTGTAAGTCCATTTATAATATTCTTTAGGGTAATTTGCTGATGACAGTAAAGCTTAAGGAGATAGATCAAGCTAACTCATTCACTGCTCTATCTTCTTGGAGAGGATTAAGAGATGGTGGAGAAATTGGTCTGCAGAGTTTCAAGCATCAGGGGACTTCTGCAGACTCAGCCTGTGGAGAGAACTAGCAAACCAAAATGACAAATCATTTGGCTGAATTATATCTTTCAGTCTCAGTAGGGTAATCATCGTCATCATCTCAGGAATAAATTTTTTAAAATCCATAATAATAATAGCAATAATAACAGTAATGATAATACAAATAGTAACTCCCTGACATGCATTCATCATTTGCCAGGTGCTAGCTTATTTCATAAGAGGCTTTATTTCATTTCATCTTTGTCACAACCTTGGAAAAAAAATTTAATATTTCCCTGTCTTTTCAAGAAAATTGAGGTACAGAGAAGTTATATAATTTGGTCATGAATTAGGAGGCAAAGCCATGTTATAAACCCCATGGGTCTGATCTCAGGACCAAATTTTACTGTTATTTATAAGGGGATTGCCAAGTTAAATGCTCTATTCCCTGTGTTTCTTTTCTGTAGAGAAATAGAAAATAATTTTTTTTTCTCTAAAGACTAAAGTTACTTCCTAACACCCAGTCATGTTACTGAAGAGAGACAAAATAGGATAAGAAAAGGGGTCCCTGACTGGATCAGTCAGTTAAGTTTCTGGCTCAGGTCCTGATCTCAGGGTGGTAAGATCGAGCCCCACTTCAGGCTCTATGCTCAGCGTGGAGTCTTCTTGCTTGGGATTCTTGCTCTCCCCCCACCTGATTTATTTTAGGGGCCCTAAAATAAATAAATAAATCTTTTAAAAAATTGGATAAGAAAGTAAGGTAATAAATAAAAGGGAAACTGGAGTATAAATTCAAAATATTTCAAGAGGCATGGACACTAATTATTCTAACCATGGTGATTGGAACCATTTCTCCTTTGTGTCAAGCTGGCACACAAGCAAGTCATCCAACCTCTTTAAACTCCAGTTTCCTCATCTATACTCCGAGTATTATAAAGACCAATGACATAAGATAGGTCAATAAGCCTAACATAACACCTACATCAATGAGATGATGGTGATCGCGTTATCAATGCTAGGATTCGATCGCTCTCTCCAAGCCATTGGAGAAAAGCTGTGGAAAATAATCGTGCGCCTTCTTTTGAAATTGGCTCCTGAAATCTCACTGAGTGGATTGGAAGCATCTCTGGTCTCCGCAGCATGGGTGGGGGGGTGGGCAGCAGTAGCAGGAGCTTCTCAGAAACGCAGCCCCCCCTGGCCCCACCTCAGGCCTGCCCACGCGGGATCCCCAGGAACGCTTTCAACGTTGACAAGCGCTGGTTTATAGAAGCGGATAAGGAACGGACATTGTGCATAAGCCAGCAGAAGAAACAGTGAGAAGGCTTGATTTCTGGCTCCAAAAATTGGAGACCCAAAAATTAAAGAGGTTCCCCCCCCCCCCGCCCCAGCCATGTGTTTGAATATTGTGGTTTTGGCTTGGCCCGTTCATTTGTTTGTTTAAGTAATAGAAGCAAAAGGGCCACAGAAGAGGAGACACCGTGAATGAGACATTCTGGTAATGGAACCAGGTCCCGGAGGGACCTCAGAAAGGAATGGGATGGAAAGCAAAGGTGTGTGCCCAAGTCTGGGGTGTCGAAGGGGATCCAGTCCTTCCAAGACAGGGAAGAAGGGATCCAGATGCACTTCATGGTGTGGGCAGAGGGCAGGAAGCTGAAGAAGTTAGGGAGCAAAGAGCAAGATGTCAAGGGAGGCAAGTGAGTAGAGCCCGGCTTGGGGAAAGGGATGAAGGCTTAGGGGATTGGAGGTTTCGGGGATGAGAGAGGCGGCTAACCGCAGATACAATGACCTGAAGACGTACTGACATGGGTAGTGAGGACGAGGACATTTGCTACAGCACTTCCGGGGCCTGAAAGAGGATAAGCCTAAGGGAGAAGTCATCTTACCAGGCTGTGATGTACTTCAGTTACATGAAGGAGGAGAACTCTCTCTTGACCTTGAAAATGCAGGTCAGTTCGAATCAATGGCATGGGGGCTCTGAAGCGTGCCATTCACTGGGAAAAAGATGAATCACGGTGGGTTGGGGGGTGAGGTAAAAACGAGCCTGATGATCATTTTTCACATTATATATTATTATTCACATATTATATCCGAATAAGGAACTGGATAAAAGAAGGCAGAGCACTCTGGGTCCGTGACTTATCACAAGAGCCATGAAAGTCATTTGGTTGAATATCCAGATAGTATGGCAATTCTGATTGTCATGTGCATTTGGTACAAACCAGTTTTGAAAAAGAGGGAGGGAGGGTGGGAGGGAGAGAGAGAGAAGGAGAGAGACAGAGACGAGAACTAATTGCTTTCTGGGATAGCACTTCAGGCTCTAAGGTCGGAATAGTACACCCTGAAAAGTATGGTTTTGTACAAATTAGGCTTCCATGTTCTAGGGACAGCTTGTTGAACTGACTCAGGCTAGCCATCCGATGAATGCAGCCGCCCCGAAGTGACAGCAGCATTTATGAAGGGCAGCCCCTCTCTCTTTGTAGTTCCATCTGACTCCTTTTTATGATGCAGCAATATTGGAATGTTCACTGAACCAAGCAGGAAACCAGCAGAAGAGAAGTAGATTAGTGGACAAATCTTCCTTCGGAATAGGAAAAGAGCCGGATGGAACCAACGCCTCCAAATAATAACAAAAAATAAAAACAAAGAATCAAAAACTCACTTACCTGTTCACCTCAGGGTTTTCAAAGATGAGGCAGAATATATCAACCACAGAAGTTCCCCTCCGACCAAGGACACCGATTATCTCCTCTAGCTTACATTTCTATCAATTAGAGACTGTTTTGTTTGGTTGGGTTTTTTTTGTTTGTTTGTTTGTTTTAAGATTTTTTGTGTATTTATTTGACAGACAGAGATCACAAGTAGACAGAGAGGCAGGCAGCGGGGTGGCGGGGGTTGGGGTGGGAAGCAGACTCTCCGTGGAGCAGAAAGCCCGATGCTGGGCTCGATCCCAGGACCCTGGGATCATGACCTGAGCCAAAGGCAGAGGCTTTAACCCACTGAGTCACCCAGGCGCCCAGAGACAATTTTGTTTTTAAAAGAAATTTTCTAACTGGCTGGATTCAAGGGAGTAGAAAATCAGCCAATGTTAGTCATCACCATCTTGTTGTACCTTTTTCTGATCAGAACCTTTTCTCTTTTCTTCCTAATCCCTAGATGAATTATTCCAGATAGTTGTGTGTATGTATGTGTGTACATGTATGTATATATTTTATTTATGTGATATGTATATTTGTATATTATATATAATGAGTATATATTATACATAATATGTCACCTATATATACATAACATACATATTTTTTATTTTTAAAAGATGAGTTTACGCAAAATTGGAAAACCCTAAGAGAACAAGTAGGTATTCAGTGCAAATCGTGTTTTCTGTCTGCCAATGACTCTCAGTCTCCTAATTCCACACCTCATACACAATCACTA
The DNA here is from genome assembly GCF_963455335.1 of Martes martes. Lineage (NCBI taxonomy): Eukaryota > Metazoa > Chordata > Mammalia > Carnivora > Mustelidae > Martes > Martes martes. The sequence goes on from NC_137904.1 coordinate 55,802,572, forward strand.
CTACAACGGTCTTATGTAAAAATCTACGGAGATGGGGCGCCTGGGTGGCTCAGTGGGTTAAAGCCTCTGCCTTCGGCTCAGGTCATGATCCCGGGGTCCTGGGATCGAGCCCCGCATCGGGCTCTCTGCTTAGCAGGGAGTCTGCTTTCTCTCTCTCTCTCTGCCTGCCTCTCTGCCTACTTGTGATCTCTGTCTGTCAAATAAATAAAATCTTAAAAAAAAAAATCTACGGAGATTATGGGCCTGTGCCAGGGGTGCCTGGGTGGCTCAGTGGCTTAAGACACTGCCTTTGGGGGCGCCTGGGTGGCTCAGTGGGTTAGGCCTCTGCCTTCGGCTCAGGTCATGGTCCCGGGGTCCTGGGATCGAGCCCCATGTCGGGCTCTCTGCTCGGCGGGGAGCCTGCTTCTCCCTCTCTATCTGCCTGCCTCTCTGCCTACTTGTGATTTCTCTCTCTGTCAAATAAATAAATAAAAAAAAAAAAAAAAAAAAAAAAAAAAAAAAAAAAAAGACACTGCCTTTGGCTCAGGTTATGATCTCAGGGATCCAGCCCCGCATCAGGCTCTCTGCTCAGCAGGGAGGCTGCTTCCCCCTCTCCCTCTGCCTGTTTCTCTGCCTTTTCACTTTCTCTTGGAAGTCGGTCCACATGGAAACATACAGACCTTCCTCGTTCTTTTCTGACAGCCGTAGCTCTGTATTACTCCGTTGGATGGAACTACCAGTCTTTGTTCACTGACCCCTCCTTACTGCACTTAAATGTCATTTCTGGGCGCTTTACCTTCCTAGGCAATGACACAGATGCCTTCTTGCTCCTACGTAGCTGCACACCTCTAATCTATAACCAAGACCATAAGAATAGAATTCTTTATCAGCATATGCTTATGTAGAATTTGATGGCCTTTCTCAAATTGTGCTGGGGAAGGGTCTCTATTCCCTCCATATATGTATGTGAAAGCAATTTTGCACATTCTCTTTGATCATACACATCCTGGTCTTTACTAATCTAATTTATTTAAAATATATAGTTTTATTTTTAATCTTGAACATTTCATATTTAAATTCAATTTAATTTCTCTTTAAAGCTCTAGGAGTTATCTGTTCCTGTCCCTTGACAATATTTCCACTGGAATGTTTGTTTTCCCTGACTGACTTGGTGGAGTATTCTATGCTAAGAAAATTAGCTCTTTCCCTATCGTAAGTGTTATTAAAATGCATTGCCTATCACTTCACCTTGTTTGTATACTTCTTATTTTTTATTTCTTTCAGGCTGAAATGTTTAACAAGTCTTTCTAGAGTTTCCAAAGACAAGCCTCTATTACTAGATGAGGACACTGAGTGGGGGAATCTGTTTCAGGGTGTCTCTGACATACCTCCACGGCTCACCTCCATTTCTAGCACCAAGCTGCCGCCATATTTTGAGAGTCAACTGACTTCCATCAAGGGAAGAGCCATCATCTTACTCACTTGTCGTAGAGTTTACATTTATATGGCTCACATCCCCAACTGGCTTAATTGCAAAAGGAAAGAGACTTCTAACACATTCTTCTCCAGCTAGGGTTTTGGGACATGGTTCAATGAAGCTATGATATATAAAGTTGATGACTCGCTGATTATGAAGACCTGATCTGGAATGAAAGCAGACAGAATGGAAATGAAGGGTGCCTTTGAAGGAGAAGTAGTTGCCCATTAGCTGTTCAGAGGCTGATCAGATAAACCTACAAGGAGAGAGGATTGAGGCATCCGGAATGGCGCCAGTGGGGAGAGCGGAAGTAGGGTTGTCATGGATATGTTTCTGTGGAAAGTTGAGGAGCACAAATAGTGAGACAGCCCAGAGGCACATTTTTCACATACAATTTTTATGTGCTCAATTATAGAGTCATTTTTACAAACAGCTGAGTCATATATCAAAAAGTTTTGAGAACGGTCTAAGAGAAATTAACATTTAGCAGACCACATAGCCTGCACTATAGGGGCATACTATTTTGCAGCAAGTTATAATGGCCATGCTTCAATCGTGTTGAGATCCCTTATCTAATTGGATCAATTCATTAGGCCAAATGACGGTGCTCTGATGATTTGAAAGCCAGATATATTACTCGGTTGCCTCAGCCAAGTAGTTTCCACCAGATCTTGAGACCTGGGTACACAGACAAAGCAGTCTAGCCAGCTGCAGGGGACCCGTATTTCGCCAACTTCATGTGAGTTCCTATTGTCTTGGACCCTTTATTCCTACAGAATTGTTTTGTGGCTAGGAAGAAATGCCGTCTTAGCGAGGCTCTGAGAAGCCAGTGTTGCTGGGAGAGTTGCCAGAGAATGAATGAATGCGAAGCTAAGAATAGCAATCTGTAGGTTTGCATTTAGGGCTTTGATACAGTACACTTCTGAAGGCAGTATGCCATTAGCTAGAACATTCACCAAAGCACCTGGTACTGAGCCATGTGCCAGTAAAACTGATGAATAATGAATGGGCACGCACGTAACGATGAGCCAAGAGGGAGACTTCTCCATGGCTTTAATCTGGCTAATGAGTTGGCATTCATGAAATTCAACAACGTGGGTATCTACAGGTTTCAGGGGTTGCCCATCCCCTGCTTTATTTCTTTAGTCAAAAATGTCACACGCGCTCGTCTACCCTGCGTACACTTTCACCCGTCGGATGTTAAAATGACCCTTAATCTCTGCAGTTGGTGAATCTAATTTCTTGTCTCTGTGATTATCTATTATGGGTAACAAATGCATTTATAAGAACGTACGCAAGCGTGGATGAGCGTGGCGGGATCCATTCGAAGACCTCAGTCAGTCATCGACCTACACTGGTTTAATTGAATATTATCTGAGTTATAACCCTAATATGAGTCTGTTGAAAAATAATGCCATTTCTTGTGAGCTCAGATATTTGCTTGATCTTCAGCATTGAGGTAGGCAATCTCCTGATCAGAAAGAGGAAATGAACCTCTTATGACTCTGATCTGTCGGCTCCTTAGTCATGCGCTCACTATTTAATTTTATTTCAAGGCATCTCTCAAAATGATCTCCTTGCCCATTTTCTTTTAAGATTTTATTCATTTATTTGACAGAGAGAGATCACAAGTAGGCAGAGAGGCAGGCAGAGAGAGAGAGGGGGAAGCAGGCTCCCCGCCAAGCAGAGAGCCCGATGCGGGGCTCGATCCCAGGACACTGGGATCATGACCTGAGCCAAAGGCAGAGTCTTAAGCCACTGAGCCACCCAGGCACCCCTTCCTTGCCCATTTCATCTCAGATGGTGCCTAGAGCTGTGTACAATTAAATTATAAATGAGAACAGAGTTAGAGTTGTAAAAACTATGGCTACTATTCTATGTCGATCTCATCTATCCTTAAGGCCCCCCGGTCCCAAAGTACATAGAGTGGAATTCCCATTTTATTCTGAGTGTCATGCTCCATTTATCTTTAGATCTCAAAGTGTATCTGACAAGGGTGATGTTGCACGTTATAAAATAAGATTTCTCAAACTCTGCCCATCTGTTAGTGATACAGGCAATCTAAGTGTCCTATATGTAGAACGTATATACATTTCCTGCATTGCATATTCTTTCAAATATTTGCACTTGGCATTGCAAGGTGTCCCACTGTCATAACAGACAAGTCATTCATTAAGCTGTCAGCACCTTGCTACCCTGCTCCCATAGAGGGCCCATTTGTGTGTTCTCTGTTTCTTGTTGGATAACCTATTCACTCATCATGAGCTAAGCAGTTACTCTCGTAACGGGTGCAACTGAGTCGTTCATGTCAACATATGTAAACCAAAGTTCTGCTTCTTCATTTCTAGCTGCCCAACACTTGGCTGGTGGAGGGCACTAATGGGTTGGAAAACCAGCTTGCATTCATGAGAGTTAGGTTGGTGTCCCTATGATGCTGCTCTTGGCTGAGACATCTAAGGAAGGGGCATTAAAAGCAAAGAAGTAGAACAAACAAGTGACGGCAAATAAAAAAAAAAAGTGATTAATTGTAAACATTATTTGAAAACCTGAAAGGGAATCAAGAAAAGCAATTAGCTACCCAGACCTACACATTGTAACTATTTGGAACAGATTAAGTGGGAAATTACAAAAATATATTTAACCTAAAAGTAAAGCATTTGGTATGTCACCATAAGGAAGATGAAAAAAAAAAAAGAAAATTAATTTCTGGAAAATTAGAATGAAGCTCTCCTGATTTTTAGCTTTGATTTTGTCGTTTCCCTTTTAAGAGGGCTTGTCTTTATGAGAAATTTGATAGTCACTGAAAAAAATGAAGAAGATAATTTATTTTTTGCTCGTTCAACGTCTTAGATTATGGTCCCTGAAATATTCAAGCCCCTTTCCTTAACTCTCTTCTCGACCTTTTGCCTAATCCATGATTATTTATATTCCAGAGAGCAGAAAATGGGGAGGGGGGAAGTAGGGGGAAATTAAATTGGCCAATTTACCTCCTAATTAACAACTTGATTCAAGTTTGACAGAAAGTAGATTAAACTCATTAACTTCAGTGAGATCCGTGGAAAATCTGTAGTTTCCACTTAACCATGAACTCCCCAGAATCAGCTCTAATAGAGATGAAAAGATTGATGTCAAAATGTAAGAGACAAACACTCTCTCACACCATCTTTCTAAGTTACAAAGGTTTGGGTCTGTTATTATGGGGTAGAGCTGTTGATGCATTATGTTACATAAGATTTCTTAGTCTGAGCTTTCTTTGGCAAAGGAATAGAAAAGACCACCTCCCTAATCAATTAAGTCATTGCATAGTTTATAGTGCATACTTTCTCGTACTCACTTGAAACTTGGTGCTTAGGGAAGTGAAATGTCCTTCTCCCCAGGACTATAAAAGAGGCTTGAGGAGAAAAAGCTAATATCCCCCCAAAACAAAAATATCAGATGGAACCATCCCCATTCCAGAAACACAAATGAAAACAGGGAGAGACTGAAAGCAAATCCTTATGCTAATTTATCTAACTAGGATTGCTTTTCTGTAGAACAATACATCTAAAATATTATGGTCCACATTGGAATTGGATTTTTTTGTCCACACTGTTTTCCAAGAGAAACCACTTTATTTGTTAGACCAGAATGAGACAAAGTCATCATTCCATGGTCCTATTATGTATTATTTCTACTTCATTTTTCTGTAACTTAAAGAAGCTTAGCTTCACATAGCCAGTGCCCACCGTAAAGAAACCACTCCCCCGTGATTTGAAGATTTAATGATACTGACATAAATGACAGTCTAAGGCCCTAAGATAGGGGGTACAGTAGGTTTTTGCAGTCTCTGTGTGTGTGTGTGTGTGTGTGTGTGTGTGTGTGTGTGTGTAAAAATGTTATTCTTTCCAAGCTATCTTGCTTTGAGTATTTTAGGTTGAAAAGTGCCTGCCTTTGATTTAACATGTTAATCTTTTTTTTTTTTTTTTAAGATTTTATGTATTTGAGAGAGAGCGAGATTGAGTGAGCACAAGCAAGGGTGGGGGGGGGGGGAAGGCAGAAGGACAAGGAAAGGGAGAGGCAGACTCCCTGCAGGTCAGGGAGCCTGACACGGGGCTCAATCCCAGGACCTGAGATCATGACCCAAGCCAAAGGCAGACGTTTAACTGACCGAACCCCCCAGGTACCCTAACTATGTTACTATTCTTATCTCTTCATCTATATTGTGGTCAGAAATTCTGTGTGGAAGCAGCACCTGGGGGAGCCAAGACTTTGGGAAAACTTTTTCCGTAGGGATGGTGGTCAAAAATTACTTTTTGTTCTAACATTGAATCCACATTAAATCATTTCTTCCAGGAGCTGTAGCCTCTATCAACAGATTCCAAGCCGAAACTAATGCAAGTCATATGATGGTTTACAAGCCTGTTGGTCAGTCAACCGCTTTGTTCTCGGTGACCAAACCTTATAATTATGGTGACTACACAGTATAGATTTCCCAACACATTCCAGCTTCAGATATCCTCCCCTATTGTTCCGAGAAATACACATATGGTTGCCCAAGTATATAAATGATTTTTCTATTGGTTTGGAAACTATGACCCCTGTGTCAAAAAAAAAAAAAAAAGTTTGCATACCAAAGTACTATGTAAAAACACGTTCAAAGCTGTGCTCTATCTCATGGAAATTAGGATAATTCCCAGAATAACACCAGAGTATGAGAATGAAAGTAACAGTTCAGACAAGGTGATTAATGAGAATAAAGGTTCAGATAGGAGACAAACTTTAAATATGATTATTACCAAAGGGACAGACAAATACAATTCCAAGTGAGAATCCAAAGTGTGAAGATACAGAAAGATGGTTCAGCAATTTGGGGGGGGTATGTGAGAGAACAGATTAGTGTATTAACCTTACCTAATAGGGATCTCGTGAAGATGCTCTCACAAGACAATGTCATGAGCCTGGCATTCACAGAGAAACTATTAACGAAATGGGGAAACACATGAATGGACTTCTCAAAACTCCAAAACTCTTGCAATCACTTTTATTACCAGTAGATAAACACGATTAGACCCTTTCAGAAATAAATCTGTTAGATCCTGTCCAAGTCGGTTTCAGAGATGGAGTTCTACTCACTGGCTGTATATGTCACAACAGGTATAACGAGGGGGTTCATCATAAAACCAAACCAAGTCACTAAAAAGTTGGGAGTTTATTTTTTAATCAGTCAAATTGGCTGGTTGTTATTTTCATTTTGATGACAATGTTATTTTTAGTCTATGATGCTATATGTCATTGCTTTTTAAAATAGAGCTAAATTACTCTCTGAATTTAATCAGACTCATCAATTTGTTAGCATTTGTTTGCTTCCCTGCAAATGGTCCCGTGTCTGAGTCGGATTTAACAAATACATACCTTTGAGAGGTATGTACATCGATTTTCCCAGGCGATTTGTTTGCCCCGGAGAAATACTAGTAACCAGGACCACCAAGTAACCTGTTCATCATGCAGGACTCTGCACTCTATCACTTACTTAGATGAACGGGTTGGAACTATTAGGGTCTTAGCTTTTCCTTTAAACAACTTATGAACACATCTTACAAATGGGTTTTTTTGTGCATAAAGTTGTCTCTTTATGGGTAGTTTGATAAGTAGGGGGGGGTCAGAATAAAGAGCATTCTAAAGAAACATGTCAAATAATATTTTGCAAATTTAAAATTTCATAAAATATAACTTATTCATAAATAACAGCCAACCACACACAAAATGATTCCCTGGTTAGTGACAGATTTAGGAAATAAAAACTGCACAAGTTCAAAATACCTATTTTCGAATTTTATTTTTCAGCCAGAAAGAAATATCTTTCCATCTCTTATTGACTCAAACTCTACCTCCAAAAACAAAAAAAAAAAAGAAAGAAAGAAAGAAAGAAAAAAAAACATAATCCAGACATATGCAAATATTAAATAATATTCCTTATGTTATAAGAGTCTTATATCTACAATATTTAAACTTCTTAAACAAAAATAATACCCAACTATCACCATTGAGATCTTAGAATTTGTTTTCATTTGGGGGTCACAAGTCACTTACTACTCCCCCCCCCAAAAAAAAACCTCCATGAGAAGGTAACCTGTTTTCTGGAAACCTTAGAATTCTTAGTTTAAAATTCGATGTGCTTCTTATTCAATAACATACCATGTTTACTTAAGGAGGAGTTATTCTTGGATAATGTTCACATCGCAATTTTTAGGTTGAATGAAAACAAGAGCCAAATAAACTTAGCAATTAGGTGAACAAAATTTCTGGTTTAAAAATGGCCTTTGTCTAGAAGCGCTGTACAAAGCTTCTCCCAAGTTCCCACTAAAAGAACTATGTAAAGACAGAAAAGATGCAAATTTATGACCTTATAAACTAAGATTGACAGACAACCCAAGGCCTGGATCTGGAAGGAATTTTCAATAATTGGAAGTCAGACAGAGTTGAGTGTATTAACCAATCAGTGCCCTTGTGTGTGTCATCGCATGAAACAGACCAGCCTTGACAGAATAAGAGATGCTGGAGAGATAGCGAACCTGATCCACACCCCCCCCCCCCCAGGCTCAGGCAGAGAAGCAGGGCCTACACGGACCATGAATGACTATAGCTGAGGCTCTTCTCTCTTCCCTCCCTCCTCTGCCCACTCATCTTGTATGTTCTCCTAGAAACAGAAACTCCGAAACTACTTGTATAATAAGAGAGCGAGGAGCAAGGGAAGCGTGGGCTGACAGTGAAATGTTAAACCCGTGGGTAGTGTAGACCCCACAACTAAAGTTCGGGAGAAGGCACAGCACAAGGTGGATTGTAATTGTTCACAGAGACGTTAGGAGTTCTGGACATCCCCCAGGTCTTCAGCTACATCCCTGAGGTTAAATTTTGTTCAGCACACAGATGACAAGCAAAGGGTCGGCCCATTCAGTCAAAATGTTGAGTCTGGATACATTCTTGTTCATCTGATGAAAGTAATGATGATAATAAAAGTCACAAAGAAGTTACCATGGGACCGGGTACTATTCCTTCCAGTTAGAGATACTTAATCACTAATCCTCATAAAACTCAGGGAGGTGGGTACAAAAATCCCCATTCTCCTGAATTCTCCTGAATTCAATTATATAATGGTAAGTACGGAAGCTATGATTTAAACCCAGGCAGCCCAACTATAAAGGTCTTATACCATGATTTTAAACAAATAAAGATGTCAGAAACATGTTTTTAGGGGTGCCTGGATGGCTTAGTCAGTTAAGCATCTGCCTTTGGCTCAGGTCATGATCTCAGGGTCTTCAGCAGGAAGCATGCTTCTCCCTCTCCCACTCTCCCTCCTTGTATTCCCTCTCTTGCACTCTCTCTCTCTCAAAAAATAAATAAAATATTTTAAAAATATATGTTTGAAAAAAAATAAAGGCCAAGTATGGATACTGTAGGATGAAATAAAAGAAATATCACCCTGAAAATTTTAGAAAGACCACATGTCTGAAAATGATCTAGTAAAGGAACCATGATAATAGAAAAAAATAACTAGAAAACGTTGAACATCCTGAAGAGGGTCCAAGAAGAGATGCCCTTTCTGAAAAAAGAATGGAAAGGCAAAAAGAGAGAGTTGGTTGGGTTAAGTGGTAAGTGGATGAGATAAATAAAGATACAAAAGTAACAACAGATGCTTACAATGGTGACCCCAGTTCAGGGCCTCCCTGAAGGCCCTCCCTTCGCAATGTGACTCTGAAGTTCTTCCAAGAGGAGGAGTCTATTTCCTTAGCCGAGAAGTGGGGCTGGACTTGAGACATATTTTAACCAATAGAATGCTCAGAAGCAGTATAATGCTAGTACTGAAACTAGACCTCAAGAGGTTTTGTGTGCTTTTTCTCTCTCTGTTAGACCTTACCATCTGCCCTGAGCATAAGCACAGGTGCTCTACTGGAAGTTGACGGGCAACATGGGGAGGCGAGGGATGAGCCCATCCCAGACCAGCGAGCTCCCAGCCAACTTATCAGCTGGCGGCAGCTGTGCGAATGAGCCCAGGTGACATCAGCCAAGCCCGGCCCAGAGCCGCAGAACCGACCACCTGACTCGTGCACACACAGGAAACATGTCACTTCTCTTTTAGGCTCTATGCATTGGATTAGTTTATCATTTAGCAGTAAACATGTACCTGGGAAAATATAAAGGTAGAATGTACCAGAAATATCAATGACACTCTCCACCAATTACTTCCTTCATTTTCTATGCTCCCTTTAGAAAAAAAAAAAAAAATATGCCCCCAACTTTTTTTTCTGACCGTGTCCCATCACAAGTTCTTCTGAAGGGGCATTAGGCACCCATAACTCCTTTGAACCCAGAGTAGAAATCTAGCCCCAGTTAGACCCATGAGATTCTCTTTCATGAGAATTTAAAATTAGCTTTCAAAGACTCTAATCAGCATCTGAGAGGAAGCCATTCTGAGGACAAAAATAAAATCAATACACAAAATGAAGTAGTGAAAAAAGCCTGTAAGTCCCCAGAGAGAGAAATAGGGAAAACTATTTACGTTGCACGTCCTCTCCTTGGGGCCCACAAGATGTTTCTATCCTTGTTTCCTTTCTTTCCACTATGAAATATTTCCATTTTGTGTGCCTATGAGGGTAGCCTGCCCATTCTTCAAGACATTGCCGCATTGCTAAATAGTTCCAATAACTAAAAATAGTTTCAATAAAATGGAATGGCCATTTCCATAGGATGGGATACTCTTATTTATTGAAAGAGGATAAAACCAATTTTTAGGAACAACCATGTAGAACTATTGTAAGGTACAAAGGGCTTTAGCTTTTCTGGTTTTCATTATCCGGTAGCTCTCCTTGATCTAGTTGTTTCTTAGGAAAGGTAATAAAAAATACAGGCTCTCGGGAGAAAATTTAAACGTAGTCTTTTCTTCCATTTTGGTGATGCTGCGTGTGTTTATGTACGAAGAGTAAAATGGGGGGGGGGGACTGATACATCTACTGAGAAAAATCAGCCTTCTGTTACACAAAGAACATTGTAAAAGAACGGGAATTTCATCTCCACCTCCTTCCAGTGGGCCCTGCTGTGCAGAACCTATTCTGTTTCTCCCAGTGTTCTGGAGTGTTCTTCCCATCAAGTAGAGTTAAGACCTCCACAGCAGGACCCACTGGACGGAGATGGAGGTGGAGATGGAATTCATGGTATTTCCTACTACATTTTGCATGAGTCTTTTCTGCAGTGGGGTAAGGTGTCAAACAAGGAGATTTTGGAAACCATTTCCCTTCTCTTTTTTTCGTGTGCTCAAATTAACTATTGAAAAAATACTGTTTTGAAGGGCCTTCACATTCAAATCAAATCCACTGGAAAACTGTGTGCGTCTCCACTTTGCTTTATCTTAAATTTTGAGTCTAAGGTGAATTTCCTAGAAGGGTTGTCGTTTTGCCATATTTCCTCTTCTGTGCCTTTTGAAAAATGATATGTGAGACTTTCCTAAATCCAAGTGAACATAACAGCAGATCCAAAGAGATCAGGATGCTGATACCAAAGATGCCTAAATGATTTTTTCATTCCTTGACTGAAAAGGAGAGAGATGAAGGAGAAGAAAATTCCCCTGTGGACAGTTTATTCCCCTTCTTCTTTCATCTTTTGTCACTTATGTGCATTAACTTAACACTGGCCCTTTGCATAGGCCATCTGTTTGCCTCCCCATTTCCACTCATAGAAGCAGCTCTTAATACTGGTCCAGGAAGTAGCAGCCTAGACCCTGAAGACATCTTAGAAGATGGTCCAACCACCTAACTACACTGATTCAAAACAAACAAACAAACAACAGCAAGAAAGCAACAGCAACAACAAAACGAAACCCCAGAAGACTGAACAGCATTACATGTTGTCATAGTCATCAATCCTAAATTTAAATACCAATCCGAAATACAAATAAATTACATGGTCAGAAAGATAAAATTAAGAAAAAGAAAAAAAGAAAAAAGACAGAAAGAAAGAAAAAGATGAAGAGGAAAAAAATAACATACAGATATGAAACTCTGAGTTTTCTGGCTTAAAGGTGAGAAATTGAAACATTCGTTGACAGCTGGGTGATTCTATAGGGAAGGGTTTGTATTTTTGACATACAGAGGAGCCAAAGGAAGGCAAGGAATGAGTGGGAAGGCTGGAGCCAGACTGGACATTCTACTAAAGCTTTGTACTCCCTCTGCCTCATGCTTGCAGGCGCTCAGTAAATACTTATTTTTTGACCAAATCCTTCTCTAGATTCCCTTAGAGGAAGTGGAGAGAACACAGATTTTTTTTTTTAAGATTTTATTTATTCATTTGACAGACAGAGATCACAAGTAGGCAGAGAGGCAGGCAGAGAGAGAGGGGGAACCAGGCTCCCTGCTGAGCAGAGAGCCTGATGTGGGGCTCGATCCCAGGACCCTGGGATCATGACCTGAGCCGAAGACAGAGGCTTTAACCCACTGAACCACCCAGGCACCTGAGAATACAGATTTCTATAGATAAGCCCAGATATATACCCTAGCTCCCTAAAGAGTATAAATCTCATATTTTTTAGTTTAATGATCATATGTATTTAATGGAGTTTTTGAATACAGATGATGTATGTAAAGGAACTGGAGTACAACAGGCAAGGGACAAGGGCTTGCTATTATTACTGGTGGTGGAAGTAGTGGTTGCAGAACTGGATGAGCTAGCAGGAGAAGCTCCTGGAGCAAAAGAATGTTAACTCTTACAAATTTGGGCAAAGAGAGGGGGAAAAAGTGGAAAGGATTCAAGAATAAGAAGTTCATTTGAGGGGCACCTGGGTGGCTCAGTGGGTTAAGCCTCTGCCTTCGGCTCAGGTCATGATCTCAGGGTCCTGGGATCAATCCCCATATCAGACTCTCTGCTCAGCAGGGAGCCTGCTTCCCCACCTCTCTCTGCCTGCCTCTCTGCCTACTTGTGATCTCTTTCTCTGTGTCAAATAAATAAATTAAATTAAATTTAATTTAATTTAAAAAAAGAAGTTAATTTGAGAACATAGCAATTCCTGGCATCAAGAAGTGGAGTTTATCTTACCTTCCCCTTAATTTGCTTGGTGAGTTGTTTGGCCTGTTATAACATGGCTGAAGTAAAGTTGTATGAATTCCAAACTCCAGGTCTTCACAGGGTGGACCACTTGGGCCATTTCTGTGTTGGAACCCTGAAACCACAATAGGGTGAAGAAGTTAAGTCAAGTCTAATGGATGATGAGAGGTCGGCTGGAGGAAAGTCAAGGAAACCCAGCTTATAGCCAAAGTAGCGAGATCTGTGAGCAACGCCACCTTGGAACTCCCAGCCTTAGCCTAACCATGAATGACTGTAGTCACATGAGGGATCCCAGGAACGGTCAGCAGAAGAACTCCCCCGTTGCTAAAGCACAGAGTCATAAAAAACAATAAATACTCTTCAAAGCCACTCAGTTTTGAGCTGGTCTGTTAAACCACAACCGATAACTGAAATAAAAATTGGGAGCGAGTTGCTGCCGTTACAAAAACCTAAAATATTTGGCATCATCTTTGGACTCAGGTGCCTACAGTCATCCTTTGTCCTCTGACATTTATAAGGCATTGGATGGGTCGTACTGCAGATTCTCCTATTAAGGATGCACTGTCTTTATAGACAAGGTATTTATTATGTTATTAAGAAGACCTAGCTAAAATGCGGCACAAAATCACTGCTGTGGGAGACTCACAAACAAGTCTATGATGATGTAAAGAAAAAGAAAAAAAAAAAAAGAGGGCTAATGGGAAACTTCATGAAGGACCAGGCAATTGGGTTAGACTCACAGAACAGTGGAGACTATAACAGAGATGACGCTAATGAGCTTTCCAGCTGGGGGGACATCCCGAACAAAGGCAGGGACATGAAAAAAGCACAGAGGAGGTTCTGGGACAATTGAGTAGAGCAGGTTGACAGGTGTATGATGTGCAGGACAAGAGGCAGACTTGAGGGAGGAGGAACTTGGATTGGAGGCAGAGTGCCAGGGCTTGAGGTCAGGCTAAGTAGATTGGGCCGTCAGGCATGAATGAAACATAGAAGGATGCCAGGAAGTGGGTCGGCCTGATTTAGTGACTAGCACTTCAAGGAGCATGATGCAAAAATAGTTCAGGACCCTCTGTGTATAATTATCAAATTCTCCTGACCTGTTTGGATTCAAGATATTGGATGATAGGTTATGTGTACTTACCCTTATACTATTTTAGAGAACAAAGTTTTCTGGAATAATAAATGTTTTTTTCTCTAAAACAATGCTAGACAATATAAATTATGCCACAGGGTTAGGTAACCACAGGATATTTTTTATTCCTGGAGATGTCCTGTAGGTATCTATCCCAAATTAGGAATATATATATACATACAGAAAGTGACGAAGAAAAAAAAAAAAAAACTGAAGGAATACTTTAGAGCCTTAATTATGCCAATACCATTCTCTGACATAATTGTCTGACTTTTTAAAATCACGTTGTCTGAATTTACTTGCTGCTTAAATCAAACCATCGTTATTTCTTATTCAAAATTGACTAAACGTAATTTGATATAATCAATCTGTTCACCCTTCTCCTCTATCATCAGATAGCATCTTGTTTGTTGATGGTTCTACTAACAGATTTTATATTTAAAAATACACAACCTAAAGCAAAACAGATGATCTCATCACCTATATGGGGATATCAGGTAATTAAACATAATTAAAAGGTTAGATGTATCAGTAAGAGGGACAAACAATCTCCGTGGGGCTCAGATTGTGCTATAACCCAATACTAAATTGACCTTAGAAATTAACATGATTACAATGAGAGCCAGCACATGTCCCTTGTGTAATTAGTGGTTTATTATCTCATAAGTGATTTAATCTAACATATATTCAGATGCGACCATGAATGGGACTTCTGTGGTCCCTTGTGACATTGTATGCTAGCTTGCAATATTCCTTTAAAATCTCCAAAATAAAAGAGGCAAACAGCAGCTTGAGGCCAGACAAGAAGCCTGTGAAACTTCAGACAGTTTTCATCACAGCTGGCCAGGCCTGGGAAGTTTCAGACAAAGGACTTCCGCCTTTATCTGGCTCTTATTCTGATGTCTCATTCAGCTGAAGATAAAAGGAAAGATGTGCTTTGAAATTTAACCATTAGGACTGCAAGGAAATCAACATGCAAATGTCACCCATACATGAATTCGAGATGAATTCTACATTTGTCATTGCAAACTTAGAACTCAGTATTTTTTACTCCCAAAGCAGTAGGATAAAAACTGGGAATGAAATATGAGGGGTGGGTTTAGTTCAGTGGGAGCTCCTTAACTTACACATCTTATTCGCAAAGAGCACAGCTGATGCCTGAGCAATGCAGGGTCCAACCCCCGCACAGTCCAGAATCCGTGTATAACTTTTGACTCCGCCAAAACTTAATAGCCTACTGCTGACCGGAAGACTAACCGATAGCATAAACAGTCGATTCGCATCTATTTTGTATACGCGTTTTCTATACTGCGCTCTTACAATAGAGCAAGCTCGAGGAAAGAGTCACGAAGGAAATCATAAGGAAGAGAAAATGCATTTACAGGGCTGTACTGTAAAAACTCCACGTAGAAATGGACCTATTCAGTTCAAACCTGCGTCAAGGATCAAGGAAGGAGAGACAAACATGTGGGGGGGGGGGGCATGGAAAGACTATGAGAAGAGAGGAAATGAAAAACAAGAATCTAATATTATGTTACACTTTAACTTAGGTAATCAAGAAGGCTAGGGTCTCCGTGTGTGTGTTTGCAAAAATCTTAGCAATTTCTATCAGGAAAATGAGCTCGTTTCTTGGGAAGAGTGCAGGACAATTCTAAAGAAGTTCGTGTACCTGTAGAAGATTGGAGTGACCCCAGAGGTATGGACAGAGTCAGGATTTGCTCTAAACATTCCTGCGGGGAGAGATGTGCAAACTGCAAAATTCGAATTGGCCCCATTTTCAAACTAAGAATAATTGCATGTATATCTTCTGTATAGTTTCTCATCTCCTGATTCAGAACTAATTTTCTGAAGGGATTCTGAATAGTTTGTGGGATTTTATGAGAATTTTACATTGGCTCCTGTATTTTTCTTATGAGAAACTCCAGAGAAAATGGCTTTATCACTCCCAACCCCAACTCTCAACACACAAAGTCATAGCTGAATGAAGAAGGTGATTAAGGGTCAGTTAAGGATCTGAAGAAGTTTGCTTTAGATCAGAAGATTCCACATTGGGGAAGGCCATGATGGTTGTGTCAAAATAATTAGGAGACTCTCATATAAAAGATGAACTTTACTTGATCTAAGGCCAAACTGAGAACGATACGTTAAGTGCAGTGAAGAAAACTACGTTGCTGTAATTTAACTCAGCCGAAAATGAACAGTTCCTCCTATAAGGCAAGGAAGCTGGAAAATTATCCTCTGGATTCATTTTTTTGGACAAGTACACTTTGGGAATACAAGGAAAGTTAAGATATAATTTCTGCTTTATGGACTAACATATTCTTGAAAGGCAAAGAGAATTAAAAGTATGGTATATTATGGTGGGTACTTTAGGACGAGCTCAAAAATGAGTCACTTAAATCCATTCAAGATAAGCGTTTGTTGAAGAGGGAGGTGTTCTGGAATACTTCCACAATAGATAACATTTCAGTTGAATTTTGAAAGGAAAGTCAAAGATAGCCTTAGTTGAAAAAAATATTCTATGACTATTTTAGAAAGAATTTGTTAGTTCAGGCATTAAATCAAATGATATTTAAACTCAATCCATTTGTGAATTACATGATCTTAGATGCCAATCCAAGTTAATGATTTAAAAGTTTTGACCTTATGTCATGTATAAAAATTAAGTCAAAATAAATCAAAGACTTAAATGTAGGTTAAATGTTGGAAAAGCTTTATGACATTAGATTAGCAGTGATTTCTTAACTATGGCACCAAAAGCACAGGCAAGAAAAGAAAAGTTAGGTAAATTGGATTACATCAGAATTATAAACTTTCATGTGTTAAAAGGCACAATCAACAGAGTTAAGAGACCATAGAATGGGTAGGTAAATATTTATAAATCAAATATCTAATAAGGTTTCAATATCTAAATTATATTAAAGAATTTCTATTGCTCAATAACAAAAATGAACCAGAAAAAAAAAACCCAATTAAAAAATGGGCAAAGGGCTTCAACAGACATTTCTCCAAAGAAGATAAGCAAATGACCCAAGAGCACATGAAAAAAATACTCTGCGTTTGGTGAAATGTGAATCAAAACCATGAGATACCACATCACACCTTTGAGGATGGCTGCCCTAAAATCAAACAGAAAATAATTAGTGTTGGAGAGGATACAGAGACGTTGGAGACTTGTATCTTTGGTGGTGAGGTAAAACAATGTGGTTACTGTAGAAAACAGCATCGCAGTTCCTCAAAAGAATTTGAAAAAATAGAATTACTATCTGATCTAGCAACTCATCTTTAGGGGAGCTATACAAAAGAATTGGAAGCAGGAACTTGGCTAGATGTTTACAGACCCATGTTCATGGTAGCATTATCCGCAACAGCCAAAAAGGTAGCAACAAATCATGTGCCCTTCAGTGGATGAACTGATAGGCAAAAGGTGGTGTTTACATACAATGGAACATTATTCAGCCTTAAAAAGGAAGTTAATTCTGTTAAAAAAAAAAAAAAAAAGAGGATGTTAATCCTGACATCTGCTACAACCTGAATACAATTTGGAGACATTATACTAAACAGAATAAGCTAGTCACAAAAGGATGAATATTATTTTATCCCCCTTATATGAGGTACCTAGAGTCGTCAATTCACAGAGACAGAAAGTAGAGTGGTGGTTGCCAGGGGCATAGGAGGTGAACCAGGGATGGGGAATTACTGTTTGATGGCTATAAAGTTTCAATATTGCAAGATGAAAACAGTTCTGTGGGTTGTGATGACGGTACCACAATGATGTTCATATACTTGGAGGTGTCCGGGTGGCCCAGGTAGTTAAGTGTCTTGGTGTCAGCTGAGGTCATGATCTCAGGGTTGTAGGATCAAGCCCTCCCTGGTGCAGAGTCTGCTTGTCCCTCTCCCTCTGCCCCTCCCCCTGCCTCAAATAAATAAATAAATAAATAAAATCTTAAAAAAAAATGGCATTGAACTGTACATTTAGAAATGGGGTCCCTGGGTGGCTCAGTCCATTACGCAACTCCCTTCAGCTCAGGTCTTTTTTTTTTTTCTCTTTTTCAAAGATTTTACTTATTTATTTGACAGAGAGCGGCACAGCAAAGGAGAGGGAACACAAGCAGGGGGAGTGAGGGAGGGAGAAGCAGGCTCCCCGCTGAGCAGGGAGCCTGATTTGGGACTTGATCCCAGGACTCCGGGATCATGACCCGAACCAAAAGCAGATGCTTAGCGACTGAACTACCCAGGTGCCCCACAGCTCAGGTCTTGATCCGGGAGTCCTACGATCAAGCCCTGCATCAGGCTCCCTGCTTGGCAGGGAGTCTACTGCTATCTCTGCCCTTCACCCCATTCGTGCTCTCTCTCTCACTCTCACCCTCTCTCAAATAAATAAATAAAATCTTAAGAAAGAAAAAAAAGAAAAGAAGTGGTGAAGATGGTAAATTTTATGTTATGTGTACTTCACAATTTAAAAAAATTTTTGAAAATACTTACATTTAAAATACAATAAATTGATGTGTTTTTCTCTGAAAACTTGGGAATACTTTTCTCATTTCTTAGAATCAGTAAATATACTATATATTTACATTCATATATACATACATATTACATATGTATTATATATCTAATATATGTAATATGTACTATATGCATATATAATGTGTGTATATGTTAAATATAATACATATTTATATAGTTATGTATATATGAAAGTAGAAACTGTTCTACAATATAATCTACAGCTAAAATCTACAATGATCCTTTTCTTTTTACAACGCTCCTTTTCATAGGTTTCTGGTTTTTTTCCACTTAGTTAACTTCCCCAACAGCACTGTTTGTGGACAAGAAATTCATAGTCCTTAATGGCAGTATTGTCTTCATAGAAGCACCTTTACTGTTACCTCCCTAAACCCCAAAGTATTTCAAAGTGATTTAGGGAGGAGAAAGGGATCGTCTTCATATATATGTTCCACCCAGGGCTTCAGAGTCCAAGAAGCAAATCAAGTCCAGTTATTATACTTTATGGCACAAACCCTTGTTACCATCACAACAGATCTAGTTCATAGTACACGGCCCAGTAACTGCACTAAGTACTTTGCATGCATTACCTTATTTAATTACAAAGGCCCTCTTTTTTAAGTGTTCTAAGAAGAGTATTTTAAACATATTATACACCTTTAATACCATGGTATGAAAAAAAAAAGTCAATTCTCTGTTTCCTTCCAAAGAGGAAGGTAGAAACTCTAGACTTCTCATTAGTCAAGGTCACTCTAGGACACATCAAGCTTTAGCAGTACTTAATAAGGTCAAACTCCTTTTAAGGAAATGAGTTGTAATTTATCTCAGCTCAGATACTTTGGGAACTGATAGGAAAACCTGACTATGGTTGACAAAAGCAATTAAAAAACAACAACAACAACAACAACAAAAAACCCACCAAGTGTGTTTAAGTTTTTATGTAATGAATATCTTATCACAGTAATCTTAGCATATGTGAAACCTCTAGCCAAGAGACAACAGAAAAATTACTGAAAAGAATCATGTCTCTATTAAGATTCGTAATGTAAGGAATAAACCTTCGGTTATTCTTTTGAGAACTGCCATACTTTTATTGCTTATTGGCTACTCAACACATGAAACAATGTTTAAATAAAATGATGAATGAAATAACAGAGGAGAACTTCGTAAGTGTCTAGCTGGTTATAATCCGATGAAATTACACTGTTTATTTTCAAGTAATCTAAGCAGACAGTGGAGAGAGGGGACAAGGGACCAACTACATTGAGTGTTGAAATATTCTGGGTAAATACCTATATTTACTACACCTGCATCCTGGTGACAATAGGTGAATTCTAATTTGCCTACTCAAATGGTGGGAAATTTCTCACTGAACAACTATGACAGCTTAGGACTTATGAAATAGATTCCAATATAAAACAATTGTGGTAATAAATGGGCAAATTAGCTTGTTAAGGATTATAGCTTTGTGGTAGCACACAGCTAGAAGTTCTCAGCATTGAGCATTATTATTTTGAAGTCCTTTTCAGCCTAAGTGTTCATAATTTGCTTCTTTAACACAAACAACTTCTCTGATTTGAAAATTATACAACTTTATATCACAGGCATAACTGAATTTAAATCGAAGTTTCTTGCCTGATTTTTTTTTTAAATATACACAACTCAGAAAATGATGATAGGTATTTCTTCGTTGTGGCAGAAATGGCTTATGACCCCAATTTATAATGCAGAGTTGTCAATGGGAGCAACTGTGCAGCCAAGAACTGTACTTTTCAGCTACCTTTGCATCTGGGTAAAGTCAAATGGCTATTTCCCACCAAAGAGATGGGAGCAAAAGTGGATGTCACTTTGGGCATGACGTTGCTAAGTAGTGGGCATCCATTCTCTTGGTTCTCTTTCCCTGTTCCATAGTTGTATGTTGAAGCCCATAGTAATTTTATAAGGTATCTTTTGACAATGTTAGAGTTTCTATCAATTTGGTTCTTTGAAAGCCTAGGGTAAGAACAGCTCCTCAAACCCAGCCCTACCCCTCTCTACGCTGATTGAACTTTACATGAGCCAGTATCAAACTTCTCCTGCATTAGGGCACTAAGTAATTGATATTAATTTGTTGTTATTTTTTTTGTTTTGTTTTTGTTTTTGTTTTTGTCTTTCAGTAAGCTTTTTGCCCAGCGTGGGGCTTGAACTCACAACCCCAAGATTAAGGGTCCCATGCTCTACCTATGGAGCGTGCCAGGTGCCCAATTAGCATAAATTTAAATGATAATCTCAACCTTACATCTAATCAAAAGTCTGCTAATTCTATCTCTTTGATAGGTGCAAAATCTGCTTTTTATTTTCGTTTGCACTGCTAGCGTTTTAGAATAAACCACCGCCACTTGAAAGGGAATAGAAATAAGAGTCTCTTATGAATCTCCCCATACTCCCCATACTCCCCAGTCTTACTCTTGTATCTAGGGTGACACTTAAAACTGAGAATCAAATTCTATCATCCCTCCTCCAAAAATCTTCGAAGGCCTCTTATGATACTAAAATTATATTCTTCCAAAATCTCACATCAGCCTTAAAAACTTTGAATGACTTGGGTCCAGCCTGACTCTCTAGGCTGGACCTGTGCTTTCCCACCACTCCCCTCCCAGCAAGCTCTGTTTTAGTCTCATGGGTCTCTTGTTCAAATTGGCCCCACCTTTTCTCTCTCAGAAACTCATCTTGGCTGCTTCTTCTCCTTGGATGCCAGGCTCTGAGATCTCAGAGTTGGCTTATTTTTACCCTCCCTAGAAAAGCCCTCTCTTAACTATTCGGTCTTCCATTAGCCTCCCTCATTTACTCTCTTTTATATCACTTCATTTGAGTCACTTATAGTTCTTCCCACAGTCTGTAGTTCTTTCTTGTTGCTAATAATATTTGGTGTCCCCACATAAACTGTAAGCTCCATATGTTTGGGATATACACCCAGAAGTTGACGCAGAGCCTACAAATAAACAAAGGGCCAATATAAATATTTTAAAGAACTACTGAATGATTATTAGTTTGATTCTTTTTTTTTAAGATTTTATTTATTTTTTTGACAGACAGAGATCACAAGTAGGCAGAGAGGTAGGCAGAGAGAGAGGAGGAAGCAGGTTCCCTGCTGAGCAGAGAGCCCGATGTGGGGCTCGATCCCAGGACCCTGAGATCATGACCTGAGCCAAAGGCAGAGGCTTTAACCTGCTGAGCCACTCAGGCGCCCCAGGATTGGTTGAAATCTTAAAGATTATCTTGTCTAAACACATTTATAATTCTTTTTTTTTTTTTTTTAAGGACACATTCTTGGTCTCATGAGCATAGCATGCCAGTCCATTTTGTGATAAATACCCAACAATTGCAGAAGGAGCCCCAGCAACACTTTCCTTTACCACCATTGGGTTCTCCCCTCAGTAGACCCTGGATATGTCCACTATAGACTGTTACACATGCCTGAGAAGTAAAGAATAAAAACTGGTTATTTCATCTAATGACTAAGTCATGACTAAGTCAAACACACATACACACACACATGCAGAACTTTACTGCATTTTTGATGGAGACGCTACTAAAGACTAGAACCCATATGTTAAAAAGAAATGAATGCATATTCTGACTATAAGAATCATGATATGGTCTCTTTTCTCCATCCAGCTATACATTACAATCTGTTCTAAAAACCCAGGTATTCTACTAATGAAGCCTCTTCAATCATCACTTTTTTTTTAAAGATTTTATTTATTCATTTGACAGAGATCACAAGTAGGCAGAGAGGCAGGCAGAGAGAGAGGAGGAAGCAAGCTCCCTGCGGAGCAGAGAGCCCGATGTGGGGCTCGATCCCAGGACCCTGAGATCATGACCCGAGCCGAAGGCAGAGGCTTTAACCCACTGAGCCACCCAGGCGCCCCTTCAATCATCACTTTAAGAAACATCGCATTCATTAACTGTTCTTAAAAAATCTCAGCAGCCTTAATCCAAAGTCTATCTAAAACCCTCTTTTTGATAAGGATGCCAAAATGTGCTTTCAAAGGTAAGGAATCAACTGTGAGCACAGGAAAAAAAGGGGGGGTTTTCTTTTTTTCTTTCTTTTCTTTTTCTTTTCTTTTTTTTTTTTCTTTTAAATTCCCCTGCAAGGAAACTTCCTTAATTGAGAAGCTTACATTAATTATCACTTCTTGTCTAGTTCCATCCCCAAAACAAGATCTACATCTTGCCCATTAAAGAAGGTAATGACTTAACTAAAAACCTAATTCTAGTCTCTGTGGGTTCTGGTACACAGGGGAGGCGGCTGTCTGCCATTTTGCTATGGATCCAGATAATTTACACCATGTATATAGTCATGGGATAACCCTCATTATACAATTCCTAGTCTACAAAACCAGGAGAAAGCTTATCAAAATAAATCTTAACTTCTGACCAAGGCAGAAGACCTACTACGGGGTATTAACAGAGTCAGGACTGTCAATCACTGCCTGGTCTCAGTGTTTGTGTTATGAATTCCAACTCTGGTGGCATGAACTTAGGGTAAAAATCACTGTAAGCTGAGTGAGTCCAAAAAATACAAACCTGGAGTGAAATATATTTGGGGCTGAGATGACGTTACCAATGTCTGAGATGGGTTTTTCTTTCTTCTCCTCCTCCCCACCCCCCCACATTCCTTTTGAAAGGTGATGCTTCTATTAGATTATTTCTATAGCCAAAAGACACAGCTACTGTCTGGCTGAATTTGCTGCTTTTCTCTTGAATTAAAATAAATAAATAAGAGAAAAGTCTAACTCTTTTAAACAAAACACATCGGAATAGTTTCTTTTTTTTTTCTTTTTTTTCCTGACAACTGAACACATTCTATACATTCAGATAGGACTCTGGGCCACATAATATATGATATGAACTTGTATGTGCATATCCCATGTACGTGACAAGACGCGCTTCTCACCATAAGACTATCTGTGGGTGCACAGGTGGGTGGGGAGTTAGCAGCCTGCTACCCTTGACTGACAGCTACTTCATTGTCAGTTATGCTGTACACAGACTCCTATCCCAACTGCTTCATCCTCTTCCTTCCCAATCCTTAAAAGCACTGTCATTTCTTCTCTTAGCACTCCCTGGGAGTTTAGATCACATGACTCATTCTCCTCCTTGACAGGTAAAAATGGGAGGGCTTGAAAAATTAAATCGCCATCACGTTTTCCAAGCCATACAACCAATGAATGGCCAACTTCATGCTAGGAATCCCTGAATTTAGGGATTGCACACTCTGTGTGTCAGAGGCACTACCAGCACTTTCCTGACACAGCCAAGGGGTCACTCAAGGTCTCCCCACTTGCCATTGAAGTAAAACTTGAAGGAAAGACATTTCATACGCAGGAGTCAAGGTCCTTTAGGCAACTGCAGATTCTTGTGCAGGGCAGGGGAGTGGAGGGTGGGCAGTCCTTACAGCTTACCTACCGTCTCTGACTTTGTCTTTGCTAGTTTCTTGGGACTTGCTGAAATTTGCCTTTTGCGTGAGCATCATTCTCTCTCCTTTGCATTGACTCCTATATTCCCCATAATCCAACTGTCCTTAACTTTCCGGCACGGAAAAGGAATTATGCATTGGATTTTGGTTTATCCTGCATCATGATTTTTCATTATTTGTGTGAAGAACAGCTAGCACTTTGGGCCGACCATGTGTCAGGAGATCCGACAGACTCTTGACCTACGTTTTGCCTGATCTTTAACATATGCCTTTGTGATTAGGTGACGGCCCCCACGCAGAACTGAAAAGTAAACCTGTGTTTCATCGATTCTAAAGTCTGTTCTCTCTTCATTAAGCACTGCTGCTTCCTGACTCTCTTCTGTATTTTAAAGTGCTGTTTTTCCCAAAACAGAGCTGATGTCATTAGCCCAGTGCAGTAACACAGGATCCTCTAATCGTGGGATGTGCTGGTGTTCATTGGCATTAATCTTCCTTCCTTCTCTGACCAAGGACAGTGATCGGTTCAGGTTCAAGGTGCCCTCTGTGTCCCCACATAGATGATTTTCTCTGTGGAAAATGAGTAATCCTCTAAAGAGATTGGTGAAGGCAGACAGTGGCCTCCGTAGATTTTAAAGTTTTCATTACCTACATTACACCAAAGGTCCCCAAAATGTCTTCCAAGCACATAGTCACCTTACAGATAAGACTGCTCTAAAATTTAATAGAAATGATCATGGGAACTTAGAGTTGTCTGGAATGAGGAAAAAGACTTATTGTGTATTCAATTTCCCACCCCATCTCAGATCTTCCATTTCTGGGCAACATCAGTGATGCTATTTGTTCTGTGTGGAAATAGCACTCGCGGTGGATTCTATTATAACCAGAGACATGCACGGTGCATAGATTTAATTTGAGTCAGACCACAAAGCAAAACCTAAAGCAACAATCATTTGCCAACCCTCAATCCCTTGAGGGACTGTCGGATGACTAACACTGTTTTGCTATAGTCTGGGAGAGAATGGGGCTATCATTCTGAACAATCCACATAGTGGACCAGAGGTCTTGAGGGAGATTTTCTCTCTCCCTCCATCCCATCCCTCCTGTCCCTCCTTCCTCCCGTCCCTCCTCCCCCCCTCCTTCCTCCCTTCCTCTTCCCCATCCTTCCTTCTTCCCTCCTTCCCGTCCTTCTCCTCCTCGCCTCCTCCTCTGTTTCTCTCTCCCTCTCTCTCTCACACTCACACACAGTTGGCTCAAGGCTTTTCTGAATTACATGTTTATTTTGTCTTCTTGACTGATATTTCCTCATGTCTGAGTATTGTGCCTCTAGGAAGAAAAGCGTATTTTTTTAAAGGAGAACTTCTCTCAAAGTCTTGCCAAAAATAAAGTGGCTGAAAAGGACAGCGCATAAAGTGCTTCTTTTGAAGAAGAGAATAATTTTGAAGAATTTTATTTATAATAATTTCTATTTTCCTACAAGTTTTTTGAAGAAGCAAGAAGGCCTCCATTTGGATAAGATCAGAAAAGACAGAGCCAAATGATGGCTCCCAGGGAAGGTGGGGTCACGGTGAAGGCTTAGGTACTACGGGACACACGGACATAATTCCTCTCCTCGTCTTCCGTCATCAGTTTCCCACACCTGCAGTGATCTGGAATGTGAATTATGAATAGTCACTGCAATGTATCTGTTCACAGACTCGTGCCCTGCACCTGCTCCCCTCCTCTGAGCCAGGCAGGGGTACTGACAGGTGTTAAACACACCACACTCTGGCCTCTACTGTCTGCAGAGCTCACCTGCCTACTAGGCCTGACCCTGCTTCCACTCATTCCTCCGGATCAAGTCGCCTATCTTCATCTCTGAAATGGGATCCTCTCCCCTCCCCCTAGAAGAATTCACTCCATCCTCCCTTGAACACATCCTGGTTCTAGTCTGTCTGTCAATGAGTTATGAATATTTGCCTGTAGATCTGTCTGCTTGGCTAAGTGAGTAAGTTGAGACGAAGCCCATTTCCTATTATGGCATCTTGACCACCCAGCCCAGGGCCTGGCCGTTGGAAGGTGCTCAGTGAGCCCCAGGGATGTGTCCAGTGAATTCCAGGACTTGAGGCTGGTCTCGCTTTAAATGATACCTACGTGGCTCCAGAAACTTTGGCTGGCAGTTTCAATCAACGGTCACTGCCTACAGATTTTTCAGACATTTTCTCTTTTTCTACTAAATTGAAAAAAAAACTGCTTTGAATTACAGAAACTTTCTGGGGCACCAGCATCGCTCAGGAGGTAAGTGTCTGACTCTTGATTTTGGATCAGGTCATGATCTCAGGATTGTGAGATCCAGCTCTGCATCATACTCCGTGCTGAGCGTGAAACCTGCTTGAGATCCTCTCCCTCCTTCTCTGTCTGACCCCCGCTCCCCCTGCTCATACTTGCTCTCTCTCAAATAAATAAATAAATAAAATACAGAAAATTTCTATATGAAATTCTGCATACTGTGGGCACAATACTCTGCAAATAGTAAGCATTATTAGATAAATGCCAAACAAACATTAGGATATTTTTTCTAGGTTATGTGGCTAGGGCAAACAGTATGTAAGTTCTTTAGGACTTAAAATAAGTCATACATTTCTCTAAACTTTGCAATTAATTGTCTCATTTGATCCACACAACTATGGCGGGGGGGAGGAAATAAGTACTATTTTATCCCCAGTTTATAAACATGCAGAGAGAAGGTAAGTTTGCCCACGGTCACACAGTTGTACATAGTGATACCAGGATTTGCAAAGATCATGCCTTTAACCACCACCCTTAGCAGGCTTGATTAATGGGTGCTGAGTAGGCTTAGAAATGCTGCAAGAAGGAATTCCACCTAGAAAGCAATCAAGAGCAGAGGGGGGGAGGCTACACCAGAAAAGGTAGGAGGAATCGTGTGTTAAATTACATTTTACACGTCTACGGTCCAAAGGTCTCTGTAGTCCTCTCGCTCATGCCATTACTGCCAATGGCACTTGGTTTACTCTCATATACTCCTCCATCAATAAAACGTGTACGTTCATGGCATCCTGTTCTTGGTGATGTTGCTTTTTGGAATAAAAAAAAAAAAATGTAACTGTGGGGTGAAAAGCTACTTTGTTTTGCTCTCATTTGGATTTCCATATTATGAGAATGGATTGGGTTTGGGTTTGTGTCATCTTAAAAATTGATATTCTGGGTTAGGGAATGAAAAGTTCAGATGATTTCAAAAAGACGCTTTCTCGTCATTCTTAAAACCAACTTTACTGATGTGTAGCTAATACACTATTTTATTTATAGTTACATTTTATCTCTTCCAGCTTGTCTGCTAGTGTTCCTACTTGGTAACATTACCGGCCTCTTATTCCTGTTACTGTGCATCCCTAAAGTAATAAAACACCATCTTGAAAATGGCTCGTGATTGAGATTTCTAGTCCCCCCTCCCTTACTCCGTACTTGAGTGTTTCCCACCTAATTTCTTTCCACAGTTCCATCTGCTCTGTGGTTCAGTTCTCTTTCCCTGAAATCATCAAGTCCAAGGGAAACTACTTTCCAAAGTTTTGGAAGTAAGCTATTTAGGGAGCACCGACTAATGGGTAATCATCCTTATCAGTGAAATTCTAGTGGATTCTGTCCTCTGCGAGCACTTAGAAAGTGTCACTTGTTTGCTTTATTTTTTGTTCCTTGCATTAACATTTTTGTTAAATTGGACATCATGGCTTGACCTTGACTCCAGGCAATAGGGATATTAAATAGCACGGGAGATATATCTCTTAAAGAAGAAGGATCAAGGGGCGCCTGGGTGGCTCAGTGGGTTAAACCCCCTGCCTTCGGCTCAGGTCATGATCCCACGGTCCTGGGATCGAGCCCCACATCGGGCTCTCTGCTCAGTGAGGAGCCTGCTTCCCTTCCTCTCTCTCTGCCTGCCTCTCTGACTGCTTGCGATCTCTGTCTGTCAAATAAATCTAAAAAAATAAAATCTAAAAAAAAAAAAAAGAAGAAGAAGGATCAAAGATTTGGGTCTTGGATATTGTAACAGATCTCATACGTCTTGAATTGGAAATATGAAATCATCTTCAAGTGTACCTGCCTCTTCTCCTGGTGACATAAGTGCTTGTGTTTTCTTCTGTGATTTGCTTTCAGCTTTTGAAAGAACAATCACAGTTACAGAAGAAAAAAAAAATTTCCATTACCAGTATATCAATACCTTTTTATTTCTTTTTAATTGTTTAAAGATTTTATTTATGTATTTGACAGAGAGAGAGATAGAGACAGTTAGAGAGGAAACACAAGCAGGGGGAGTAGGAGAGGGAAAAGCAGACCTCCTGCTGTGCAGGGAGCCCAATGCGGGGCTTGATCCCAGGACCCAGGGATCATGACCTGAGCTTAAGCCCCAGGGATCATGACCTGAGCTGAAGTCAAACGCTTAACAACTGAGTCACCCAGGCATCCCAGATCGATATCTTTAATATGAAACTTTCCTGAAACTCTTCAGGATAAATTATTATTATTATTATTATTATTATTATTATTATAGAAATGGGGAAGGAGCAGAGAGAGAGAGAAAATCTAAAGCAGGCTCTCAACGCAGGTCTGGATCTCATGACCCTGAGATCATGACCTGAGCTGAAATCAAGAGTCAGACACTTAACCAACTGAGCCACCAGGCGCTTCTATTTATTATTTTCTTAATAGAAAAATTTATTCTTAAGCATAACGGGTAACAGATTGTGAGGAATCGACTGTGTATACTTTGTTCTATCAACATTTTTCACATTTGATAATAAAGAATACAATTCACTGGAATGGATTTCTCTGTTTCCTCTAGGTGGGTTACAGTCGTAGATTTCTACTTGAACGTTTAGCCCCGTCATTTCATGGTGAATACAATCCCCACGCTCAAAGTCGAGTGCAGAACATCTAGTGAATAAGTCAAAGAATATAGGAAAGACTGATTACTGGAACTTCAAGAGTCCCCAGAGCAGTCAGGGGAAAACCCAATCTACGTCAGACTCTAATATTTATTGGGAACACGACACTGATGTGGTCACTTTTGCTTGTTTACTGTTGAAGTGCAGTTTACTAAAATTTGAAATTACTGAATTCCTTTTGCATGGCTAGTCATGAAAGCGAAAGGGAAAACAGACACTGGAATGAGAAGGCAACGGGAACACGGAGAAAATAAATTAAAAGAGCAGAAGTATATAAACAACATTCTAGAAGCCCTCCTGTCTCTACAATCTCTTACTAAGTAGTGAATTCTTCATTCTTTGACTTTCCGGAAGATGCTGAAATGGCGTAAATATCATCTGCATGGTTGGGCCCCAGGAAAAACCAACTAAACCAAAGACAGCCACCTGAGTTCACATATCAACTGTCAGGGGTCTGGGACTATCTGAACTTGGTGTGAAAGGGAATCTCTGAGTTTCCTCAAATCTCTGAAAATTTGAGAGTAATGCCTTTTCGCCCTGCACGTAGGTGGAATGAACTCAAACTCACATGGTTCAGTCAGCGGGAAGACTGAGTTATGGATTAATTATCCCCTAGAAAGAGCTTTGAGATGACTCTCTGCTCTCACAGATCTGTGATGTCACAGATCTGGTGACTTAGACTATATTTTATTAGGGAACTCTCTAGGAGCAAGAGAGGTAACTCTTGAGACCT
This sequence comes from Martes martes, assembly GCF_963455335.1. Lineage (NCBI taxonomy): Eukaryota > Metazoa > Chordata > Mammalia > Carnivora > Mustelidae > Martes > Martes martes. The sequence goes on from NC_137904.1 coordinate 55,831,867, forward strand.
ATTCTGTGTGGGTCAAATCACACCACACTTGTTTTAAAACTCCCTCTCTCAGATAGAATAGGTTCTCAGAGAGACAGCGGCATGGAGTTCCCTCCAGTAATGAGACAACAGGGATGCTCTGCCTACAGAAGCAAAAAGTAGTGAAACCTTGATGGCATAGGCGAGTTTGGACATGCTGTTGTGCAAAAGAAGCTTTAGCGTTATGGGTCATCCACGGTTAAACTGAAGCCACTGCAGAAAAACTGTAGGCTGAGGATACTTTAATAGAGTGGGAGATGTTCTGATAGGTGGAGTGAAGTCTTCTAGTTTAAAACAAAAAGAAAAACAACTGAGGATTCTAACTCATTACTCTTCAAGTCCTGGTTATAATGCAAATTGACGTGCACGAGTTATCGGGACTGCTGAGGCACTGGGTAAGAAATTGAGCTAAATAGGAACCACAGGTATTATTTACTAAAAACATGGCTTGTGTTAGATCTCGTGGTAACAATGCGTATTACCATCGCTCACATTCAGAAGAGTTCCGTGGAGTTTGTATCACTATCCCTATACCACAGATAAGAAAGCAGAAGAAGTTCCCATTTCTGGTGAAAATTAGAGCAGAGGACACCACCAGTCTAAATCTTTATGCCTACAAAATCTCTATTTTATCCTGATTTTCTTTGTTGCTAAAAGAATCTGACGCATGAACTGTATCTTTTCCACCAATTAAGCTGTTGTTGTTGTTGTTGTTGTTGTTTTTAATACCCCCTCCTTATACTCTGTCTAAAACCTGCCCATATTCTCTCAGATGTGCTAACAGCCGTGTTTGGTTAAGCTTCTGAAAAATTATGGCAGGATCCTGTTCTTAAATCTGCTCTTCCCCCCGGCCATCTGTTTTCTCAGATCCTCTCGCTTGCTTCTTCTCCACCAACAACACTTGGACGGTCTGGCTTATCTCCTTCTAACCCATCATTCGGTTTTCAACTCAGGAACAACGGTCTTCTCTCTCTCCTTAAGTATTCTTGATTTGCTCTCTGTTCATACTTCTTCTTGTCCTTGACTCAAGATGGTCTTGACTTCGAGACCATCTTCTGTGAGATGTCCCTCTGGGAAAGGTCTTCTATTCCTGGGACTGGCCCTCTTCTGACTCAAATCTTGAAGAACTGTAGAATGCAGAAAATATTAGTCACATCCTCTGAATTTCTATACTTATAATCGCCTGGGTACAACGAGGCAGCAAACGGAGGAGTCTCTTGGGTTTCTAGTTGTCTCATTTGCCGTGGGTGCACAGCATCTCCTCAAAAAAAGTATAAATTCCTTAAAGAAAGGGTTATATCTGTAGGCACACGTATTACTCTAAAACTGGGTTCACAATGGAACTTAAAAAGATATTCTTTTATTTGACTTATTTACTCAATCAGGGCTTATTATTTGATACAAAAAGCAACCCATGTTTTTTGGTTGATTGAAATTTTTATGGAAATATCCAGTTGACTTTGATCTCTCCTAAGTAAAAGCCAGTATAAGTTTGTATTTACATGACTGATTATATCAAAGGAAGTGACTAATTCCAGATTTTCTTCTAGTGGAAAACAGATTTATCTCTAATTGGGAGAATCTTCTCTACTTAAGCTTTGTGTTACCCCCAAATCAGCAAACACACAGTGGATTTGAAAAGAGGACAAAACAAAAAAAAATCACCAACTATTGAAGACCAGAAAAAAAATTTAAACAATAGGCACAATTTATTGAGAATTTATTATGTGCTGGAGTCTAACCACCCATATCATGTATCTCTAAGGTTTAGCTTTCTAGCACATCTATGTGAACCGTCGGTCAGCACCCATGAGTTCAAGGTGTTTAACATGCAGAAAAAAACTTCCCAACTTTTAGGAAAATTTCTGCTTACAAACTTACATCATGTTTTCCCTGTAGATTTACAAGTGCATATCCAAACTGTAACCTTATTTTTTTAATGGAATTATGTTTTTTTTTCCTTTTCCAGTCTATGTAGATACTTATCAGAGTACAAACAGTGTAAGTGTGCATACACAAATGCACAATAATAAAACGAAGTATTTTTAGTATCTGTGAGCATACATGTCATTCTCTGAACGTAAGATGTGGAGAAGGGTGGCAACTTTTTGAAATTTTGCTGCATTTTAGATAGAAAGCATGTTTACTGAAGCCTGAGGAAGGTGCCTCTGTCACTTGATCTTGACACGACCTGCAGCTCGTGCGGGCTCAAAGTCAATGTGGAAAGAACTGCTACAAGAGTGATCACACGTTTACCCTTGACTTTAGATCGCCTGCATGCTCTTTAACTAGAAATATTGCTGAGGGTTTGCCAAACACGCAAAGGCCGCGGCTTTCACCATTTTGCAAGCAAAGGAAACAGCATTTGAACCTCTTTTGAAAACTTCTTTTTTTTTTTTTTTTTCACATTAAGAGGCGCCACACGAACAGAACGTGCCATAAATAACGTGTGCTAACATTTTCCAAAAACTGGACATCAATTAATGCTAATTTATGAGGAACCTTCTTTGGAAGAGATTAGTCCAGACTCATAACTACTGAAAAGACTCATTAATATAAATGTTAAAGGGAGTTTTTTTAAAGGGAGGGCATTAAGGTAAATGCATATCATTACATTGAAAGCTCATAATTTATTGAAAATTCAGTGGAAAGGAAACTTTACACTGTATGTTTCCAAAGGTAATGTTTTAGCACATTAATCAAGAAAATAAAGTAAGGTTGAGGATGTGACCTTAAGAAACACATGCCATGAAAATTCAGCTTAATGATACCTAACGTATATTGAATAAGTACTACGTGTGTCATTAGGCGTACACTATCTTGTTTATTTTTTTCCAAACAACACTATGGTGTAGGTCATATGATTTTTGCCATTTTACAATGAAGAAAAACTGAAAATCAGGCAGATTATGTCAGGTGCTGTAAGTCACAAAACTAACAACTGGTAAAACTCAGATTCACAACCCCATTTCTTAAACCACACACAATACTACATTCTACTGCCATTGACGATTGTCAGATAGATGTACAGACAAATTTAGGTAAACTCATGTAATGCTTTATTCTCCAGAATCTTTAAAAATCAAATAAATCATTTTTCCATGAGTTAAACTATACATTTCTACACGTACACAAATTAATTCAACTATGATCGTCTTAAGTCATTTCTTTGCTAAAATAAAAATGAAAAAAAAGTTTATATTTATTTGATTTCTTTAGGGATTGTGTGTGTGTGTGTGTGTGTGTGTGCAGATGTGAGTATATTTTGGTAGAGAAATGATGGGGTATTGTGGAAAATGAGAAAAAGCAAGAAGAATATTTTACCCACAATCTTAAGATTGGTTATCTATTGCCTAATAAATTATAGATTTCTGATAGATTTATTTGACTTCAATGCACATATTTCTTCTACAACCCGCAATTGACCCTGTAATGGGGCAAAGATTCTAGCAAAATATGGATTTTCATTATCTTAGTAGGCAGTAAAATGTATGGATCCTTCTAGAACAATGGTTCTCAGACTGGATCATGCTTCAGAATCATCTGGAAGACTTGTCTAAGCAGAGGCTCCCAGGCTCTTGTTTCTGCTTCTATAGGTCTAGAGTGAGGCCTGTGAATTTGCATTTCTGACAAGTTCCAGAGACTTGCTTTTGGTGCTACTCTAGGGACCCTACTTTGAGAACCACTGCACTAGAACGGGCACTATTAACGGAATATACATAAGTCCCTAATGTACTTTAGTGATATAGTCAAATATTCAGTAAACAAATAGTGTCGTTTGTTGTTAGATCAATGAATAAAATATATATTAAATACTTACTGATAGATTTAAAAATAATTGTTACATTCAGTTCACAGAACAAACTAAAAGATTAATATCCCAAAACAATTTCCTATGATTCTTGAATAACTTCAGACTTTCTAAGTCTTTTTGTAGCTACCAGCAATCTACTCAGGCACTCGATGTAACTTGAGGTTAAAAAGAAAGAAAAAAGATGAACTCTCAAGGCCATTCCTTCCTGAATTCTCCACAGGAACTGAAAAGCTTTCAACCTGAGTAAGTTCAAAGAGGGAATCTCATTAGAAATGGGCCACACTCGGCACACAGAATTAAAGGAGTTATATTTGGATGATTAAGTATTTAGAGCACATCAGTGAAAAGACAAGGCTCGGCTACCGGGATAAACAAAGAGAATTCACCAAGGAAATAAGAAGGAAAATTAGGGATGAAGTTAAGAGGAGTAAAAGATGTCACTTTCAATTGTGAAAGTAAAACCCTGTCTATGTTTTCTCAATAATTCGCTTTAAGAAAAACCTCTCCTCATGAATCTCTTCAGGGGTAGGCGGCTGTTGGCAAAATCGAGTATGAAATACTTCCAAAGTTTACTTAACATGGGTTTCTAAAAAACAAACAAACAACAACGACAACAACCCCCCCCCAGACCCGTGTACCCAATTCTATGGGAAACAGTTGTGTATCAGTCCTGTAGCGTCCTCTGTAACTGAAGGAAGAAGTATGAGTTTAACATGCAAAATTCACTACATGAACCTGTGTGAAATGTTTCAATTATTTCTATAATAACATTTAACATGTTCCAGATACAGCGCATTAAGCACACAGCCAAGAAATGTTCCCAGCCTATGCTGTTTTTCATTTGGGTGTATTATAAGTGTATGAAACACATGTTAGGAATATATTTCATATTCTGCATTTGTAAAATATCAAATTTATATCAGCAGAAACCGCAAGGCGGCACAGGAGCTGCCCCCAGAGCAATGCCATTTTGCAATCAAACTTTTAACACCACATTATCATTTTAAAGAACAAATCTCCTGGTTGAAATGAAGAAAATGATTTTCACAACTCATGGAAATTTTCTTTATGTATTTATTACACAGGATTCAAAACACACACTCAGTAAGAATTAGTCTCAAGTTTCTAATTTTTTTGGAATATGTGCCATTATCCAAGTACCTATTACAACTCAAATTAATTCAGCTTGGCTATCTTATTCCATTTTACAGCAGAGATAAAATTTTGTGAGATGTTTGAAGTTTATGCTGGGGTCTTCAGATTATTCTGTGCTAAAAAGCAATCAAGGAAGGAAAGTATTCTTCTCGTAAGCTAGATAAGTTTATTTGCAAACTTCTTTGGTATTATAGTTAAAGAGATGAAATGTTGGTAGTTTTCTGAGAAATTCACTTATGCCACAGGATTTACCTTGCATCTCCAAATATTAGGCTTTTCTTCCTATCTTATTTTGTAATTATAAACATTATGCTAACAGCTATATTTTATTATAATTATAGATGACATGGATTTGGGTAGGACCAGCACGGTTTGCCTTCTATTGAATTATTTTCTAATGTAAGTACTTTTGTGCCTGGTTCCCCTATCATTACGGTCACATTTACAGATCCTAAATTACATACTCATTTCTTAGACCTGGCAGGTCCTGGTCAGTTTAGGATATGCTTGAGATAAGCTGATGTCCAAAATAGAACCTGAAATATCAGTGTAGAGTTCATACTCCACTGGTCAGTATACAGCTAGCGACAGTCATGGATTGTACCTTGGGGTTTTTCTCCCATTAAAGGAAATTATTTGATCAGTGTGTCTCTTGGGCTCCCACACAGAGCTGGCAAGTTACTTAATTTCTCTGTCCTCAGTGTTCTCATTGGGCAAATAGGGAGAATAGAAACACCTGCCTCATCATTTTTTTTTTCTTTAAAGATTTTATTTTTTTATTTATTTGACAGACAGAGATCACAAGTAGGCAGAGAGTCGGGCAGAGAGAGAGGAGGAAGCAGAGAGCAGAGAGCCTGATGCGGGACTCGATCCCAGGACCCTGAGATCATGAACTGAGCCGAAGGCAGAGGCTTAACCCACTGAGCCACCCAGGCGCCCCTCATCAATTTTTTGTGAGGACTTAATTGAATTCATACCTGTAACATACTGAAAATAGCTTATAGCACAGAGCAAATGCTACACGGGTGTTATAGGTATTATTATCCATCACCAATAACACTGTGTTCACCGTGCCTCCCTAAAAGGCATACGCATTTAATAAATGAAGAGTAGATTAATAAAATAATGACGCCTTTCCTTGGATTCCTCCCCATGCCTTCTTTTTTTTTTTTTTTGGACCTCTCTAATAAGTTATACTGTATTTCGTATTGAATTAAAATGTTTGTTCTCATATTATGTTCCCCCTACATTACTTGTGGGCAGGGAGTGTGTACCTTGTTCCTATTTTTAGTGCCTCAGTGACAAGGACCACGGCTGGAACACAGGATATATCTATTATGAGCATGTGTGGAATGAATTAACCACAACAGAAGAGCCCAGAGAAATGTGAGAGACTTTGCCTCTCAATCATTAATTTTTTTAATTTATTTTCATTCCGTATTTCTAGAGCAACTAGTCTGTGGATGACATTTTGCTGTGCGTGATACAAAAATGCATCAGGGTTCCTTACTTCGAGAAAATTATAAATTAATAGGGAAGGCAAAATAACACAAAACGCTTCTACCTGGGTAATGTCTGGCTCACAAAAGAGTATTATATGAAATGCTAAGGAATTCCACCAGAAGAAGACATCATTCCCAGCATCACAGAGCGCCAGAAAGGCATCACGACCTTGTACTAAGTTATCTCCTACCTTATAGCAAACAACGGCCTGGCTCCATTCTCCCCCACTGGATTGGTTAAATTGACATTTGTTTGTTTGATGATGAATTAAATTTGTGGCTATTTCTACCCAGACTCACTAACCCACCTGTGAATTCAATCAAAGTGGTGAAGTGCATTAAACAAAATTCATGGGCTCTTTTGGATTCTTGTCGGCATAGCTCGGATAATAATATCTGTTTGTTGACTTTGGGGCTATATATTAGGAAGCCAAGGAATTAGTGAAACTGCTTAAACTCATCAGTACATGAGTATTTAATAAAGTGTTCCCAGCTATCAGTAAGCATGGCTCTCTGTTCCTCAGCGAGCACTGACCACAGGGAAAGCATATTTGATGAAGAGCCAGGAGCGAGTATAACCAAACTTGATCACTTTCAGTGTCGTGATCAGTTACAAGAGGTAATCGGGCAAGCTTGTGTAGACACAACACTGGCTCCTATGATCCACTTTGGGCATACGTGTGCATGCGTGTGTCTGTGTGTTTCCATGATATTCTCTTCCTCTTTTTACTTGGTAGAAATGGCTTGACCCGAATGTGAGTGGGCCTGGCAAGACGTGTTCTATTTCACAAATTTCTAATCAGAGTGGAGGACCCAAGAGCCCCGAGCCAGCCCGGGGCTCTTGGCGTCCTGCAATTCACGCTGTCAAGTGTTCCCTGCCTGTAAACAGTTACCTCACGTTACCTCAGAGCGCGAGGCCATGTTTGCACGTGAGAGCCGCCAGCCACAGTACGGCTTAGCTGAGACTCTGACTTCTGGAAGTCATTTTCGACCACGTGCACGTTTCAATAAATCTGCAAAATAGCTTAACCAAGGAGACCCTGGGTGATTTTTCTTCTTTCGTTTTTCTCCCCAACCCCCCACCCCCACCCCGCCCAACTGAGCTGTAAAACTAAGTCCCCTTTATCACAAAAGTCTCCACTGTGTAATCCAATGGGCTCTCGGGGTTGGCTTTCACACGTGTTTGTCTCTTCCTGTGCCACTAAATTGTATCAGCTGCTCTGCATTTGGGCCTGATGGGGACCGCTGAGGAGGGAGAGGCGGTGGTTGTATTCGTTGGCTACGTCCTCACAAAAACGTCCGGATCAGGGAGTACCAGTTGAGGCATTCGTGGAATTTACTAGATCTATGTAGGCTATTTTGTTCATTTTTTAATTTGGTCTTTGGTCAAGAGAAGAGATAAAAAGAAATAAAAGATAAACACCTTGAGATCTGACTTGATAATAGTTTCTGTTTCATACCACCTTATAAATAATAATATGGCATTCTATATTCCATTATGCTGACCTAGGTATGCATAATCCTACCGATCATATCAATATATAAATTAAATATATATATAAATATATATAACTATAATAACACTATATATAGTAATGATACATATAATACACATACACATATAATACACTATTATATGATACATATAATACACTATTTCTAATAAAATTCCTGAGTAGCTCTGTGGGCGATGGATACAGTGTTGTCTAAACTAAACAGTTTGTGTGGTTATGATTTTTGATAAATGCAACTCTCCTAATGTCAAATAAGTGTTTTGCATGTATTTATGTGTGTGTGTGTGCTACTTTTAATAGAACCAACACATGAGATAATATGGCCAACCCGGGGTCTTAATGGTCTTAAATGTATTTATTAGGAAGAATTACAATTCAGTCCTTTTTTTTTTTTAAGATTTTAATTATTTACTGGACAAAGAGAGACACAGCAAGAGAGGGTATACAAGCAGGGGGAGAGGGAGAAGGAGAAACAGACTTCCTGCAGAGCAGGGAGCCTGATGCAGGGCTCCATCCCAGGACCCTGGGATCATGACCTGAGCCAAAGGCAGGCACTTAAAGACTGAGCCACCCAGGTGCCCCACAATTCAGTCTTACAAAAAGCTTTGATTTCACTTTCCCAGAATGATCCTTCCCCTTAGATCAGCCTTCTTTGGCATATGCGGTATGAGTTAGATATACTGGTCTGAAGGAACCTGGAACCTGGATTTTTTTTTTTTTTTAAGATTTTATTTATTTATTTGACAGAGAGAGATCACAAGTAGGCAGAGAGGCAGGCAGAGAGGAGGAAGCAGGCTCCCTGCTGAGCAGAGAGCCCAATGCGGGGCTCAATCCCAGGATCCTGGGATCACGACCTGAGCCGAAGGCAGAGGCTTTAACCCACTGAGCCACCCAGGCGCCCCGGAACCTGGATTTTAATCCTTAGCCATATGGCTAACCTGCTGGGTGACTGGACTAGTCCTTGTATCTTTTTGGGTCTTGCTATCATTCCGTAAAATGGAGAACATCTTACTTGTATTACTTCCTCATGTTTTGGGACCTGGTCAAATAAAATAATATATTTTGAAAATGTTAATAGTATCATCCCTAAAAAGATACTGCTGACACTATTGAAATTATAATTTAGTGATCATGATTATTTTCCTTTCCATGTTCTTCTTGGGTTTTCTTCCTCCTTTGCACAGCTTGACTTACATTTCTCTGGCTATTTCTGCTGGTGTTGGAAGCTCAGGTTGGCATAGTTTTCTGTAATAAGCTGGATGGCTAATATTCTGCGCTTCGTAAGTCCCTGGTCTCTGTCGCAAACACTCAGTTCTGTCATTACAGCATGGAAGCAGTCACAGGTAATTGTAGGCAAATGAGCACGACTGTGTTCCAGTAAAACCTAGGAATGCTAAAATCTTCATTTCATGTAATTTTCACATGTTCTGAAATATCATTCGTCTTTGGATGTTGGTTTCGTTTGTTTGTTTTTGTTTTCTACTTGAAAACAAAGAAGATACCATTCTTAATTTTTGGTCTTACAAAACAGGTTGTCTGAGCCAGGTTCCTCCTGGGGGCCATCGTTTGCTGACTCCTGCTCCAAGCAAAGAGCTAACCTCATGACCATGCTCCAGACAAGAAGGGCAGTTCTTAGCTTAGAGGAAGGGGGACTGACTGGTAGTGGGAGGTCACCCCAAATCCCAGGTTTTACCTCTAGCTCAAGTTCGAGGGAGAAAAACTAAATAAAATGTGATAAAAATGTAATTCATAATGCGTATTTCTTTCAAACCACTCCTCCTCGGGCAATCCAAGGACAAATGGCTGATTTTCAATTCCTTCTCCTTCAGCTCGCTACAACGGGCCAACGCTTCATCAGTGATGTTAGAATGTTATAAAGCAAAACGTAAGCTAGAAATCACTTAGATCCTCTCTTTTTCTAGAGGAGGGAACTGCCGTCCCACCAAAGTAGAATAGTTTGCTCAAAATCCGTGCAGGGCGAGACTAGAACTCTTTTGACCCAAGAGGGGGCACTTTTCACTACAGGATTCTGTGTTGCTCTAATTGCTCCTGGAAGCTCACCCCAGACAAAAACAGAACCAAAGTCACAAACTCTTGGACCCTTCGATAATTCTAGGTGAAGGTGCTGACCCAGTCATTTCTCCCTCGTTTTAGAACTACACGGCAGAGGGAGGGTTTTGAATAAATGCCGGTGACCTGCTCAATATCCCCAGTTTTCAGGTAAAGTTTTAGGACAAGCAACTGTGGGGGCCAGCTCCTGGAAGGGACGGCCGTCTTTGTTTAAATCACATCTTCTTTTCATGGGCTACTAAAAATCTTTAGGGTATTAGCCCTCAAAAGACTTGCGCCAGCAGACACGGCACCACGGGGAGTTTCGTTTTGATTTGGCTGGGGATCCACCCCCAGGAACCTTCCCAGTCAAACCCGCCACCCGGTCTCTGGGAGGGTTCACCGCTGCACCATCACCTAAGGCCACGTTTAAAATCCTGCAGTTTTTCATTCTCATGCAAACAGACACCAGAATGGAAAGGTGGTGCATATATTATCCACATCTGTCTGCTACAAATTCTGCTCAGTTTCATGCTTTTAGGACAAATTCCAGGCAAAGGGCCACTGGGAGAGGCTCCATTTCTCAGTACCCCATGCCCAGCTCTGTCAGTGAGGCGGCAGAATAATTTCTTTCATAAGGTCTGTCCCAGCCAAAAACAACATACCCGTGCCCCGTGGCATGGGATCTCCGAAGGGAAGGGACTGTGTTCTGAATTACACTCCGAGGGGAGCTGACCTGAGATCAGATGCCTTAAGACCTGGAAAGCAGCGAGACAGGAATATATCAAAGATGGACTTTATCATTTGGTACGGTTGGAAAATCAATTTTCTATATACGGAACCGTGGCATGGATAAAATCCTCCTCTCTTATACTCCGCTCTCCTTTCCCCCCGGTGTACGTGAGAAGGACCGCATTCGGAGCTGGGTAGCAACACTCAAGAAACAAGCATCTCCAAGTTGGAGCCAATCATTTAAAGTGATGGAAAAACAAGGCTTCTTTTAAAAAGACATGGAAAGATGTCATTTATATGCACAGATTAAATTAGCAAAAAATATAGGCCCATTCAAGGTCCCTGCTGTGCTTCTTTACGTATCTAATGGAAAAATGGCTCCTGATCCAGGATTTTATTATTATTGTTATTATTTGAAATGCCACCTTAGAAAAAAAATTTCCATTCGATACCCACCTTACTAGGAGAGGCTCAGTACAAAAATAAATAGTCGAAATGTGCTGTGACTAAAATAGCGTTAGCCAAATTAATGCTAAATTTCCATCTGGACTTCAACATGCTACCACCCAGAAATATTTTCTGGATCTCATTTCTATCTAGCTCCTTTTTGGTTGTTGTTTCTTTTTTTCTTTTCCTTTCTTTGTTTTGTTTTGTTTTCTTTTCTTTTGAGATTCTTTCCATTTGACTTTCTATGGTAACAGGGTTGGGCAGTTGGTATAAGGCAAATTATTTTATCACAGCCTTAGGTTTACCGCCCATCTCTAGGGGGTAGGGGGTCTCATGGGATTCCACTGGGAGAGGGCGCCTCTAATGGTGGTCTCCCGCCTCACCCCTTGGCTGCTGGGCATTTCGGCAGGTTTATTCTTGGCTACGACAGAAGGAGGCAGGCAGAGTCTCTGACAGCGAGGCACACTGTCCCTGCACCTCTTTATCATGCCTTGCTATAACCTTGGCTCTACAACCTTTAATGAGTAAAGGAATAAACAAATGTGGGACCAAGCAAAGCCTCAACCGGAACAGCTGGACTAACCAGGTAGTGAAATAGTAGAATAGTTCCCATAATTTAAAATATTCTTATTATTGACAGTTCCAAAAACCCTTGGTACGTTGGACAAGTCACACCCACAGTCTGACCCTCTCAGAAATGAATTAAATTCTTACATTGGTTGGGGGAGGGGCGGGGGGAAGCGATCAAAACAGATTCGAAATCCTAAAGTCTAGGCCCCCTTCCAAGTTTCATTATTGACTCACTCTATGACCTTGTACAAGTCGTACAACTATCTGGGTCTCTAGATCCTTCTTTTAAAAAATGGGACTAATAGCAGCTGTACTGCCAACCTCTTGGTAGTATCTAAGCAGATTCTTGAATAGTTGCAAATGGCCTTTGGAAGCACTAAAAATGTGCCCTAACAGCACTTTTTTTTTTTTTCTTGCCAGGAAGATCAGCACAAAATATTTTATAGTTTAAAGAGATTATTATTTGAAAATTCAAACTAAAATTTATTCCGTATCTCTTCTATGCTTGGCCCTTCCCAAATACTGTCTTCAACCCTCACAAAATCCTTGCAGGTTATGTGTCTTTATTCTATTGTGACAAGAGAATAATCAAGTCTCAGAGACCTGAAATGACCTATTTAAGATTGTGCACTCTCCATGGTAGAAGTGCTCTGAGCTCCCAGAACTGGCTGACCCCAAGAAGTGGGAGCCAGTGATCCACTATGCAGTATAGAGACCTATTGCTGGGACCAAAAATTCTTGTTTCCATTCATTTTAAATCGATTTAATAGTTTTGGGCAAAGCACATCAGAACAGAGTTTTGTTTTGTTTTTGTTTTTGTTTTTGTTTTTAGGGCAGAGGTAATGCTTAGTGGTACTATTTGGAACCAGAGGTCTCAGGATCTGTGGTCCCATCCACTGCAGCCCTTCAGTGACATTCCACACAGTCTGTGTTCAGAAAAATAAGTGTTTGTGGGCTGTGTGTGTTGTTATTGTTAGTAAATAAAGAAATTAAGGTGTTAAAAGTATAATTATCTTCTCTACTTATATTTTTTTAATTTATTAGCAATAGCCACTGTCACTTTCTTACCCCTACTAAATACCAGGTCCTATATGAGATCTTGAGGGGCCAAAGCAAATGTGGTCCCAGCCTCAAGATTTGAAAGTCCACGTGGTAGCACAGAGTTAGGAGGTCTATTGGCTACTGGGACAGCAGGTGGTAGTTTTAGCCTAGGGTCAGGGTGAAGAATTTCAGAAGAAATAGATACCTGTGACAGGTATTTAGAAGGTAAAAATCAGTAAGTCTTGATTACAGACTCAGTCCACTTGGGTAGGGACATGGCAGGGAGAAAGGTCTCAAGGATGACTTGCAAGAAGAGAAGTGATTAGGCATTTCCCTAATCATTGAGTAGTAATGAGGATTAGGGCAAATGTGATTACATATAGGAGAATTCCATGTAGGCATTCGATAAATGCTAGATTTCGTCTTCCAGGCGTCATTCGTAATTGACAAACCAACTAACAAAGCTTCCTATGTATCTCAGAATGTAAGTCACACGGGCAGGTGCTTGAGTATTACTTGTTTCTTTTACTAAAAAAAAAAAAAAAAAAAAAAAAAAGATTTTACTTACTTGAGAGAGAGAGAGAGGGCATGAATGGGGGAGAGGGGCAGAGGGAGAGGAAGAGGAAGAAGCCGCTTCCCTGCTGAGCTGGGAGCATACGAGGCTCAATCCCAAGACCCTGAGATCATGACCTGAGCCAAAACCAAATGCTTAACCAACTGAGCCACCCAGGCTCCTCTAACGTGTTTCTTATTCAGGAAGACATATTGGGAGGAAGGAATCCAAAGATACACTACCTCATTATAGGCTCCGGAACCTTCTTTTCACCTTGGTACAGCAATCTGCCCTCTACTTTTCCTCCTAAGGCTACAATAGCAGGAGCAGAAATAACCCGGCTGAGTTTCCCTCTCTTGCCCTTCCCTCTGGTCAAGGTTCAGTCAATAGTGCTAATGAGCAGTGAAATGGCCAAGAGGTAATGGAAGAAAGGAGAAGGGAAAGAAAGGGAGCAGAAGTCAAATTCTATATGTTTTAGTGCTCATCTAAGATTTACATTATGCTTCTCTTCGTAAGGATTTGAAATAAAATTTGTAAAAAAAAAAAAAAAAGTAAGTGTCTCTCATAGTGTACAACAGAGTCCTTGTTGAGCACATCAAATTTCTCTCTGTATCAGTTTTTACTAATATCACCTCATTCATGATTATCATCAGGTAAGCATTTTAGTGACTTGGGTTGCTGTAGGAGATTTGTGGAGCAGGAGATCATTTTAGGGGTGTGAGACTTCATCAGAAAATATACTTTAAAACTCTTTACTTCTGGATCCAAGACAGGATAACGGAGGAGACCTTTCTAGTCCTCATGACAAACAATGGAGGGATACAGATGGGATAAATAGGTAGATTAACCAAATGGCACGTAAAGGGACTCATTAAATCAGTAAGCTCTGAAAATTAAATCACACTGCAATTTATTAGTCTCTAAAAGACTTCCCTCTACATGAAGAATAATGGGAAACATCACACTAAAATAAATGTTATTAATTTGAACTCGGATGATTAAGACGTTAGTCATACTTTCGGCTATAAGTGTTTGGAATAAATGACTGATATTAAAGACAGATATGAAATAAAGAACCAAACTAGAGTTTCAGGTTTACAGCAATATTCTATAAGTCATATTCTTCTCCTTTCACTCTCTTATTTTACTGTATCTTTGGTACTGGCTTCAGTTTCTAGCTTTATCACAACATCAGTTCCCTTCAGTGAGAAAGCAAAAGTTAACATTGCAAAATGAAATCTGAATTATTTCTCATTATGTCTCGTTTGGACAAATGCTTACTGTCGGACGCACATTAGTGAGGCTTGGCTTGCTTACGGTAGAAGACTTATTTTTTACACTTCCAGGACGGTTTCAAGAATAATTTAGGTGAATTATTAGGTTTAGAAAGAAATAGGATTTTTCATTATAGAAGTTATGTTAAATAAGAAAGTCTCTTTTCTGGTACCCACTGAACACGCTTCTCTAAGGGACCTGTGTTGAAATAGGGCTCAAAGTCACGGGTAGAAGAATCTTTCTAATCCAGCATCGTGGGTCCAGCAGAGCCACAGGGTGGGGATGTGAGTCTGCAGATAAGCCTCTGCTGGTCTGAACACCCACAAAGAAACATTCAGTGGTCCGTACATTGGATCCTGAAACCACAAACCAAGGGAGTCTGTCCAAAGCTCTTTTACCAGGTTTAAATTGTGTGGATGTGTGTGCTACCTTTTCATCCACCACCTCAGGTTACAAGCAGGCACAGAACTGACATTTATGTTCCTGTAAAGATGTCTTATTATCACTAGGTTGGTATTAGCCAACTGTCGGAAAGCGAAACGCACCTTCGGAACTACCTAACTAATGCCTCCTTTTAAAATGTTGTGTCATCTTTGGTATTTCCTTTGGCCCCAGTGAAATAAATGACAACTGAATCATTCAGCTAGCTGGCTTCCATATCAATTCACCTACTTCTCAGGAAATCAAAGTAAAAGGTATAAAATAATTAAAAGGCCGAGGTGTCGTTTTTCCTTAACAAGGACAACTAAGCCCCAGCACTGCTATATCCCTCCGGGGTCAACTCTGCTGTGGTTTCTACTATTCACCCAGATTTGCAGTTTTCAAAACGTATTAGAATATATCCAACGTCTCTTTCTACAAGTAAACTGCTGCTGCACGGGGGAAAAAAAAAATGTAAGAGTTTTACATTACATTGCAATATACAATGTGACAATTTTATACAATTTTCACTTATTCCTGGTTCTGAGTGAGGGTGTTGACGCTCTCTTAAAATTCCAATGGCAGAACTATACCACGAGGAGCATTTCAATCCACATTGCCTGCCCAGCACTGAATATGTTATACTCAGGCTTCTGTCAAAGGAAATTTTCCAGAACCTTCCACATCACAGATTCTTTGGACCAAAGGGACAAGAACAAGTTTCAGGGGTAAATTGGTCCATATCCATGAGTCGAAGGCAGATTATATGCTTGGTAGATAAAAGACTGAATTCTTTACACACACACACACACACACACAAATACACACAAAATGTGTCCTGGTAACAAGCCTAGCATTAACATGATTAAGATACAGGA
Organism: Martes martes; assembly: GCF_963455335.1. Classification (NCBI taxonomy): domain Eukaryota; kingdom Metazoa; phylum Chordata; class Mammalia; order Carnivora; family Mustelidae; genus Martes; species Martes martes. Next base: position 55,847,835 of record NC_137904.1, read on the forward strand.
ACATTACTTATTTTTAAAGTTGTAAACAACAACAAAATAGTTTATTTTTCCTCTTTGAATAACCCTTTAAATAACGGTCTTTCTCCTTTTCCTGTCCAAATACTCATGGCCCTATTAGTTCCCCACCTGAGTTCATTTTAATCCTTTCTTTCAGAGCTTGTTTGTGAACCCTGCACTCCCACGTAGCCAGAATGAGCCATGCATATATATGTAACTTGGTACCAGGGGAAAATAATGCATAATGGGTATGCAATTATTTAAATTGTTGATTGTGTCAACATATCAAAATTTTGAAATAACTTAGTAATTTCAAATGCTTGTGAGTGTATTAAAGTTTAAAAATATTTAACTATTTGTATGGCTGGTTTATTATATAAACAACCTATGACTGGTTAATTTTGTGCCTGTCCTTTTGGTATCATTTAGGGAAGCTTCTACCTCAAGTATTACGTGTCCTGAGGCCTCTTTATAACAGAAATGCACTGACTTGTGATAATTCAAGAATGACGTATGTGATTCTTGGGCATAAAAGAAGTCATTAAATCATTTTAAGACCTAGCTCATAAGGAAATCAGCAAATTTTAGAGTAAATTTCAAGAAGTGAGAAAGCCCACACTGTAAGCTTCCAGTAATACATATCTTGTGTTACACGCAAAAAAAACATTTTAAAAATATATTTTATGGTTATTATTTGTGCAATATTGGCTTTTAGGAATTTTTTCAGCATTTAGTATCTTTGCAACTTAGTTTAAATATCACATGTAGAGCTGTTGAAGGAAGAAAAGTTTTCTTTAATTATGCAACTTAAACACACAAGTTCATATGAGTCATGATCTTATATGTATTTTCACTGATTCTCTGAAATCTGAAAACAAAATGAACATACAGTGGGCCCTTAACCTAAGCAGGGGTTAGCGATGTTGACACCCTCCCCACCCCAGAAAGTGGAAAATCCATGTATAGTTCTGGATCCCCCAAAACTTAACTCCTAATTTCCTCCTGTTGACCAGAAGACTTACCGATAAATAAACAATTGATGAACACTTATTTTATGTGTTATATGTATGCTATACCATATTCTTACATAAAGTAATCTAGAGAAAAGAAATGTTATTAGGAAAATTGTAAGGAAGGGGTGTTGAGGGGCCCCGTTGGTTAAGCATCCACTCTTGATTTTGGTTCAGGTTGTGATCTCAGGGTCATGAGATCGAGCCCCACATCAGGCTCCACACTGGACACGGAGCCTGCTTGAGATTTTCTCTCTCCCTCTGCCTTTTCCCTCTCTCTCCTTCTCTTAAAAAGAAAGAAAGAAAGAAAGAAAGAAAGAAAGAAAGAAAGAAAGAGAAAAAAGAACATCATAATGAAAATACACTTACAGTACTCTTCTTTATTTTTAAAGATTTATTTATTTACCTATTTGAGAGCATAAGACAGAACATGAGAGAGGGAAGGGCAGAGGGAGAACCAGGCACCCTGCTGAGCAGGGACACTACCCCCCCCCACCCGCTGCCCATGTGGGGCTCAATCCCAGGGCTCTAGGATCATGACCTGAGTCAAAGGCAGTCGCTTAACCAACTGAGCCACCCAGGAGCCCCTATAGTACTCTCCTGCATTTATTCAAAAAAACTTGCTTATAAAGTGGACCTGTGCAGTTCAAACCTGTGTTGTCCAAGTGTCAACTGTGATTGCTTTATGGGCAGATTCTGTCTACGTTTATTTTTTAAAATTTTTTATTTAAATTTAATTAATTAACATTATTAAGATGGACATTAGTTAATTAATGTGTTATTAGTTTCAGAGGTAGAGGTCAGTGATTTGTCAATCTTATATAATAACCCATGGATTATGTCTTTAAAAGTAGGAGAAAGGGGAAGTTTATTAACTTTTTGATACCTGATTTGCATATCCTGGAGTTATTTTCCTACAACAAAGCGTTAAAATTCCTATTCCAATCAGTGATGTTCTTGCTTTAATGCTTTATTCTATGTCGCTTTACTCTTAGCAACCACATCCCATATCCATGCAATACAGCAGGTAACTTTTGAAAGAGGTTGAGGGTAGGAGATGGTTTTAATTGGAAGGGGAAAGGTGGTTTCAATTTAATGAATCAGCTTCATTTTTGCACTATTTCCCCTTCTCAAAATTGACATTCAAAATTGAGTTCGGTTTTAGCCACACACTTGTCTTCTACTCTTTCCTTCACACCTGCCGTGAAGTAGATAAAGGTGTGAGAAATGTGAGCCCATTCGAGTCACGCAGTTTTAAAAAATGGTCACGGTAATGGGTGTCAAACAGAGTTGTGGTTGTAAGAAAGAAAAATATGACTGCTTTAATTTTAATGTTTGAGCTTTGGTGACATATTTGACTGTTGTATACTCCTCTTGTCCATATTTTCTTTGAGTATTTCACTCTGTGAAGAAAACAATACCTTTCCATACTATTTTAAGTTTTAAGAGCCATTAGTGTATTTATACATAATGTTTGGGGTGGGGAGAGTTAATTAGTATCTAGTCAGTTTAGTTTGAGCATTTAAATATCAATATATTTTTATATATAAATATATATAAACATAATATATAAATATAAATATATATATATTTACTTATTTGGGAGTAATCTTTAAAATGATCTGTAGAGTCAGCAAATTTAGTGAAATGTTCACAATCTCATTTTTGTTTTATTTTGCTTTTTATTTTGTTTTATTTCACTTCATTTCATTTCACTTTATCTTATTTTATTTTATTTTATTTTATTTTAGGGGATAGAGTATATAGTAAAAAATAACCCTCGGGGCGCCTGGGTGGCTCAGTGGGTTAAAGTCTCTGCCTTCAGCTCAGGTCATGATCTCAGGGTCCTGAGATCGAGCCCTGCATCGGGCTCTCTGCTCAGCAGGGAGCCTGCTTCCCCCTCTCTCTCTGCCTGCCTCTCTGCCTACTTGTGATCTGTCTGTCAAATAAGTAAATACAATCTTAAAAAACAAAAACAAAAACCCAGTGTGATTGTTATTTACCCACAATAAACTAAAAACTTTAGAGGAAAGTGACATACTCAGCCTCAAATCTAATTCTGAATGCAAGACTATTTTTGCAAGAGAAATATAGAAAAAAAAATAGGTGCTGCAGCATGTAGAAATCTTTCTTCCCCAGTAGACTGTGCCTATTGGCGAGGTTCAGGAATCCTGTGGCCACTGTTTATCCAGAAAAAAGCCACAGGAGTGTTGCTCTATGCTGTGACACTGTTTCACACTTTTTTTATCTGTTTAGAATCTGTCAAACTGAATCCTCACATGCAGAATTTTAATTTTCACATTTTGCTCTATCTTTCAAACCCCTGAGCATTGTTAGAAAGAAAGGGAACCCCAAGACCACAGCAGGTATCTTCAAAGTGGGGTGTGGTGGTGAGCAGCCCAATCCCCTGCGTACAGGAGGAAAACAGAACTTGTCTTCATGCCTACATTTTATTTGCAAATGAAGAAATTAAAGTTTGCTAATACTTAATATACAGCTGTATATGGGCGTCTCCCCATATCAGGTGTTCACTTATGGTTATAACACATAGATCGGTATCGGTATGTAGCAGATGGTCACGTGTCATGTGCAGTCCGAAAGGTGTCCAAAGACAAGGGTGTGTGTTCCACAGTGCAAAAGTGTCATCGTCCTCTTACTTTCAGATAATTGCAAGGCATTGTGAAAATATACAGTTTAAATATATTTAAATAGATGGACCAGCAGGTTGCAATGACTGCTTTTAACCATCCCAAGACTCGTAAAATGGACATATGTCCTGGATGGTTTCTACACAGAAGCCACAGATAGACTACCTTGCTATGAATCCCTCCTCTACCTTCGCCATTTATTAACTGTGTGACTTGAGCACTGGGACAGTTTACATCTCTGGGCCTCTGTTTCCTTATTCAGAATCAGATAAGGGCATATTCCTCACTGATTGTAGAAGGCATTAAATGAGCTGATATCTGTAAATATCTTAGAACACTGCCTACAACATAAAACAAGATAAGGCCAATTGCTATCACCTCTACTACAATTACATTTACTGTAGGAATCAATAGAAGAAAAATGTTAGAGATACAAATGCTTTTGCCTGAGAAAAAAGTTTCCATGAGGCATTGTATTAATCAGCATTCTCCAGAGAAATAAAGTCAACAGAAACATGAGTGTCTCTATATGTGTGTAGGCATGCATGCATATAGACAGGTGTGTAGACATGTATGTAGACATGTGAGTTTTTGAGGAATTGGCTCACATGATAGTGGAGGTGGTAAGTCTGACATCCGTAGGGTAGACCTGCAGGCTGCAGACCCAGAAAAAAGTTGATGTTGCAACTGTCAAGTCTAAAGACAGCCTGGAGGCAGTATTCTTTCTTCCTCCAGGTACCTCAGTCTTTTGTGTTAACAACTTCAATTGTCTGGAAGATGTCTACATGCATTATGGAAGGTAAGCTGTATTACTCAAAGTCTACTGATTTAAACAGTAACCACAACAACAACAACAACAAAAAATAAGCCTTCACAGTAACATCTAGAATGGTGTTTGAACATCTGGAAAACACAGCTCAGGCAAAGTTGACACGTAAAATTAGCCATCACAGGCATACCACAAGTCAAAAACAAGAAGCTAATCAGAACCAATCTGTTCAGTCATGTACTCATCTTCTCCTCATTCATTTTCAAAAAGAAGATAATCTGCCAGCCTCTTTCTATCAACTGGTCTGTCATTCTAGATTCTGAGGACACAACCATCAATGAAATACATTAACCCCAGAATCAGAGAGGTTATATCCTGGTGGCAGTAGGTAAACAGTAAACAAATACATAACTTAAAAAATATATACATACCAGTGCTTACGTTGGGTAGGAGGTGATGATTTGCAGAGTAAGGGGATAAGGAATGTTGTGGGCAGAGAGGTATGTACTGTCCATAGGGGCTCAAGAAGCAGAGACACGAAGGAAATGAAGGAACTACTTGTGGAGACATTATGGGAAAGAGCACCCCAAACAAAGGGCAGGGCAAGGAATGTTCTTGATATGTTCAAGGATCTGCAAGGAGTATTTCGAGCAAAGGAGAGGCATAGTTTAATTTACCTTATGACAGTAGATGACCCTAAGTACTGTGTGGCCAACAGACTCTGGGGATAAAGGGGCAATCCCTAGAAGGGTACTTCAATAATATAATGTTGGGGGGGGTTGGGGGGAGGGTGACGATGGCAAGGATCAGAATGACAGCAGTGATGGTGAAGGGATTGCTCAGATTTCAGAAATAGGATGTTTTGAGGTAGAGTCAAAAAGATTTATTGATGAATTAGGTGTGGTTTGTGAAGTAGGAAAGAAGTTACCTTGTCCCCATGGCTTTAAGACTGTACAAAGGGAAGGTTACAGCTCTTATTTACAGATACGGTGACAAATGAAGGAGAAGCCATGAAGGGGAGGAACATGGAGTTGGGCTGGGACCTGCTCCACCTGAGATACCCCACAGACATAGAGGCAGGGGTGTCAAGTCAGTGTTTCTAGAACTATCTGGAGTCCAGTAGAGAGGACCAGATTTATGAGTCATCAGTGATTCGATGGGAAGCCATGAGCATGTATGAGATCAGCTACACACGTATGATGCCTGAGTGGATGACGGGTGGCATACTCGGTCATTTAGAAGTCTGGAGAGAACAGAACAAAACAGCAAAGTAAATACAGGGTCAGAAGGTAAGCTTGGAAGGAAGAGAGAAAGAGTTTCCCAAGCATCAGGTGGAGATGGTGTGTCAAGCAGGAGGGAATGGCCACCCAAGAAGGAGAGAATGGTCAAGTATTTAATAATTAGCCAATGGATTTACATCTGTGAAGGTCCCTGGTGACCTTGGAAAGAGCTATTTCAGTGGGACAGCACTCAAGTTGAAGGAGGTATGAAAGGCAGTGTATAGCAAACATTTTGGAAGAACTTTGCTATAAAGTAGGACATAGAGGAGGAAAAATAAGTCTCCTTTTACCCTTCTAGGTTCTTGGCTGAGATCTTTTGCAATACAAGATGCATTAACAAGAGAAAAACCAAGGAAGGTTAGTAGCACGTAAATCTCTTGAATACAAGGAAGATACCCAGGAAACCTGAGGAATCTTCCAAAAGTGGCCCAAGACATTACCTTAAACACTATCTACAACTAAAGACAAAAGAAAGGGGGGGGGTGTGGAGTGGGAGGGAGGTCGGAATAGGGGAGGTTATCAGCAAAAGCACAGTAAACAATATTGAGGATGTTGTGTTATTTGTCTTCTCCATTGAGAACCTTCTAGAGATTTAGTCATTCTTCTCTTCCTGGTACAGAGAGAGACACTCTCACAAATGTAAATGTCTTACAAAAGGGTAACTTCAATTTGGTTTTTAGAGCTTCTCCTGTGTCTGCTCTTTCTTAAAAGGAACGAGCTCAAGGTAAAAGGGACGCCAAAGAGACATGTTTGGGGGTGGCAAAATCTTTTCCACAGAACAGAGATATTGAGCTATTAGAGTTCTGGAATGCTTTTTTTGTTTTGGTTTTTAGATAGAAAACATTACAGAATGTTTGTATGCTGTTTGAAACAACGCGAGAGAAGTCTGGGGAAGAAGACACCAATTCAGAAAGAACAGAAACAAGGGTGCCAGGGTGGCTCAGTCTGTTAAGCGCCGGACTCTTGATTTCCGCTCGGATCATGATCTCAGGGTCCTAGGATGGAGTCCCACATGGGGTTCCCTGCTCAGGGCAGGGTCCGCATGCGGATTCTCTCCCTCCCTCTCCCATTACCCCTCCCCTCCAGTTCTCCTAGACGGGAGCACAGGCTAGCCTTCTCCAGAATAAATAAATAAATCTTGAAAAAAATAAAGAAAGAAAGAACCGAAACAACCCCTGGAACTTGGTCTTGATTTAGGAGAGAAGAGGATGGGAATTGAAGAAGACGCCCCCTTCCATAAAAGCACTGAATCCCCTTCTTATCAGCAGGCATGACCCAGAGCATATGCGCACGGATAGAACGGGTCAGAAGTAGCAGTGGATACCATCACTTGCACTTAACAAATACATTATTTGTAGTGTAGCTGATCTTCGTATATATCAGTGAGAACAAAAAGCTTTTCATGTGTGCTGTTAATACTAAAAGATTTATGTGACTCATATTTAAAAAATCTATTTCAAGTGTATTTAATACTGTCTTTGTCAACAAATAACACAAACATGCTGGTATTTGAAATAAATGAAAACCTATTGGGGAATAATCCTAAAATGTAATATTGGTAGGGGTATTGTAACCAAACTCAAGGGGTTCTCCCCTGCCCCCACGGGGGTGCATCAAATTGAAGCAGCCCAAGGAAGTGTTGAAGGCAAGTAACTTCTTATTACTTGTTACAAGGAAGAAGACAGGGAGAGCGTTGTCAAAGCACTGTGTCCCCATTGGGTTAGTACAGGAAGTTTTTTTTCTTTTCCTTTTAATTTTTATTTATTTATTTATTTGTCAGAGAGAGGAGGAGAGCACACAAGCAGGGAGAGTGGCAGGCAGAGGAAGAAGCAGGTGCGCCTCGGAGGAGAGAGCCGGATGCGGGACTCGATCCCAGGAGCCTGGAATAGTGACCTGAGCCGAAGGCAGACGCTTAACTGACTGAGCCACCCATGTGCCCCAGGAAGCTTTTATTCAGTGTGTTGGGGGCTGGAGGGAGGGAGTTTTCAGGGGCATTTCTGGTTCAGTTGTACATCCTTAGCATGTCAACAAGTTAGTGTGTACATCCTATGTTCAAAAAAAAAAAAATGGCAGAAATTCCACCCATAAGAGGAGACCTTAGTATTAAAATAAGCCAAAGTTTAACTTCAGGTGAGCAGAGAAAGTCCTCAGCTCCAGTCTGGCTCAAATTGGCTCCGTAAGGGGTTCTCAGGGGATACACCTACCTAGTTGGGCTTCTCCTGGTTTGGAACTGCTGGTTCTGCAAGACAAAACCCATTCTTTATTCCTTGGATAACCTTCTGTTGCATCCTACCTATCAGCGTCGTCCTGTCATCCTAGTAGTTTGGAAACCCTAATTGTGGAAAAGGGTGTGTGTGGGTGTGTGGGTGTGTGGGTGTGTGTGTTGGGGGTGGGGCAATGGTTAAAGTTAAGCATTAAAAGATTTAAAAGTGAAGATTTTAACATTTAAAAGTTAAGAATATGAATTCAGAAATACTCAGAGTTCAGAAATAAGTCTTTAAAGACTTTGAATTTTTCTTATCCAGAATGATGAGGCATCAGAGAATTTTTAAAAATGGAATGAATGGCTGGATCCATTCCATTTGGGTTTCAAAAGCTTTCTCTCGTGGAGAAAAGTCATGGGGCTTTTATAGTAATAGCAAGAGAGGACAGAAGAGGAGAGAAAGAGACAGAAGAGACACAGAGACAGAGAAGGACGATGCGAAATGAAGAGGACCAGAATTGGGAAGAGAACAGTAATATCTGGGGGAGAAAATGACAGACAGAAGAGGACTGAGAGATGGTGTTAGTATTTATTGAGGAAAAACTCTACGGGATCAGGAAGAGAATAATTCGGCAGGAAGTCTTGGAAGAGTTGGGGGAGAGGGAAATGATTCATTTATTTTTGGATACATCCAATTCTAAATTCCTGTGGCCAACCCCAGTGGGTCTATCCAGCAGGCCATTTTTGGATGCACATCTGGAGCCCAGAAAGGCATACTAGTACTGAAATGTTGGATTCATTAGTTTAACCTGAAATATTGCATTCCGACCCTGTCCTATAGTTGGCATATACCCTTCCTGTTCATGCTTTTTTACACTTCTACTACTTATCCGTAAATATCCATAAATACATGTCCGTAAATAATAATAACGATGTTTTGATTTTTTTAAAAAAATAGCTTGTGTAAATGGTACCAAGATGTGTTTACGTTCCCTATTACACTGATACATTGATCTAGTTCAGAGGATGGCAAACGATGGCCCAGGGGCCAAAATCTGATCCTGCCCCTGTTTTTATGCAGCCCTCAAACTAAAAAAGTTTTTTTTTTTTTTTAAATGAACATTTGCAATCAATTTGATGATAGGAAACATTAACTTTGAACCTCAATTAGATGAAATTTTAGCCCCATAAAGGGAACCCTATTTTTTCTCATTAGTAGATCTGTGTTACAAAATAAAATAAAATACTTAATTTTTATTACTATATTTTGGATTCCATTAAAAATATGGAAATCGGTGTTTTGTTTTGTTTTTTCCTTATACTATATAAGTACCTATACAATACCCTGAACTTACCTTGGCCGGCAAGGTCTAAAAAAGTAAACTTGATCTAGGTAACTCATTAATTTTGACAACTGATGCTTTTCCATTTTATAAGTACATGATTATTTATGTGTTCATTATTTAATAAACTAAATTTCATTGTTTTGTATTTTTTGCTATTAGAAACAATGCTTAAAAACTATATGTGTGTCCTCTTATGCAGGAATGAAACTTTCTGTGTGTATGAACCTAAATATGGTTTGTGTATGTAATAAGGTATGTGTATTTTCATCTTTTTTATATATCGTTTATTCACTCCACAAAGTGCTCTACCAGTTTACATCCCAATCGGCAGTGGGAGAACTTCTCATCAACATCTTAAACAATACTTGTTAATTTCTTAAAATTTCTCTAATATATTGATTGTGATCAGTATAATTTCATATCTGAATCGTGAATTACTTAAAAAACATGCCTTCTAGTTTCTAAAATCTATTTTTAAATCTGTCATTCTCTTTCTATTGTATGGACTTTTCAATTAAAACATTGACCTGAATGAAACTGACATGTGGATATTTATAACAGTATATAGTCAATTTGTCTACATGTTGCATTTGTTCTTGAAAAGAATTAGTATTTTATAAAAGCCTTGTGTTTTATTCTCCAAGCAGTTAAACCAATCGCTTCTTAGATTTTTGGCCAAGAGCAAATGTAGTATAGTCAATCAAACCAATCATTTATAATGTTGAAATCTATCCTCTTTTTTTTTAAAGATTGTATTTATCTATTGGAAAGAAAGAGAGAGAGAGAGTGTATGCACGAGTTAGAGGAAAGGCAGAGAGAGAGGGAGAAGCAGACTCTCTGCTGAGCAGGGAGCCTGAGGTGGGGCTGAATTCTGGGACCCCGGGATCATGATCGGAGCCGAAGGCAGATGCTTAACCATCTGAGCCACCCAGTTGCCCCATCATCTACTTTTTGCCTGATTTACTTAATTACTTTTACAGAAAGGCATGCATTATTGCAAATTAAATTTCTCCTTGGTCTTCTGTCAATGATCACTTTATACATTTGGGTCTATATTATTAGGTACATATACATTTAATGTTGCTTTATGTTTCTAGCAAATAGGTTTTTTACTCTTATGTCATGACTCTCCTCTTACCCCCAAATCCACTTTCCAATATTAATAGTGACATATCATCTTTCTTCTGCCTCTTATTTCCCAGTGATGTTTTCTCCATATCTTTATTTTTGATCTCACTATAACAAGATATTTAAGGAAAAACTCTCAAAGTGCTAGGTCATTTTATTATTCCAGTTTTAAAATTACTCCTTTCACAGAAGAGCTATTTTGTTTGCAGGTGATGTGCTTGCTGATACACTTGCAGACCTTTAAACCATCGTGTTACATGCATTTTCTGTTTACCATACTTCTTTTGCTTCTTTTTTTTCTCTTTCTTAACTTTTATCCACATAAGCCCAGTTCACCCCCCTAATTCATTTGCCTGTGCTCATTGTATTTTTATTCTTAATTGCCTACTCTTAAGTTGATGCATAATTAATAGACCTTAATCTTAGTAAAGTTTTAGATTTATAGAATAATTGAGCAGATTCTCTGTAGAGGTCCCATATGTTCTCCAACCCCAATCCTGTATGCAATTTTCCTTATTTTTAATATTTTACACCAGGGTGACATTTTTATTACAATTAGTGAACCAGTATTGGTACATTGTCATTTCCTATAATCCATACTTTGCATCAAGTTTCACTCTTGGTTTTGTACAGTTCTATGGGTTTTGACAGATGCATAATGATAGGTGTGCACTGTTCCATTTTCACACCGAAGGAGTTTATCTGTGCTTCACTTACTCATCCCTTTCCTCCCTCCCCCAGGATCCCTAGCAACCACGGATCTTCTCACTCTTTCCATAGTTTTGCCCTTTCCAAAATGTCTCGTAGTTGGGATCCCATATTACGTAGTCTACTCAGAGTGGCTTCTTCCACTTAGCAATATGGATTCAAGGTTCCTCTGTGTGTTTTTGTAGCTCAATAGTTCATTTATTTTTACTGAAAAAGAATGTCTCCCTGTATAGTTTGTACCACAATTTGATTATCCATTCACCTACTGGGTTGTTTCCAGTTAAGGGCAAATACGAATAAAGCTGCTATAAATATTTGTATGCAGGCTTTTGTAGACATTAGTTTTCAATGCCCTTGGGTAAATACCAAGAAGCATGTGACTGCTGCATCATACGGTGAGTGTGTTTGGTTTTATAAGATGCCACCAGACTGTCACCCCAAGTGTCTGCACCACTTTCATTCTCACCAGAAGAGAATGGGCATTGTGACTGCCCGACATTATCTGCGGCATTAGGTGCTGGTAGTTTTTTTAGAATTTAGCTATTCTAATATGCGTGAAGTTGTGGTATCTCATTCTTGTTTTAATTTACAATTCCCAAAGGACATAGGATATTGGGAAAAATTATTTTTTATTAATAGACTATACTTTTCAGGACAAGCATCTTTATTTTATTAACAGGCGTAATTTTAATTTCTCATGGGAGAATTTTTCCTTACCCAGGTCCAGACAGACAGCAAATTTCCTGTCCCAACCTGTGCTAGTGGATGAACTTTTGCCTGTTTCCAATTCATAAGGGTTACATTCCTCCCAGGCCTTTGGGTTATGTAGGAGTCTCAGAATCAACTTCGCTCTGTGGTTCCAAAGCCATATCTTCTACCTCATAGTGGGCCTTAGCATTCCCGATAGCCACAGAACTCCACATAGCCATGGGATTCCAGATAGCCAAGGCTGCTGCAGCCCTGGTTCATATGATTCCCTTTTTGCTTTGGTATCCACTCCTAGTTGCTAGAATTTGGCCTTCTCTTGCCTAAGTATCTATTAAATGAGGCATCATTTAAACGCAGCCTCTCTCTTTATGGGGTAAAAGCTAAATATTGTTCAAAATTACCTAGGTAATATAATTTTATACTTAAAAAAAGTAACAAGGATCTATGAATATTTTTCTTTATTTACATTAGGAAAAAACATTAAAATAAAAAAGCTAAGTTACTATCTTAAGAAACCAGGGAAGAGCACAGCAAATTAAAACCAAGAAGTAGAAGGAAGGAAATAATAAAGGAGAGATTAAATGTTTTCTTTTTCATTTTAAAACAGAAAAATAACTGAGAAAAATCAGTGAAATGAAAAGCTGAATTTTTAAAAGAATATTAATAAAATTAATAAAACTCTACCCAGAATGATCAGGAAATAGAAGAAAAGAGACACAAATATAAAAACTAAGAATCAAAGTTGAGATAATACCATAGACTTTTATCTACAGAAGATACTGCCAACTATGCCTACAATTTCAACAGTTTAGATTAAATGGATCAATATATTTTTAGTTGAGATGCACATATTTTTATTTTTATTTATTTTTAATTTTTTATTATGTTAGTCACCATACAGTACATCGTTAGTTTTTGATGTAGTGCTCCATGATTCATGGGTTGCATATATTTTAAAATAAAATGCTGTCTGGACCCAGTCTGAGGCCTTGGCTAGAGCCTGGTTGATTTCCTTCCTTGCAGCCAAGGGAGTCCATGCTCCAATCACCTCCGTGCGAGGCTCTCACACTCTCAACTACTGTTCACCTGTCTTTATCACCCCAGAGCCAGATACCAAACAACTAGTGCTAAATATACCCAGTATCCCATGAAGCTGTTCAAATGAGCCAATCCACAGGGAACCCAGGAAACCAACCTGATGCTGCTCCACTGGCCATACAGAAGCTGACCCTCAGAGCTCCGGTTTCCTGTCACCCTGCACCCCAGGGACAAGTCTTTGTGTGGGCCTGCCTAGCAGCCTTCTCTAACTTGAAGCTCTAAGTAACAGAGATCTGCTTTTCACCTACTCAACTGGATTATACTGTGTTCCACCATGAAGAGTCTAAGTCTTATAAAAAAAATAAATCATGTGAAAGACACAAACTATCAAAACTTATTGGAGAACACATAGATTACCTAAATAATACCTGCTATGATCTGACTGTGTCTTCCCAAAATTCACATGTTGAATATTAACTGCCAAAAGTAACAGTACAGGTAGGTACGGTTTGGGGAGGTTGTTAGGTCATGAGGACGGTGCCCTCATTAATGGGATTCGTACTCTTATATAAGAGGTGCCAGAAAAATTCTTTGCACCTTCTACCACGTATAGACACAGTAAGAAGGCTCTGGTTGTGAACTAGGAAGAGGATCCTCACCAGATTATCATCAAGTTGACACCTTGACCTCAGACATACCAGCCAATGTCAGAATTGAGAGGAATTAATTTTGTTGTTTAGAAACTACCCAGTCTGATTTTTTGTTTTGTTTTGTTTTTTTGTTTTTTTAAGAGCAGCCTAAAAACAAAATAAAACAATAATATAGTTATTAGATAAATTGAATCCATAGTTAAAATCATCCAATAAGGAAAACTCTAGGCCCAGATGGTAAAGTCTCCCAAACACTAGGAAATAACACAAACACTGCACAGTATCTTTAAGTAAATGAGAAAGGAGGGAACACTGTACAACACATTTTATGCTGCCAGTATTACCTTGATACCAAAACTAGATAAAAACATTAAAAACCAGAAAGATCATAAATCAATATACTCATGAACATAGGTGAAATAATCTCAATAAAATACCACAAACTGAATTCAGTATATATAAAATTTATAAGTCACTCTGCCAAACAAAATTTATCTTAGGAACGCAAAGCCAGTTAAACATAGAAAAATCTGTATTAACGGAATAAAAGTTAAACAAACAAACAAGAGTTAATTACCTTAATAGATGTGGAAAAGCATTTGACAAGCCTTAAAAGATTCATTTATGATAAAACTCTCAGCAATTTAAGGATAGAAAAGGACTTCCTGAACATGAAAAAAGGCATCGACAGGGAGAAAGAACACAAGCTATTATTATAGTGGATTATGAAAACCTAGATTCTTTCTCCCTAAAATTGGATACAAGGTAAGGGTGTACTTGCTTTCTACTCCTATTCATCACTACACTGGAAATCCTGGCCAATGAAATAACACAAGAAAAAGAAATAAAAGGAATACAGATTTCAAAAAGGAAGAAATAAAATTCTTTTCACAGCTTATACCGTCTACCTAGAAAATCTCAAGGATTACTTCAAATTAAACCACAAAGATTATGACTACATAATCATTATAATGGCAAGAAACAAAACAGACAAAAACACCTAACATTCCCAAGTGCAATGAGGATAAAAAGTAACTAGAAATCTTATGCATTGCTGGTGTGGGTACAAAATGATAAGGTAAAACCATTTTGGAAGTTTTTTATAAACTTAAATATATACCTACCATAGGAATTAGTAATCCTTCTTCTAAGTATTTAATCAAGAGAAATGAAAATTTATGATCATTCAAAAATCTGTACATGGATGGTTTTAGCAGCTTTACTCAGAAACACCAAAAACTGGAAACAACCTGAATGTCCTTCAACACATGAATGGATTAACAACCTGAGGTACATCCACACAGTGGAATATTACTCAGTAATGAAAAAGAAAGCACTATTGTCAAGTGGAATGGCATGGATGAATCTCAAATGCATAGATTACATAGTGTTAAAAAGCTACATATAAATGATTGCATTTACATGTGTTTCTGGGAAAGGTAAAACTAAACAGAGAAGATATCAGTAGTTGCAAAGGGTTGAGTAGAGAAGGGTTGACTACAAAGGAGTAGCATTAGGAAGTTTTTGATATCATGGAGGAATCATATTGTTTTGGGTGACAATTACATGATTTTTAAATTTTTGTTAATTTTTGTAGAACTACACATCAAAAGAATAAATTTTAATGCACATTAATTTTAAAATAAAATAATGTCATGTTTTATTATTATCACATCATACTGTCAGTATCTTTTTCCCATTAAAAATAAATACTCTTTACATGTGTGGCTGGATTTTGTAATTAACACTCCTTCCTTCCTGTGAAGGATCAAATACTAGTTACTGGCTAAGTCAAGAATTAGAGAGATGATCTGGTTTGTAATCATCATTTTTATGTTCTAAATAAACTAATTTTGTATTCCCCAAATTCTTTCCTAAGATGGATGGCTCCAGTAATTCTTCCTCTTCCTCATCCCATTTCCAGTAACACTAATAATTTGTTTCCTAAATCAGCCCCGCCCTAAGGCAAAGACAACCTCCTGTGGGGATCAGCTTCTTGGTGAGAATCGGATGTTTCCACCCACCACTGTATATTGACACTTGCTAGGCTCCTGGCCATAAATCACTTGATGACATCACATTGTTGCTATAAATCCATGAACAAATAAGCTATCCTTCCATTAGGGAACATAAAACGGTCCATTTTCAGACTCAGTCTGCATACTGTTTATGGGTTGCTTGCTGCTTTCAGGGTTTTTATAAGAGAACATCCACTGTTTCTTTCTGGCGCTACTCCAGAAAGCAATGTTAACATTGCCCATTTTCCAAGATATTTGGTGGGAACACTGCATAACAGAGCCACATTTTCCATCAGGGACCTGCACCATATTTTAGTCTCTATTTTCCCAGACAAATTAAACCCACTGTTTTATGACCTTCTTCAAAGGGGCAACATAGTAGCTCATTTTATTAAGTATGGATCCTGCCACTCAGAAAATCAATCATATGATAACAAAGCCTAGAACTTACAGATTCTAGAACACATTAATTACTGCCTCAGAGTCTGACTCTAAATTACTTAACTTCCTTAAGGAAAGTTAGGCAGTGGGCTAGTGTATGACCTTGGAATGGAAAGCACCATGACCTCAGATAGGTTATGTGCTGAGGTAGGGCAAGGTAGAACAGTATAGGATCACTAAGCACCAAGCATCAAGAAGGGGGTACATTTTTACATCATTCATTCCGTCATTTCTTAATTTGAGCTGGAAAATGATGGTCTAGTATCAACACTGAGTTCTGTAATTTTCCTTCATGTTTTTAAATATTAGAAATGTGAGGGTTTTTTTTTTAAGATTTTATTTATTTATTTGACAGACAGAGATCACAAGTAGGTAGAGAGGCAGGCAGAGAGAGAGAGGAGGAAGCAGGCTCCCCCCTGAGGAGAGGGCCCGACTCGGGGCTTGATCCCAGGACCCTGGGATCAGGACCTGAGCCGAAGGCAGAGGCTTTAACCCACTGAGCCACCCAGGTGCCTCCTTCATGTGTTTAAAGTCAGCACTTTGGTTTGGGATTCCAACCCAGAAGTAAGTTGGAGAGACAAAGAATAAGAGGCAAAAAGATTCCTCAGTTTAGCTCAAAGAAAGAGATGATAGATCGATGGAACTACATATATATACATATATAGAAATGTATATCCTTCTTTAATTATACATATTATAATTTATAGAAATATGTATACATTTATAGAAACAAAAGTATACAAATAAAGTTTTGAATTGTTACTTATTAGCCCACTCAGTTATTATTGCTAGGTTATCAAGCTAGCTCCTGGTTTTTGCTTCTTTTGTTTTTCATTCTTTGTCACTGAAATTGAATGACTTAGGTTCAACAGGTTTTGGATGGTTCTTTGATTATTTCTATGGTTCTTGGTTCTTTTGTTTAACAAATAGCAATTACAGAAATATTCAATAAAATAGGCTAAATTTATTTATGGTAGGAGAGGCCCTGCAGTGAGTGTTAACTATATTTTCTCATTTTAAAATTGTAACAACTCCATGAGGCATGCATTGTTGATATTCCCATCTTGTAGATTAGAAAAGCGAGCTTCAGAAAATTGGACACCTACCCAGAGTTATTCATCTTGTAAAAGAGGATCCTGATTTTGAATGCATGTCTAACTGATCCCAGGGAGCATTCTCAAAGAAACAATCTAATCCTGACCCAATTACTAGTAATTTAAATAAGATAAGTGAGTTTCTTGATCATTGGTAAATACAGGACTTTACTATGAAAGACCGAGATAGCTATCATGAACAGCTTAGAGAATATAATAAAAGCTATTGACCATCTCTCTCCAAAAGTGTCTATAAATGTACTTGAAATATTTTTCAAAATCCCGTCCACTGATTTGAGATGTTCAAAAAGAGTCCTGGCAATAAGGCAATTGAAAGTCTGCATTTCTCTATTTTCTTTCTTGTAAATTCTCCCTCTGTACAAGTCAGGGTTCTTCAGAAAAACAGAACCAATGGGATACATGTCTGTGAAACGTATTATGATAAGGAATTGGCTCACATGATTATGGAAGCTAACAAGTCCCATGATTTGCTGCCTGCAGTCTGGATACCCAGGAAAGTCAGTGGTATAGTTCCAGTCTGAGTCCAAAGGCCTGAGAACCAGAGGAACAGATGGTGTAAGTCCCTGTCTGCACGGACAAGACTGGCGTCCCAGCTCAAGAAGGCAGACAGGAAGAAAAAAGGAATGAATTCTCCCTTCCTCTACCTTTCGGGCTATTCAGGGCCACACTGGGTTGGATAACTCCCACCCACACTGATGGCAATGTGCTTTACTGAGTCGTCTGATTCAAAGGCTCATCGCATCTGTAAACACCCTCACAGAAACATCCAGAAACAAGTTTTAATCAGATACCTGGGCATCCTCTGATCTAGTCAAGGTGACACATAAAGTGAACTAACACACCCTTATGTCTCGAATGATTTTCACTTTTGTTGGTTTTCTTTGTTCACAGTAGTTTCAAGGCCATCCTGGATCATGAAGAAATGTAAAAAGTGGGCAATATATAATGCACCCCAAAGTGCGGGCTTCCTTGTCAGATAAACCTAAGTTTAAATTTAGCTTTCTGGGGCACCTGGGGAGCTCAGTCGGTAAGGCATCTGACCCTTGGTTTCCGTTCAGGTCATGATTTCAGGGACTCTCAAATAAATCAATAAAGTCTTCACAAAAGATTTATCTTTCTGATTCTTGCTGTGAGAATGTGAGCAAATTATTTAAATTCCCAAGACTCCATTTCCCCGTAAATGAAGAAGATTAATCTTATAGATTTTAGTTAGGTTTTAAATAAGATACATTTGAAACCTAGCAAATTCTTTAGCATGTACTATACAGACTCAATATATGGAGGCAGTTACTGTTAGTCTGAAGTCCAGTGTGGCATAGTGTATGTGTGCATGTATGTTGGGAAGCCCCTTCTGCCTCGTGAGGATAGTAATAAGAATTGTATAAAATTCCATGAAATGTAAATTCTTTGTGAATTTTCACTGGAAAAACACGGAGCTGTTTCTCTGTGCCTCGGGTAGTGATGGCGGTGGTGGCGATATTTGCTTGTGTTGGGACGGGTAAGGGCTTCTCCCTTTCCAAATGACTGAATTAGAAGTACATTGGTCCATATAAATACTCTACCACCAGCAGAAAGAAAGAAAGAAAGAAAGAGGAAAGAATCATAGGTGATGGCACGGTTGACTCACAGGAACCCCCAGTAGATACAGTGAGAACTAGATGATGACACTGAATTTCCCCTTCCTGAGGTCCCCATCACAGAATGTCCGACTCAACCTGATGCAGAAAAAATCATAACCATGCTTTTCTTTTATGCTTTCCATGTGGACAGAACTCTAAAATTACGTCATGGCAATGATACCATTAATGCTCTGATTCAAGTGAAGAATCTTCTACAGGCAAAGGTTACTCAATATTTTATCACCATATTTACCCCTACATCGGTGTATCTCTGGGGCTCTGGAAGAACTGTCCTTTATCTAGCTTTAAATTAAGGTTCAGTTGCAACAGGTAACACTGGTCGGGTGTCCATCTTTAAATTAAGATTGAAGTCATTGCCTTTGGAGGGTTGTTTTCAATCTTTGTGGACAGAAGTGACTGGTCAGGGGACTGGAGAAATTGGAATGTCTGTTGGTAGTTCATCAAACAGCTGCCAGGCTAAATATGACCCAGATTGTGTTTTCTTACTGAGGCTTCATCTTGGTCTAAGTTGTGTTCCAGGACCTCGGTCTTTCGACAGGAAAGCTCTAGATGCCAAGTATCAGCAAGGAAACATAGTTATTACTAAAATTGAAGCAGGTACTATTAAATCTTTTCATTTCAATTTGGAAGTATAAGATGAAGAGTTTAATATTAACTCAATCAGTCAGTTTAAATTAGGTCACAGTGTATTACAGTTAATAGCATTAAGATCACTAATACAGCTCCCTGAAAAACAAGTGAAGTATTATAGTTAGTCCAAGTAGACATATTCTACAACGATTTGATTATATTTATATGTTTTCTTGCAAACTCCAGTGGTATTTCTCAAGATTTTTTAGGTGTCAACATATGGTTTCAATTTCTCTGAAATATATAGCATAGCTTGTTCTCAGAGCAAATGCTGCCAAACAGGACTCGTAAATGTATCTTGAGGTAAAACTTAACATCTCGTCCTTTCCTATAAGGCTCCTTGACTAATGCCTGCATGACCACCTCAGATGGAAAATCACACCATTAACCAAATGAGGCTTTCTCAACTGAAAAGGGAAACAGGTTTCCCTTTCTTATGTACACTAATCTATACTATAACTGAATTTTTGCTCATCAAGAAGATAAAAATTATAGGCATGTTTAGCTATTTCATAATTACCAGTTATGATCAATTTCGCAACAATTCAAACTAAAGGGATCAGGCTCCCAACATTAGCAAAACAGAATATTTTAGGTAGAAGACATCTTTAAATCATTCTTAAACTTCCCTGGTCTGCTGTTGCTCCAAACACAGAAAAAGGACAATTTTTTTTTTAAAGGATGCATTTGACTTCTAATAAAAATATGGTCAGAAATCATGATAATGTTCTATTTTCTGATAGAGCAAATATTTGTACAGTATTGTTTAACTTTAAGGTCCATTTCAAATTCACTATTTGTGCATTTGCTTAATAAACATTCAAAAGTTTTCTGTTTCTCTTTTGTGTGTGTATATATGCACACACACACACACACACATATATATATATATATATATATATATATATATATATATAACATGTGTATATTTGTCTGTTTTTTTAAATAAAATTCTAGGATGTAAATGTAAAAATTCAGTTTGACATTTGTATGTTTTGTCTCTATTATAACCCAAATCCAGAAAAAGAAAAAAAAAAAAAAAAAACCTTGTTTGAACCTGAATCCTAATAAAGAATTATTACCCACCCCCCCCAAAAAAAACCAAATCCAAGTAGTGTATGAATCTATTTTTATTCCTAATACTTTGTTGTAGACATTTTCTTGTGCTGTAAATTCTCAGGGGACCTGGAGTTGGCTGGTTTCTTTGGTTTTGTACAGCATTGATCCCTGCCTAACACATGTGTACCCACTACTGATAAAGAGGTAACATGGTTCATGTATGGAAAATAGTTTAAACTTCTGTTTTTATATTTAGGTAATAAGAAGACAAAACTGGTGAGCCAAGGAGGGATTTTGTCTATGAAATTGTCTCCTAAGTTCCAAATGATTATCTTGGAGTCATAAACGATCCAGCCGTCCATTAAACCGTATCTCTCAATTACTCGTGATTCCCATGCCTGACCACCTTCACACTATTACTGTTTTGTCTCATACCAAAGGTGTTTATAAAATCTGTATACAGAAACAGACTAAATAGAACAGGACAATGGTGTGCTTCAGTGAGACCAGAACACATTCCGGGCATTTCCCTCACCAACATCAGGAATGTGTTGTAGGAAGTTTAAGACTCCAGTTACTTTTATAAGTTTAGTACTTTCTTTCTTTTGATTATAAAAAAAATAAAAGAGATTATGTGTAGGAAATGTTGAAAAACACACGTAAGCAAAGACAATGAAATTAAAACTTGCCCAAGTCACTGCACAGAGATGTGTAACCACTCGTATGTGATTCTGTCCTCTTTAAAAAAAATAAGCTTACAACCTATAGAATTTCCTTAAAATATAAAGATGGATGAGACACATCTTTATTCCCCCTAAACACTTCTCAGTTTCGGGGTTTTGGTTTTTTGTTTTCTTTTGTTTTGTTTACAGCATTATGTTAAAGTAATTATAGCTATTACATTCCTGGAACACATCAAATTATATTTACAAAAACTATTGAAATTTTAAGTTATTTCCTGTCTTTTAGTTACTTCCCTTGTTTTTAAAAACTCAAGACAAGAATACTATTTATTGAATGTTTATAATGTGTTTAGTGCCCTGCATCAAAAAGCTAGTACAGAGGCGGCAAACTATATTCTGTAGTCAGACCTAGCCCACTATTTTTTTTTTAATAAACTTCTGGGGGCGCCTGGGTGGCTCAGTGGGTTAAAGCCTCTGCCTTCAGCTTGGGTCATGATGCCAGGGTCCTGGGATCGAGCCCCACATCAGGCTCTCCACTCAGTGGGGAGCCTGCTTCCTCCTCTCTCTCTGCCTACCTCTCTGCCTACTTGTGATGTCTGTCAAATAAATAAATAAAATCTTTAAAAAATATATAAAGAAATAAAATAAAATAAACTTCTGTTGGGACAAAACCACACCCATTGGTTTATATATTGTCTGTGGTTGTTTTTCCACTACAATGACAGAGTGGAGCAGTTACAACAAACACCGTTTGGCCTACAAAGCCTAAACTATTTATGTGCTAACCTCTGACCCGGTTCAAAGAACCTTCTATACTGATGGAAGTGCTTTGTATCTGCCATTTCCAAAATGGTGGCCACATTCTATATGAGAGTACTGAGCATCTGGGATGGGGCTGGTGTGACTGAGGAAATGAATCTCTACTCTTTAACCTTGATTAATTTGAATTAAATTTAAGTAGTCAGATATGACTAGTGGCGACTGTAGTGGATAGAACAAATACGGAAGTCCTGGTCTGTAATACCCCAAAGCCCATTCTCTTAATGCTCGACTTCTGAGAAGGCTAGAGATTTTGGACCTCAAAATTTCGTAGCTAAATCTTTTGGCATCGTTATGATTTTAGCATGAAATTTTCATTAAATTAGCAATATGTGACAAGGTATCAAAACTATTCTTACTTTAACAATGAAAGTTCCTTGGGGCGCCTGGGTGGCCCAGTTGATGGAGTGTCGGACTCTTGATTTTGGCTCGTGATCTCAGGGTCGTGAGCTGGAGCCCTGCAACAGGCTCCACACTTAGCATGGCATCCGTTTGAGAGTCTCTTTCCCTCTTCCTTTGCCCCAGCCTCCCCACCCCCTGCTCATGCTCTCTTTTTCTCTCTCTAAAGTAAATAAATAAAATCTTAAAAAAAAAAAAATACTTAAAATAATCACATGACAGTTTGCACAGAAATAAAAAAAAAACATTTTCCCCTGAACAAAATCAGAAAATTCTATTTTGCAACACAAATAAGATGTTACTTCTATTACTCCCAGTTAACCCTATTTAGTTATTTCATAGAATAACCAAGGCACAAAGAGAAAGATCGGATCTCCAAATCCCCAACTTTCTTGTGAAATGGCAAAGCATAGAAAGGCAAGAGACGACAACCGTTCCCTTGATGAAATCACGGAAACCATTTTACAAGAAAAAAATTATTTTATACTTCGATTCACTTATTTATATAATCCAAAGAGGGTTTACTTTATGTTTTGTTGTTGTTGCTATTTATTTCTTTTTTTTCTCTTGGGTTCAGTTCACTTGTTAGGAGAAAGTAGAAGCATGCAAGTGAAGAGTTGTTTTCTCTTCAGCACCCAGCCACATTATGACTTTTGTGCCCCTAAATTTTTGCCTTCATAGCTCCCTTCCTCCATTAAATAACAAAGCAGAGAAAAGAAGGAAGGGAGTGACTGAGGAGGGAGGGGGAGAGAGATGGAAAGAGAGGAGGGTCGACATCATATTTTAAAGCTGCATTGGTGGCCGCCTGGGTGGCTCAGTCAGTTAAGCATCTGCCTTGGGCTCAGGTCATGATCCCAAGGTCTTGGCATCGAGGCCCCAGTTGGAGAGCTCGGCGGAGAGCCTGCTTCTCCCTCTCCTCTCCATTCATGTTCTCTTTTGCTATCTCTGTGTCTCTCTCTCTCAAACAGGTACATAAAATCTTTGAAATAAAATAAATAAAAAATAAAACTGCATTGGTATGAAAATAAATGTATTAGTACTATGTATTAAAGCCTTTTTTTAACCTTGAAATATATAGTTTTTTTCCTGATTTTAAAATAATTTAAAACACTTTTGTGAACCCCTAAACTTAGTAGAGGTCCTGGTACCTTGTCTCAGATGTTTTCTATGAGCAATGGGTCACATTAAGTATGAATGGCCTTTCGGCGGCTGGATTGTAGAAGCAGTGCTACAGAAGGCCCTTGAGCCCCCCAAAATCCTTCCTGTTCTTAGGAACTGATTCCTCTGGATAACAATGAATTTATCCTCTAAACTGAAAGTATTTTAAAAGGTTAGCTAACCAATGGAAATGAACAAATTAGGATTCACAGTAATTACTGCATAATTTTATGGCGTTGCTTCCAGAGAACAGTGATGGGGAGAAAGGCATTCAATGGAGGTTGGGTTGAGGCAGATAAGGGTGGGGAGTATTGGGAACAGGTGCCTTTTTTTTTTTTTTTTTTTTTTAAGAGAGAGAGAGAGAGAGAGAGAGAGAGAGGGAGGTGGAGGGGAGGGAGAGAGAAAATCTCAAGCAGGCTCCATGCTCAGCGCTGATCACTGGCAGGGGTGGGGATGGAGGGCAAGGGAATGGGCTCGATCTCACAACTCTGAGATCAGGACCTGAGCCAAAATCAAGAGTTGGTCACTCAACCGATGTACCACCTGGGCACCCCAGGAACAGGTGCCTTTATGAGCAAATCTGCAGAGTATATGTGCTTCCTTCCACACCTAGAAGCACACATGTATACCTCTTTTCAATGCTTAAGGGGCAACTGTCGCGTTCTGAAGAAGTTGCTGTATGCTGGCATAGCCCCCCACCCCCAGGTGCCAGAGCCGGGCTGGGATTTAGGTTTGAATTCCGGTTCTCTGACTTAGCAGTTATGAGCCCTGGGCACATTGAGCAAACCTTGTAGGGCCTGTGTTTTCATTTGTGAAATGGGGTTGTCCCTCGGGGCATTTGGCTGTCAAGAGGGGTCCATGAGGCAACTAATGGGGGCCCTTAGGAAAGTGTCTGGGACATAGTGAGCATGCCTAACTGTTGGCTCTAATGAATACAACTCTACCTAGTGGTAGATGGAGGAACGCAAGGAGGCCTTGACTTTGAAGAGCTCAACTCCGAAGCATGGATCTGGTCCATCTCACGTGCTGACTTCAACTGAGAATTCTGAGGTTTTTATTCAAGTTCAGAGAACAAGAGTACGGGGTGTGCAGAAAAGGGCATTATCGTAATTATCACACATTTTCATAACTGTTCTAATAAGATGAAGGAAAAACAGGGGTGCCTGGGTGGCTCAGTGGGTTAAAGCCTCTGCCTTCAGCTCAGGTCATGATCTCAGGGTCCTGGGATTGAGCCCCGCATCGGGCTCTCTGCTCAGCGGGGAGCCTGCTTCCCCCTCTCTCTCTACCTACCTCTGCCTACTTGTGATCTCTCTCTCTGTCAAATAAATAAATAAAATCTTTAAAAACAAAAAAAAATGAAGGAAGAATAAAATCAACATTTTAATGAGTTATTTTTACAAGCTAATGATCTCCTGTAAAACATAAATGCATGGCTTAATGCACTTTCATTCATAAGGGTTATGTATTTGAGTTTCTGCAGTGAACATTCAGACAACAATTTGTTTCATTTTTGACATATTTTCTACCCCCAGAAAACCACTGTCTTCTTTCATTTCACGAAAAGGAGTAGAGAAATTGTAAAAAGAAGGCATTAGAAGAAAAACAATAATTAAGAAGTGATGATTGTATTTTGGAAGAAGGACTCGTTTTTGTTAGATGCATCTATTTCTTAACTTGGCTCTCGAAAGTTCTGTTCATCACATATTTTGCTGCAAAAAAATACTTGGCTTTATAATGATTTGAAAGCCTGTTTCTGTTTGCTTCAATCTGCCACAAGCTAACGCAAGCTAACAAGCTAAACAAATGCTTGGTAAATGAAGAATGATCAAAATGGCCTAATCCATCAGCCCAGCCAATAACAAATGTCCTCTCTGGATAGCCATTTACAAAATTACTGACAATGCAAATCATGATCAGAAAAACAAATCTGTAAGGTACAATTCTTTTAACTGAAATTAATCATACATAAATCTGTAGAGCTACCTGGCCTTGAATATATGCACATATAGGCACATCTTTATCAATCTTCATGTTCATCTCTGTATTTCATTTCCAAATAGGTAAACATCTGCTGGAACTATATCCTTCTCAGTGCACTTGAGTTATAGCAAAGAGCTTAACTTTAGGGTGTTGTTTTTTTAAAAATCCTCTTTCACAAAAAGAAAAAAAAAGGAAAACTCTTAACACAAAATTAATATTTATATAAATGGATTTTCTCCATATATAACTAAACAGTCAAGTAAATCATTGAAACTTAAAATGTATTCTTTAATTCCACCGACTACATTCCCCACTCAAAATTTATAATTTGTAGCTAATTCGTTAGCAATATTTCTCCTAGCTTAGCAAAATAATAGAAACATAGCATTTAGTTTATTCACGAGATACAGAAACATTAGAATTAGACTCTGATTTCTATTAAATGTATTTAATAATTTAAGAGCTGTTTTGGGAAAAAATATGTGTTATATCGATCTTTCGAGATAAAGTTA
Source organism: Martes martes (assembly GCF_963455335.1). Taxonomy (NCBI): domain Eukaryota; kingdom Metazoa; phylum Chordata; class Mammalia; order Carnivora; family Mustelidae; genus Martes; species Martes martes. The sequence goes on from NC_137904.1 coordinate 55,873,774, forward strand.
ACTAGATGTAGTTTTTGGAATCTCAGTTATCAGAATATAGTTATAAAATATGTCCCTTGTTTGATGTACCAGAACCAAAGTAGAAACACCTTAATAGATTGCTACAAATTAGCTCCATTTAAAACTGTTTTCCTTACTTTCTTCTGATTTTCTAGTTTGTAGACATCCCAAAAGAGCAGAGAAAAGCAGAAAAGCAAGGGACAGAAGGTGTGTAATTTCAATCCAAGGTCAAATACTGTTAATATGTAAGCATATTTCTTTAAGTCATTAACTCATTTTGATTTTACATAAATAGTATCACACTGCATATAATTCCCATCATGCTTTCATTTTCTTAACTCTGTAAATATAAGCTATTTCCTATGTCACCTAAACCAACACATGAAAAATGGGCTTTGAAAATTGGACTCTAACAGCCATCTAGAATTCCAATTGTCTGTAACAGGAATCAGCTGACATTTTTCATAAAAGGCCAGGTAGTAAAGATGTTTGGCATGGAGACCCAGTGGTCTTTTTCTCCACTACTCAGCTCTGCTTCTGCAAGTCAGAAGAATGACTATGTGCAAAAAATTGGATATGACTGTGTTTCCAATACAACTTTATTTGTGGTTGTTGAATTTTGAATTTCATATAATAGGTACATTTCACAAAATGATTCTTCTTTTTATGCTTTTCCCCAACCATTTAAAAATATAAAAACCATTCTTAACTTCTAGGCAAACACAGCCAGGAAGCCAGCTGAGTTTAGCATGTGTATCTTAGTCTGATGATCCCTGGTCTAGAGCTCCTTTAACTCGCATTAGTTCTGATTCTTTCCTAGGGCAGCTATGACTTTGTTTACCTATTTTATTTCCATGTTGGACTTTTTTATAATATTCGAGAAGAGTGCCAGCTGTTATTTGACTTTTCATGGAAGCATTTAACCAACTGGAAGATTTTGTTGTAAGGGGCTTCTATAAATTAATTCTAAAGATGGCATCTCCCAGAGTCTAAATTCAAGCTGATGTAGAGGAGGAAACATTTTCCTCAACCTCTTAGAGTTGGTTCCTGGCTGGATCTGAAAGTTAAACTGACAAAGACAGGTTGACAGTAGAAAAGCATACACATTTATTTAATGCAAGTTTTATGTGACCTGGAGCCTCCATAAGGAAATAAAGATCCCCACCCCCCAAAATAGTAAGACCTGTGCCTTTTAAATGCCAGGTGCGATGAGTGGAGAGTTGTGGAGAAAGAGGATAGGTTAAGGAGTATGAGGTAATGGTAGTAAACTGGGGAAAATTCAGTGAGGCCTGTTTGTGAGAATTCTTCTTGAGATCCCTTTGTTGTCAGATAGAAGGACAGTCCTTTCTTGTAGATAGAAGGGGGTTCCTCTCTCATGAGTGTTTTATGACCTGCTTCAGGACAGAGAAGCCAATGGGCAAGGAGGTCAGAGTGACCTAACTGCTTCTGCCATTTTTTCCAACACCTTCAACTTGAAATATTCAATAGGCCAGGATGCCACATTTTGGGGCAGCATGTCCTGAGTCCCATCCCTGATTAATGGACGTTTGAAAGAGTTGGCTTCTACCAGTAATCATAATTTGTTATCGTTCTTGCAAATGATTATTTTCAAAATGGTGACAGGTCATAAAAAATAAGATATTTTGCCATTTGTGAAAAATATTTTTCAAACTTGGGGAAAAGGAAAATATAGATTACTGTGGGAGGAAAATCAACAAGGGCACCGTGAATAAGCCTTTCTTCAAAACGTCAGGTCTGAGAGCATTCGAATGTGGGCAGGGAGGGCAGACTCTTCTGTAGGGCTTCAGCAGGTGGCACCTTTCAGCAACAATTTTCTGGAATAGTTGGTCAAGGATGGTTCTAGAAGAAGGAGGAATTGTGCCTATGAATTAGCAGCCATTATTTGGACAATATGGATTTTTATTAAGAGGGGCAAGGAGGAAGAGCTAGGAGCTATTGTCATGTGTAAGAGGGGGAGAGGAAGAACAAATGGGGCTAGGGGAACCACACAGGGGGCTATGGTGGAAAATTCACTGTCACACTGCCCTGGTGACCTATCATGGTGTATTTAAATTAGAACTCTACCTTTATAATAAACCATATGCTAGAGTCTGTATCACTTTTTCCCCCCTATTCCCACCATGGTTAAAACAGTATTATTGTGCCGACTTAATTATTATAAGAAAGGTATTATTAAATTATCTATCAATTATATATAACAGGTCGATAAGGTGAATTCAGCTGCAATTGATCAGATAGATCCCTGATGCAGAAATGGGTCATTAAAAATTCTCAAATAATGCTCGGGATAAGCAATATTCAACCAACTACTTATTTTCCCCAAAGCAATTAAATAACAATATTAGCTTTCCTAGAAGGAATGACAACCATGTGACAGGAACATTATCTTGTGACAGACCATGAGCTAGGATTTATAATCATGATTTTAAAAATGAGGATGTGAAAACGTAGAGATTTTAAGCAACATACATCACAAAGTCAATGAAAGTGAGCATTTGAACTTGGGTAGTCTCGTCCCTACCAGACTCTTAACTATTAGGTCAGAGAAATAAAACGTGATTATTTACCATGTCATTTAAAACCACTTACAGATCCTATCTGCAGAATTCATTCTCTGGTGAAACTTTATTTCTAAAAAAGTAATCAGCAAACATTCATATGATAGTGACCGTTTCTCCATGTATTTAAAGATCGCTTTAGTGATTTTTATCAGGCAATTTCACTGGTCCCTGCCCTATTTCCCAAAGTGTAGCATTCAACCTTATTAGAAAATCTGTCCTCAAGAGAAGATTCACAGGGAGAACCCACAGTCACTGTTCTTTTTCCTCCAGTATTAGGAGTCAAACTCTAACGCGTTCTTTTAGATTTCCTAAGAGGAAGGGGGAAGAAACATTACCCAGGAGAGTACACTGAGACAACACAATTTGCATATCTTAACAGCCTCCCATGGTGCCCTGCAAAGGGAGAACAGTTGAAGGATATAGAGTTCCTTTTACAGAGCATCACCAGCGGAAATGACCACTGATGTTAATTTGAAACAGAATGAGACAGCTACACTGAGGTGCCTTGAGGAAGTATACAAAGAGAGCCTTCTCTCGTGCACGAGGTGCTGACAGTGTGGGTGAGTCCATCCTGTGCAGCTGATGGAAGGAATGGCACATCCTTAAATCTCAACACCTGGATAGAGCTTGGGAGATTTTGAAAGAAAGCTAGACAGATGGTTTCTCATAATGACAACGACATCTGCAGCTGGCTCACTTAGAATCCGAGTTAAAAAAAAAAAAAATCTTTTTTTAGAAAGGCTCATTTATCAATGCAAACAAAGTTAAGCTACTAAATAAATCCTTTCTAAGTCCCCATGTTGGGGAGACCTATTTTTGCATTAAGGCTCTTTCTGGGGGCTTGGAAGTCCTTGGTTGTCATTCACCTGCTTCATAATCCCAAGGACAGTCTGAGCACAGAGAAGCATCAGTTCATACTGAAACCAACTGAACAATCCTTGTAGAATTCAATTTTCTATTTGTTTTTCCCCCATTAAAAATATCACCGCCCCTCGATCCATATGGAATTCAAAATGAAATTCGTCTGGAAGTTTATGGGTTAGCGTTTGATAAGACACGTGACCTGTCTACCTTTCCCGGACCATGACGCCAATCTCCATCTGTTTGTTTTCCCAGATAATCAGTTTCAGTGCATCTACCGTCTTGAAGATGAGGATTAAGGCACTGGCGCAGGGAAAAAGGAAAAATCCTCTTCCTCAGTGAAGAGAGATATCCTGGGGAGGCAGTGCAGGAGAGGAAACTCACGACTTCAAGCATGGTCTGGTTTTCTCTAACCTGTAGAGCAGTGACATATAGCCTCTTAATGCATAGAACTGACGTGAGGTTAAACAGAATGAAACGATATGAAACCATCGTGGAAGTGTACAGTGCAAGGCCATTTATTACAAAATAATTTATTATTCAGGTTCAAATACCCTGCCTTGGACGCCACCTTGAAACCTTTTCAGAGCAAAGTGAGATAAGAATAAATAATGAATAGAACATAGTTCCCTCCGGCTGCGTCACGAATTCCTAGCCTACATAATTTATGTACACTGAAAGACTAAAGAAAAAAAAAAAAAAAGAAAGAAAGAAAGAAAACAGAAATGTCTGGGTCTCACCCTGGAAGCCCTTCTAACTTGTTTTAGGATTAAGTGACATGCTTGTGGAATGAGCAGTCATTCACAGAAAAACATCTCTAACTAGAAAACGGAACATCGATGTCAGAGGCCATGGAATTCTTCAGAGGAGAGGAGTATCTCTGAGACACCTAGCAAGCCTGGGAGGCCAGTCTGCACCTGGAAACAGGATGTACCTTGTGTTGACACCGAGGAACTGGGGAGAAGTCCAGAAAAGGGATCTTCGTGAGATAAAGACTTTATCATCATGCCCCACATGTATGAGATAAAAGTGCCAATTATACCCTTATGATTTATTTGATTTTGTTTTGTTTCTACTGAAAGGCCACTCTTGTTTTTTTCCAGCTTCACTGAGAGATACAATTGGCATGTAACATTGTGTAAGTTGAAGGTATATAAGGCGTTGATCTGATACACATACATGTTACAAGATTATGATAACCCTGGGATGCCTGGGTGGCTCAGTCAGTCAAGGGTCTGCCTTCAGCTCAGGTCATGATCCCAGGGTCTTGAGATCCAGTCCCACATCAGTCCCTGCTAAGCAGGGAGCCTGCTTCTCCCTCTCCCTCTGCTACTCCCCCTGCTTGTGATCTCTCGCTCTCTCTCTCTGTCAAATAAATAAATAAACTGTAAAAAAAAAAAAAAAAAAGATTATGATAACCCTGTTGTTAGTGAACACTCCCATCATTACCCTTCTTTTCTGAGATGATACCATTTAAGATCTACCCTCCAGAGGCCACTCAAACCATTTATGTATATGAACGAATTTAAAAGCTGGTGAAAATTCTGCATGCTCAAATGTGGAAGAGAACACCAGCCCCCGGCCAAGTGTCAGGTGCAGAGTGAGGCTTTGATTTTGACCGCCCTTCACCTGCTACCAGCTTGGTGGGAAACTATACCAGGTCTTCAATAGTCTCCTGCTTTCTCGGAGATGCTCCAGTAGCCCCTTCCACATTGGCACTGACATGCCTTCCTGGAGCCCAGCCAACACCTGCTCAGAGAAAGAAGTCACAACACCAATGAGGGCCACCAAATAACGTGGAAAATTCTTAGGACCTTTGTATAACCTACGAGTTTAAATTTATCAATTAGGACAAAATAATTCTGGGGGCTGAAATGGGAAAAAAAATAACTAAAAGGTAAGAAGCGTTAGTAGGCTGTAAATTAGACAGATTTATGCTGCCACATGTGTCCGGCTAAAATTGAATCTTCGAATTACTGTGGGGCAAAAAGTGAAGACATTACCATTTAATTGCTTGGCTAAAAGAAAATGCCACAGCACAGGAAAATAAAACTTCACCAAATAAGGATTAGATTAAAACTGGGGGCCATCGCCCCGTACTTTGGTGGCTTCTGTGAGCTCCGACAGCTTTTGAATTGCTTAAATAGTTAGTAAGGTGACTGGAACATTGACCAGCAAATGACATAAATCCAGAATTAATTATAAAGGCTTACACAAGCAAAAAGAAAGGGGTTTCCTGGATCCAGGTTTATTGTGAGATGTCAGCATAATGAAATTTTAATCAGTTTGTTTATTTAAGGAAGAATTAATTGCATATCATATTTCAGAAAATATAGTGCAGTTGTAAAGGTACCTGACTTCAGACTCCCATGTAAGTGGATCACTTGTATCTTAATTTTCTTAGACAATTTATATAGTTTTGGGGTTTTATCAGGCCTGTGCTCAGCTTGTCATGTTGACTGAAATTAAGCAATACTTAGGAAATCTTTCAAGGGGCCTCTTTCATTTTTTTTAAGGAAATGTCTCGTCTTTCCCATCCCCGCGCCTCCCGAAATGTCATTCTCCCATCTAATTTGGAGTAAGTTATTTATGGATCTTTGTTAATTTATGAGGTGGTGAGGGGTGCCATAGTTAGCTGGATGCCCCCGTGAAGTTCCACAGATCAGTGGTGAAGCCATCCATTTCCCAATTGACTTTTAACCTTCTCTAGCTGACAAAACATGATTTATTTTCATGCAAAGAAAATGAGCTAACCCTTTGCATATAACCAGGGTTTTGTGTGCGACCTGGGTACGTCGCCCCTGAAAATCAACCACTTCTTAGAAGCGGGATGGATCAGAATTAGTGCTTGCCGACCATCCGACCTTGGTGTTCAAAGTCAGAATAACTTATTTTTATCGTGCTCCACGCAGATAATTTCCAGATAGGAATAACTGTCTTACATAACATATTATAGCCTACAATAGTACTAAGATTTTCTTTGCTGCCAGAATTTATTCCCCTCAGGAGTTTATCCTGCAATTTAGTATAAGTAACGCTAACATGGAAACAGGATGGAGTAGAAGAGTTTTGCTTCAGGAGAACAGAATTCTATATCTGACATTAGTCATTGCATAAATTATTATTTGGGTGAAGATTTGTTGAAACCTCCAAACCCACCCACCAGTGCACCAGATAGTGCTTTGTCAAGAGTTCAAGTCTGCATATTATTAGTATATTTCACTGAGTGTTTCATAGATGCTAGGCACTGTTGTCAAGTGCTTCGTGTGGACTATCTTCTTGTCGCTGCTCATGGTAACTTTATGAGTTAGGCATTATTATTATTACCCAAATTATAAAGACATAGAAATTGAGGCTCGAACCATCAAATTACACCTTACTGTTACAGTGGCTAAGAAGTGGTATACTCTACTAATTATGTTTTTTATTTTCTCTATTTTTTTATTTTTTTTTAAGATTTTATTTATTTGACAGATCACAAGTAGGCAGAGAGGCAGGCAGAGAGAGAGGAAGGGAAGCAGGCTCCCTGCTGAGCAGAGAGCCCGCCTCGGGGCTCGATTCCAGGACCCTGAGATCATGACCGGAGCCGAAGGCAGAGGCTTTAACCCACTGAGCCACCCAGGCGCCCCTTATTTTCTCTATTTTATGATGCTTTCCCATCTTGGAACCTCACAAACCCCAGAGCAAAGAGACTGAACCTGCAAGGTTAGCTAATTCCTGGAGCTAGAGCCCTGCTGGAGCCTGTGGACACACCTCTGATATGCAAACCAACCAATTCAGAGTTCAAGCACTTTATCAAATTCTCACTTAGCAAGCTATTGTTGTTGTTGTTGTTGTTGTTGTTTTTTTGGTTTTTTTTTTTCTGCTTTCAGTCACACCAGGGCCAGGTCTGGAACAATTCGAGACCACCTTATAGGCCAGGGCTTGCCAGAACTTTTCAAACTATCCAATCCTAAACCTGTTCAGCTGCTCACCCTGCCTCACCCCTCCCTTCCTGCTAAAAAGCACAATCAAGGCTCTGGTGCAACATTTCCCCGCACCCCATCTGCCTCCCCACTGACCTTGGTGCTTTCCCCTGCGGACCCGTAGGGGCAAAGGCAGGCTGCCCCCAAATGGGCCACTTTGTCATGAAAATTATTTTGAGTTTAAAAAGCAATCAAAACCCAGCAGACTTAGGAAAAGCATTTAACTTGCCCCTCAACTGCCTGAAAGAATTTACACAGACGACCTGCTCTAGGAACAGAGCTGTCACCTTACCCGACTACATTAGGATGTGAGCTAGGTAGGGCAGATGCGGAGGAAGCTGGCAAGGCCTGTTTGATCGAAGTTCTCTCTTTGTTCAGCTGTTTCCAAGTGGCCCAGCAAACATTTGTGTGCCAAACGTTACTCTTTTTCATCTTCCTGTAAATTGCATTCTTTTCTTTGGAAGTCCCAGACCCCCACCTCCTTCTCCTTAGTTCAGGATGACATCTGTCCCTCATTGTGTCTGACTGTCTTTGGAATCTCCATGTCTGAGTGGATTCTCCGTATGATTTTAAATTTGATTTTCTCCTTTCATCTGTCTCATGTTGATTGGCATTCTCCATCCGACTAGAGGGACCCTGATGGGACAGAAAATTCTTGCTCCCTGACAGTCTTGTAGTATGGTGCCTGTGAACTGTGAGTAACAAACTCTTTTTTTCAGTGATAATGGTCTCCTGATCCTGGTCTCACCATAGCTGAATACACACGAAATCCTAGGCACATTATAAAACATGAACCAAGGGTTAAGCCAAAGTCCTTGGACTGCATAAACGCCCCCTGACCACTTTCCAAACCCAAGGGTTGTCTTCTTCCTCCTCTTTACTTTCAATTTTAAAATAAGTAAGGCTTTATAGGGAGTCATAAAGAAATGTGCAGGGAGCTTCTCTGCGCCCTCCACTCAGCTCCACCAAGGTGTATCCCTTGTATAGCATAATTCAGTATCACGAGTAAAAAATTGACATTGGTACAATCCACGGAACATGTTTTAGGCTTTCCCACTCGTGTGTCTGTGTGTGTAGCTCTGCGTGATTTTATCATATGTCATTTCTCTAACTACCACCGCAATGGAGGTACTCAATTAGAGCATCACCGCAAAGCTCTGTGCATGACCCATTTATAACCACACCTACCCTCCTCATCCCTAACCCCAGCCAACAACTAATCCGTTCCTCATCTCTCTAACATGTCATTTCACAAACGTTGTGTACACGGAATCATGTGGCATGTATCCTAAGATCAGCATCTGGTTTTGTTTTTGTTTGCTCGGAATTATTTCCTTAAGGTTAATACAAGTTCTTACACGTACTCTTTTTGATTGCTCAGTAGGATTCAATAGGAGGGGTTGACCACAATTTGTGTGGCCACTCAGCCACTGAAGGGCATCTGGGGAGTTTCCAGAGTAAGGCTGCTATGAATGAAGCTATGATCATCTCTGTACAGATTTCTGTATGATACATCAACGGCCTCCAGTGAAACACACTTCCTGACACGCTCACCCTTGTGCTGTCCTCTCCCGTTGAATATGGGCTGGCCTGCTGAATCATAGGAACCAGCAGAAGGTGGCAGAAGTGACACTGTGCCAGTTCTGAGCCTAACCCTTAGGAAGCTTTTGCGCTGGCCCTTTGGAAGTCACCTACCCTGAGAACCCAGTCTTACAAGGAAACCCAAGCTAACCACACAGAGAGGCTTGGGAGTGGGGGTAAGACTCATGAAATCCAGGCAGAAGTGTGAACCAAGGCTAGTGGCCAACCCATACATCTGGGTTCCAGCAAACAATCATTATCAACCTTCCAGCCATGGGCGTTAGCCTTTTTGGGCATGTAGCCTTAAACCATCCCCCAAAGACCCACCCCCGCCTATGCCATTGGAGCATATGAGCTCTGCTTGCAAAGCACTGACCAGATGGCGGAATCAATGCAGATAAATAAAATGGGTATTGTTTGAAGCCACTGAGTTTTTAGTAAATTTGTCCTACCAAAAACTATGCGTAACAATACACTATTAGAGCAGAAATCCACATATTAGTATAACTAGGTCCTGGCTGTGTCTTAGTTCTTCATTAATTTGCTGAAATTCCAGGATATTATTTTAAGTAAATATAGTTATCAACTAGACACATTTAAATAGGTAATAGACAACAATGCATATTTTACAGAGCGTAAACATCTACTGTATTTGGATATTTTAGGATCTGGAGTCACAGATCTCTAATCAATCCACAGCCCTATCACTAATAGCCTTTGAAATATCCCATGCCATGGGCAACTGTTAGGATCAGATAAAACAACTGATATAAAGTTATTTTTGTATGCTGTCAAACATGAAACCACATACAAGGTATTTTGTAGTGGCTTACAATCAATTCAGTCATTGGTCAATAATTGGGTATAAAGAAAACACAGGTGTTGATTATAGTTTAAAGAACACTGAATTTAACCCACCATCATCTTTATTATCAAGCTCTCATAGTATGTTCAGACATTAAAACATAATGTCTAACATTATACTCTGTTAGAGTATACTTTTATTATTTCCTTAATTTATGGAGAAACAGATGACTTTTAATAAACTGAACATACAATTAACTTCACATGAAAACAGAAGTGACTGGTAATGATGCAGCTAATTGGAATTAGACAGAGAATCACATTTCGTGTTATTTCATAATTTTACATTATGGCAGAGAAGAGAAAAGAATAATCGAGCTCGTTTGCCCAAATACTTCTATCGATAAGTTTCTGTCATCTTCTCTTTGCTCTTTTTCCTGCCAAAAAAAAAAAAAAAAAAAAAAAAATTGTGACTTGATAGCATCTGATGTAGGGGCAGACATACACTTTCTAAATTTGTTTGTTTCTGAGCTAATTTTGGCTTTCTTTCGTCACTGAGTCCAAATTAAGTGTTGGTTAATGTGGTTACATTTTACTGGAGCTACTAAAATAAGGTTACATAAAGCAGAAAATGGAAATAAAAGTTTACAACAAGCTTCATTCTGCTTTCTTTCTTTGAAGCTCAGTGGAAAGTATGACAGCATTGCACATTCAAGGTTTTGCATATTATTAAACTAAAAAAAAATTATAAAGAACATGACAAGCTGAAAGGAAAAAGCAGCATAAGAAAGTACAAATCCTAGCTGTTGATCATTTCCCAAAGATACTCCCCTTCATGCTCCATGGAGAAGACCATCACAAATTCTGTCCAATAACATGTTTCCCTAATGTCCAAAACCTGGAAAATGCAAAAAGTGAGTTTCTTTGGGTTTATGCTACACGAGATAATCAATTTGTGGCCAGTGATTTTCCTCACCTAATTTCCCAGTTGTTTCGGAATTCATCAAATGTGTTCGCTAGTCCTCAAAGTAGATCAAAAGCAAGTCAGTGACAAAACACAAATGGAAACATTTGGTCCCATTTAGTACGAAATGCATTTCAGAAAAACATGGTCACAAAAACTAGATGAATGAAAAAAGACACTCACGAAATGAACAGGTTACCATGTATATATTATTTGGAGGCATTCCTCAATCGTAGGCTACCGTGGTGAGGACCATTTCTCTTCTATCTAGTGTTCTTCTGACAACTGACACAGTTTTTAAATTTGTTTTGCTTGTTTAAATATGGTATGCAACTTAAAGTGTCTCTGAGAGGATTTTTTCCATTTTCCATTAATTGTAAAAATAAGTCTATAATAGAGATAAGTTGAAAACATTATTTGAGTCTGCGTTAGAAAAAAAACTCAAATTCATTGTTCGGTTGAGAGTATGAGAGATATTGAAAATGGTTCACTCATGGAAATGCCTAATAACACATTTACGCTGCCCTGCATTAAGCAAGCCACCTTCTGAATATATAAACTGTATTGAATTATAAAAGTGAAGTATAGAAATAATCAAGTATGTTTATAACTTAGATCAAAAGTCTTCTTCTGTGATGGTGCATGATTAGGCCTGGATGCAAGAGGATGGTGGTTATAATAAGTATTTGACAAACAGCCTAAATTCTCCACGTTATTTGATTTATTTTTGCAAATGTGGACATCACCACTAAATCATAGTTTCTCCAACTGTAACAAAAAAAGATGTGTCTCAAATGACTGTATTTAAGAAAAAAAAAAAAAAATGGGGGGTGCTGGGCACCTGGGTGGCTCAGTTGGTTAAGCATCTGCCTTCAGCTCAAGTCATGATCCCAGGGTCCTGGGATCCAGCCACTCCTTGGGCCCAAGTAGGGAGTTTGCTTCTCTCTCTGCCTCTTCTCCTGCTCATGCTCTCTCCCTCTCTCTCAAATAAATAAATTCAAATAGCAGTGAAATTAAGAGGGGAATACTTTACTCTTAAATTGCTCTGATATTCCATTTATAGATCCACACCTCTAATAGATTCTGAATATAAATCTGACTTTGATCTTAAAAAATTTCATCTAGATTTTAGATATACTTTTAAGGGTGGTCTAGATCTCTCTTTGATCATAGTTCTTAAGCTACTAAGAGCTGTACACACAATATTAACTACAGTATATTAGAGCAGAGAGTTGATATGAGTACTTGGCAACTAACTAGTCAACCTTCAGATATGTTTATTTAATCTAATAAAACTGTTTAGATGGAGAAAGAAAGCAACTTTTGAAGAGTAAAAACTGTTTTGGATCAACTTTTAAAAAATTTTAAAAATTAGTTGTAGTGTTTTCCTATGTGGTTTTTAGTCTTAGATGTTATGGCGACAGAGTCCTTTCCATCCCTCAGATTGTTAAAAAACAAAAACTAAAACAAACCACCACCCAAACAAACAAAAAAACTACTCACCTGTATTTTCTTCTAATCCTTTAGTATTTTTGTTTTCTACCATTTGAATTATTATTTCATCTGGAACTTAACTTGATGTAACTTAAGTTTTATTCTTATTTTAATCCCTTTCCCCTAACTCTACAATCAAATAAAATGTTACTTCTGCAGTGCTTTCGAAACGCCACTTTTACTAGAATCTACTTTCCCACATCTAATTCCTCTGTGGCTTCACCCATCTTTTCAGACCATTTCATACTCCAGCCACTCCTGCAGCTCCCAGTGCACTCGGATCTGAGGGCAACTTACCTCCCCTGAATACAGAAATCTCTCCTTTCCAGGCCCAGGGACTTCTTCCGTCACAGTGGCAGTGGAGGCTTGGTGACACCACTCAGCCACTATGACACATACACAGATCCGGAAGTCCAAGTGAATAGTACCCTTGACCAAGGACAACCCCTGACCAGTGTGTGGGACAGGCGACCGGATGAACTTCTCTTCTGTCTTCTTCAGTGACACTCCCTAGAGAGTCCCCAGCGGGACCAAATCCCAGTTGCCCACTTATCAGCCTAATAATGCGTCTCTGACATTGGCTTTGCCTCTTTCCGTTCTAGCCTTCCCGAGTTCCCAGCTCCTATCTCTAAGCTATTTGGATGCAAATGTTTGTCTTAGACGGATTTTTAAAGCAAACCCCAGCGACAATAACCATCCTTTACTCTTGATTCTATTTCTTGATTTGATTCTGTGCCGTGTCTGTTCTTTCGTGACTTTATAACATATTTTAACACCTGTTAAGATAATTGTACATAGGCTATCCTTTGTTCAAAAATTACCCTTGGTTGCTCTAGTGGATTTCTCTTTTCCAGATTAATATTGAACCATTTCAGCAATTACAAAATCCTATTCGTTTTTCAAATTCAAAATAAATTTACTTCTATCCAACTTCACATTCCTCCAATTACCAGCTATATGGACTCATGTTTTTTTTTTTCTTCGTTATGCCCCAGTATCTTCTTTTATGAGTTGAACAAAATAATCCCATCCTCACTGAGTTGATATGAATAATAAGGGGTATACACATATATTAATAATTATACAGTTGCTTAAAAAAATTAAAAAAAATTAAAAAATAATAATACAGTTGCTGACACAAAGTGTGCCCTAAACATTCCCAGTGGATTATATATATTCTAACAGCACTATAATATTGAGTCACCTAATCTATAAAGATAGCATATTATTTCATTACTGAAAGGAAACATTATATTCCATAGTAAAATCTAGTATTTTCCTTCTTATAGGTCCCACATTTTTTCTGTAAAAATTTTCTATGAATTTTTTTGTATATTTTATGACAAATTTGGATGAGATAATATTAATGTCATTTTCCATCTAATTACAACTAAAATGTTATGCTTATTCAGTTACGCTGAAAGCTTTCTACATGCTATCTCAATTATTCTTATTCTTATAACAGTTGTTTGAGATGAGAACTATTATTAGTTCTATTTTACAGATAAAGAAATAGACACAGAAAAGTTAAGTATTTTCCCCCAGCTAGTAAGGGACTAATTTCAAATTTAGTTCAAGGCTAATCTTGAGTTTTAAGAAAGCAATTGATCACTCTGTATTGTTTTTATAGCAAGCCACCAACAATTTACATTTGTTACTTATAATTATTTTTGTCAGTTCTCTTGCTTTTTTTAGACAATCATATTATTTCCAGCTATTGATATCTTGCTTCTATTTTTCTAATATTTATCTTAGTAATGATTTTTCTGCACAGAAGGAGCTTTGATGAATTAAAAGCAATACAATTTTTAACTCATATTTTATGAGTTGTTAACAGAAATAAAAGACAAATGTCCTAGGGACAAAGTGTCCCCCTCCTTTTCTAAATCTAAAATATTTCGCTAAATCTGTTTGGCAAACCCTGAACACCTAAGGGTTCCCCATCTTTTCTTAAAAAATAAGATACCGCCACCACCATATAATTGTCCCAACCTCAACTTGTAGACATTTTCTGGTCCTTGGCTTAGAAAGGCAAACTCCAAGATACTCAGGAGCATATGGCAGGGAAAGGTGTTTGGGATCAGGTTAACCACCTTTCCCACCCAGGACACCACATTTGGCTCATAGTTGCCCTCCAGATGCCTCACATAAACCAAAGGACAAGTCTGGAGTCCAAGTTTCGAGAGAGCAGTTTAATTTCCAAAGGGCACATGACTAAGAGGTAAATTAAATTTTCCAGTAAGTCCTTCACCTTCTTTTCCCTTCAAATTCATAGGCTGCAATATCGAAATCGAGGCCCTGCATGGTGGTAGCTCCTTCCCAACGAAACTTGGTGATTCACAAGACCCAAGGCATTGAGCCAACAGACTCTCAGTCTCGCGCCAGGGGGAGCAAAGAAGAGTATCCACATGTAAAGAAGGAGCAGATCTGCCCTCAAAGACAAGCCAGATGAAAGAAATAACATTGGCAAGAGAAGAGTCCGACAATTCATCAAAGTCATTCCATTGTTGTTCTACTGAATGGTTTCCCCAGGTGGTTAGTTTGTATGTATTCATTCATTTAGATACCAGAACCTTTGTTGCTCTCTTGTTCCTATTCTAGTACGCGTCCTAGTACACTTCCCTGATGCTCTTTCTCAAACTGCTGTGGTAAGTGTTTCTACAACATGGAGAAGGTTAAATGAGTTTATGTAGGGTTTTTGAAAGAAAGAAAAAAAATAGTTGTTTTTCTCTCATTAAACTTTGTTGAGAGACACAGGACAAGAATGATATCGTGGTAACCTCTCCCCACTTAAAAAAAAAAAATGCCCACTACATTGTGAGCACCTGTTTAGTGATGGGATTAGGGAGAGTGCATATATTATTCCTATATTTACAACAATCCACTAACCTGAGTAAAACAAAACAAAACCCAAAACTCCATCTTACAGATGTATAAATGGAGAACATGGAAACACAGCACTCCTTATCTCCTACAGACACAAACGATGTCTACAAATACAGACCCAAAGATGTCTTCTGGTAAAGGAAAATACTCTAATTCCATAATAGCCAGTCTATTATTTAGTAACCCTGCAATAATATATAAAACGTCAACAATGTCTACATGTCCACATGTCTACAATCCGTGAAACAAGAGGACGATTTCCAGTAGGTACAACAAAAAAGCAATAAAGGAAGGACTCACTCACCTCCTTAACTGTAAGTTCCCGAAATAGGAACCGCCCTTGTTTTAGTAAAAGTAGATTATCTGACCACTGAATGAAGTCAAATACTCATTCTTTCTCAAATACAGCCATCTGAGCTCTTTTTGGAAAAGATGATGGGGCCCTGAATGATCGGAAAAGGTGGAATTGTAGTTTGGACAAAACCCAGGAAGACAAAGGGGCGACCAAGGAGGAGGTACAGGGAACAGGAAAGCAAGGGGGAGGGTTGAAGAGATGGGTGCACCCATGTGAGCAACGCAACACACGCAGCCACGAGATTTTTGGAAGGGAAACGATTTTGCAAAGAAATAAAATATAGAAGTGGCCAGTCTTGGTTGAAGGAGTAGCAGAAGGCCCAAATTAAATAACATTTTATTAGGGTTTTAAGTGGAGTGACTCAAACATGACTTGTTTGAAGAAACAGAAGACATCCAATTAACCGGACTTCTGGGCCTGGCATTTAAAGGGCCGCGGATCTTGGGAGGGAGAGTTCCCTGTAGGTTTCTGGAATAGATCCGTAATGGTGAGTGCGAGCACACACAGAGGCCGCCGTGTAGTGTGCACATCCACACACGTGCTTAGACACACACCTAGAATGTTAAATTGACCTGCTTTCTGCGTCCGACTACGGATGAGAACCACCCCCCACGCCCCCACCTCCCCACCTCCCCGGGGCAAGCGGATGAAAGTGAATTCACACTGAGCTCGGGGACGCAGGAGGGGATGAGAGATGCTGAGTGTCTGCACTGCGCTCCCCCCCCCCCCAGTTCCCGCCGCTGCGGTTTGGGGCTCCCTGGGCCTTCCCCGCAGAGCCACAGTTACCTGCGGAAACAGCCCGACTCCGCCTGGAGCACCAGGCCGTCTCCCCGGGTCCCTACGTAGCCGAGTGGAGCCGGAGGGTTGATCCGTTAGCCCCCATACACAGCCTTCCTTTCACCACCTTCCGTTTATACAAAGACTGGCTTATCCCCATTTTTTTTTTTTTTCTGTTGCTTTTGCAATGAAAAGCTCTCCACGCGCAGCCTAATAAAGTTCTACGCCCACCCCACCCCCATCCCCCAAATCCCTGCCAAAAAAAAGAAAGGGAGACTTAAACCTGGAACTCATTTAGCTAAAGGGACTTTAGTTAACAAGAAAGTTACCCATCACGGACTGCAGGTAACACCTCCCGTGATCCTAAATCCATTACCTGGAGACTTACCCAGGCTGAGTTTGATTTTATGAACTGTGAGGTTGCAATGTTGAAAGTCTGCAAATTGGACATAAATTGGACGCAAAAGACTCGGGGAGCCGAGTGATTTTCTCTCTAATGGGGGAGCAGGCGCTGGCTCTTACCAGAGATTCCTGGAATCTGGAGCAGAGCCAGGGATGAGTGCCCGCGTCTGTCTGTCTCTCAATCCTGGACTCCCCTCCCCCCAAAAAGGTTTGACTGAGCCTCAAACAGCTCTGCCCGGAACAACCTGTGAATCAATCAATTCCTGGGAGGGAGGAATGCGCATGCGCGCACGCACCTGGGTCTGAGATCAGGAACGGAAAAAGCAGTTTTCTCCCACTCCTTGTCCCTCCTGTCAACGATGTCCGCTGGTGGTTTTGACCCGACCACTTTTCATCCGCCCCCTCGCTTGTCATTTTTCACAACTGTAGTTTAGAGAGGACAGCTGATGCCAAGAGGTATGCAGTCATGACCGGCTTCTGGGTTTTAAGGGACACTAAGGCTCCTTTCAGATTAGCAGGACCTTCTGTTCTCCATTTAACTGAGATTTTCTTTTCTTTTTCCACTTTGTTCACTTGTTGATTCATTTAACTTTTACTTTATGGAAGGAGCTAAGGATGACCCAGAGACCAAGGTTCGGGAAGGCGCACACACGTGTCCTAACTGAAGTAGAAGGCAAGATATAGCCAATTCTATAATAGAGAGGAAACGTGAAGATTCAGAAGGGGAAGATAAAATCCAACTGGGAATTGGGGTGGGCGGGAAGAAAATATGGAACAGTCCGGGCTTCAACAATTGAATTGTGATTCTCCAAATGGAGAGTGGGGTTGGTCTCGGGTGGAGAGTGGAAAGAAGGCAGAAGGAAGGATTTTAGGGAGATGGCAGGAGAAAAGTCATGGGATGGCCTTTAGAGTGACACAGTCATGGTCCCTGTACACAGGGGAGGAGAGAAGCAATGGCTAAAAGTCTGGAACCATGTCCTTATGGCCAAACCCAAATGCCCTGCAGTTGGGTTTGGGTTTTATTCCATATATATTAGTAGGAGTTTCTGGAATATTGAGAACATGAGAAGTATACCATGAGCATACGGATACAAATTTGCTCAAATCAACAGCAGCACACGTCAGTGCCTCAAATGCACAATCACAATTCATTCAAATGATGGCCTACTCTACAGTATCATAAACTGAAGATATAGATCAACTATTTTTTTTAAAGATTTTATTTATTTATTTGACAGAGAGAGATCACAAGTAGGCAGAGAGGCAGGCAGAGAGAGAGAGAGGGGAAGCAGGCTCCCTGCTGAGCAGAGAGCCCGATGTGGGGCTCGATCCCAGGACCCTGAGATCATGACCTGAGGTGAAGGCAGAGGTTTAACCCACTGAGCCACCTAGGCGCCCCTAGATCAAGTGAATGTAAAAAAGTTTAAAAAGTTGTATATAACCTACAATTATTAATATTCAAAAGCAAAAAGGAAACATGAAGTATTTCTTTATGGATTCCTATGTCTCAGCTCCCTGATGGTAATTATGTGTGAGGAAGTAGAAGGGAACATGGATATATCTATAATGTTTTATTTTTTTTAATAGAAAAAGCATGAAATTGGAATCTCAAGCAAATATGGCAAGATAGTCACAACTCCTTTATGTGGGCTCTAAGGACTTGGATGTCAATGTTTTCTGAATTTTCCACAAGACTTAAATATTTTGTAATTTTTAAAGGGCAAATTTCTGTATCTCTTTTCCTCCACATGCTCATTCAATGCTTCACCTCCATCTGAAATTTCCTCAAGAGCACCTGGGTGATTCAGTTGGTTAAGCATCTGCCTTTGGCTCAGGTCATGATTCCCAGGTCCTGGGATAGAGTCCCACCTTGGGCTCCCTGCTCCACAGGGAGTCTGCTTCTCCCTCCGCTCCTCTCCCTACTTGTTCTTTCAGTCTCTATCTCTCTCTCTCTCAAATAAATAAATAATATCCTGAAAAAAAAATAAAGCTTCCTCAAATATTTCAGAGAGTCTCGGGGATGATCTCACACGTGGTCATAAATAAACATGGCCAGTCGCCATGGGGTGTCCCTTGTGTAGCACTGGCCTCCCAGGAGCAACCAGGACTGCTTCCCTGAGTCTCCCTGTGCCTCCTCACCAAGCGCCAGTCCAGGGCACCAATGTCTCTTTCTTGTCTCTGACAGCACTTCTTTATTTTTATTTTATTTTTTTTGGAGGGGTAGGTGGGATGGGCAGAGGGAGAGGGAGAGAATCTTAAGCAGGTTCCATGCCCGGTGCAGAGCCCAACACGGAGCTTGATCTCATGACCCTGAGACCATGACCTGAGCTGAAACCAAGTGTCAGATGCTCAGCTGGCTAAGCCACCCAGGTGCCCCTGACAGCACTTCCTTGGAGGAAAGCTATCTTGTAGGGCTTTCCGGGTCTATAGGTATTACCACCCGCACATTGAAACACATGTTTTAAAAAGATTTGCTTATTCATTTTAGAAGGAGAGAGAGAGAGAGAGAGCACGCTGCGGGGAGGGGCAGAGGAAGAGAAACCCAAGCAGACTCCATGCTGAGTGCAGAGCCTGATGTGGGAGTCAATTTCATAACCCTGAGATTGTGACTTGAGCTGAAACCAAAGGTTGGACGCTCAGTGGACTGAGCCACCCAGGTGCCCCTGAAAAACACATGGTTTTTTGGTTCCAAAAGCCTACCAGGGACCGCAGAGAAATGAAAGCAAGTAACCTTTAGCCTTTTGTGTTACCCACAGTTTGCAGCACACCAAGTAGTGATTATTTTGCTCTTAGGGTATAAAGAATTTTTAGTAAAAAAGATCTTCTAGCTTTCACTCCACAGCGTTCCTCTGGATGAAGATTCTAAATCCAGTAAGACTAATCACAGGCTCCTGGCTGAACTCAGAATCATCTGTCATCCCTTGACAACTCAGGTTTTATTACTTGATCAAGCTTTACTTTTTAATTCTTTATTTCCCGCAAGATGAGTTTCTCCCAAAGGCTCCCCGAGCCCACCTACAGATAAATGTCTTGTCATAACTGCCCATCCGTTTAAACGACATGCCCAGACATAGTTTAGGCTCAAGTTGGGTTCTCCACTACACCAGGAAGTTTATTCTGGCAGAAGAATGTGGGACAGGCTGGAAACAGGAAGAGGTTGGAGTCAGGGAGGCCAGGGAAGAAGGAAGCTACTGCAAATACACAGGCACACTTTTATTTTCCCATTTAATCATTTACAGGCAGTCTTCTCTTATGAAGTATCGTGAGTGCTCTGCAGTACATATATCCTATAGGTACACACTGCAGTGGGGTTTTCTCTACTTCTTCCAGCCTGAAAAGCAAGGTACCGAAAAACTGAGACTTTGTATGAATAACTCATGAGGTTCTCTGACTCTCCCTAAGCTGCAGATGGGGCCCTGAATTAGAACTCTGAGGAAGATAACAGAGGGATGAGGAAGAAGGATGAAAGAGAAAATTACAAACATTCCAGGGGGACTGTCTTTAAATAGGCCTTTACATATTCAGCACACTGAACTCCTGATGCTACCCAGAACGACTACAAATAAAACCAGCTGTGCAAAACCAACCAACCAAATAAAGAAACAAAACCAGCCATGGGACATGCTGAGAATCACTGATCAGGCCACCTTCTCTTATCACTTACTGAGATGTTGCATTCTAAAAGCCAATGCCTGCAGATCTCACGGATGGACCCTGTTGATCACAACTGGTCGTAGACATGGTACCAAAGAGGATGGACCCTGTTGATCACAACTGGTCATAGACATGGTACCAAAGAGAATGAAGACTTTCAACATTGCCTTGAAGTAGATAAATAGCTTCATGTGATTTGTTCCCATTACTACAAAAGCCAATGCTTTAGGTGAACACTATTTTTTCCCCAGTATCATTTGCAGACGTGTTGTTGGGTTTCTACCATTCTGGATGCTCACACTACTTGCCTGCAAATTTTGATAGCTTGAGTATGTAGCGGGAGGAAAACTACATCAGTCACTGAATAGAATACAGTACAGCATACACCTGAAAATGTTCTGTTTTCATGTCCTCATAGTGCAGCCAACGCAGATGGGTTAGACGGGAGCACACGGTTGAGTCTGGTCTGAAGCATTTTCACGTGGGCTGCACAAACCCAGCATCCGTGCCCTGCTTCAGCTAACTGCTACAGAGAAGACAATGAGAGATCTTTTCTGACGTTTTCAACTACTGTCATCACTGCTGAGATAAACCAACAAAACAGCATTTCAAAATGGTTCCCCTATGTCACTTGCCATCACGGTATTTTAGGGATGGCCCCGGTTTCTAATAAGCTCCGTTTTCTTTTTAAACCATGAGGGAAATGGGAGAACTTCATCCACGTGGGAGGAGAGAAACCCTCCTTCACTTCTCCCTTGAGATTTCGGCGTAACCAAGTCAATCAATAAAGCTGGGTTATGGCCGACATCTTCATTGTAAGGCAAGGGAAACCGACTTGGACGACGTTATTCAACATTATTCATGGGAATCTCTTTGTGTCCCAAGTGCAGTTGAAAACACCAGCTAACTGTGATTCTCCAGTTAACTCACCTCCCTCCGTTACCAAGTGGAAGAGTGTTCCATCGTACATAAGGACATTTTAAGGAGTTCACTGCTGTAGGAGGTCAACATCATAAATAATTTAATTACGCTTCTTAAGAAGACCTGGATAATTGTCTAAGCAATTGCCAGCTAAAATAATGATAAAAGTGAAATCGAGTCTTCTGCTGTGGGGTGTAAGCTGAGGAGAGGCGGTAGCTGGGGCAGGCAGTCCCCTCTGCTATTTATTTATTATATTTACTGGCCTCCCCCATTGCAGGAAAGGCCTGAAGGCACAGTTAGGAATGGCTAAAGTGTGGGGGTGCAGAAGGTCCTTTTTTTTTTTTCTTTAAATCTATCTATTTATTTTTCTTTCTGTATCTTGCAAGGATGTATAAATACAGGAAAAATGATCGGTCCGCAAGAGTTTTGTTGTTCAAGCTGCTTTACGGGATGTTATTGTGTAAACTGTGGGTTTTTCTGCCCCCTAAAAACACGAGGGACCTACTTCTCCGAACATAAAGGGATGTTATTGGGCTTTTATGGTCACAGTGCAAACTGTGCTTTCTGGCTCCAACGAGAGCTGAGAACTCACAAAAGGAGAACATGAATATATGTGAAAAAGAAAAATAAATTAGCTATTTTCCCGACTCCGGCCTCTGTTTTTCGCCCGTATATTTTGAGCACTGTAGTCAAGAGGAAACTGTATAATTTTTGCACGTTACAGCTGTAGAGTAGAGAATGCGAAGCTGTAATACCCCACTGAAACGGGGCGGTAGTGACAAGACTCTGTACGCTTTCCTGAGTGGGACACAATGCTACTCGGGTGAAGAAAAGCTTTCTCTGAGGTGAGATAATTTCACAAGCAGGATTTATGATATTGCCCGGATGCACCTAGGGCAAGAAAGGCTCGGTGTTGGGTCAGCAGCCAGCTGTGTATCCAGTCTTCAAGGGACAGGCCGTCCAGTGGTACCCTGAACTACATCCGGGTGCCTGGAGATTTTAGAAGAGATGCTCATGGGAGAATCCCCAGGAGCACAGTCCTGAGTCTTGGGAATTTACCAGGAAACAAACAAACAAAAAAAAGTCATAGGGTCATAAGGTCATAAAATCGTAAGGGCTACCAGAGCCCTTCATTACCAATGTAATGAAGGTGTACTCTATTAGTCTGATGGCCATCAAGCTCTGGAACTTTCTTGGGTACTTGTGACAACATAAGCACAAGCTTCCAACTCGAAGATAGCTCATCTACTTCTGCATTATGATTTTCTACTGCCCAGCCTGATTCTCATCTCCACAAAGAGAGCCACTAAATGCTATTACCACTCCCAGTAGAACATTTATCAATTTTTTTTCCTAATTAAAGAGGAACTACATGATTGAAATATAACCTGAGGGACCACTATCTAAACTATTTTCAAAGATCCATGCCAACAGTGGTTGGAAACACGCACATGCAAATGAGTCTCATTGTGTTTCTTGCTATTGCTTGAATATGGATCTTACTCTGTGTTCTGTTTCTAAACACCCTTTAAATCAATTCTATGCTAGAAGCATATTTTTATAAAAGATGTTTTTCTATAACGTGGATTTTGGTATGAATATTATGCAATTTAGTTAACCAGCTATAATTTTTGATACTTCAAAATTCTGTTTAGCATGATTTGTAGCTTTTCTGAACATCCCTGTATGCAGAACTACTGTTATTTTCTGGAAAAAATATACATAATCTAGAATGTGAATTATAGAACCAAGTGAATATCTATAAGACCTTTTTTTTTTTTTTTTTTTTAAGCGAGAGAGAGATCACAAGTATGCAGTGAGGCAGGCAGAGAGAGAGGGGGAAGCAGGCTCCCCACTGAGCAGGGAGCCCGATATGGGGCTCGATCCCAGGACCCTGAGATCATGACCTGAGCTGAAGGCAGAGGCTTTAACCCACTGAGCCACCCAGGCACCCCAAGACCTTTGATAAATACTGCAAAATTGTCCTCTGGAAACACTTTGCCAATTTTACCACACAAGCTGGTCACCTTCTTTTTAAGATGCTGGTACTACTTTATTTTATTTTTTTAAGCAATGTGGGTGAAATGAGTTCTAAAACTTAACAAAGCATCAATACATGAAAAGCAACTTGTATCTCTCACCAGTTTTATTGTGGCTGGTCCTCCCTGATGTGTGGGAATAGCACCACTGCATACAGCTCCCCAAGGATTAGGACAAGGCAGTTACCCTCACTGTGCCCCCCACTCTCCATTTTCTAAAACTGAGACATGCCTTAGCCATATTCATTCTCATGGCGACACAAATGGGCTCACAGACACATGGTGTAAAACGTCACTGCAAAGGGAGTACGCTTGTTGTAGGTAGAATGTGTGACAAAAATGAGGAAAGTTCTTTTGGGAAAAAAAAAAAAAATTGAAAGATCCTAGAAGATAGGGTACTATCCGTGAATATTTCTGTGTCTGAGGTGGTGCTGACATTTGGGATTCTCAGAATTGAGGGGACCTTCCTTCCCGTTCTGAAAAGAATAAGGAACTCTTCTCTGTTGATAAACGTATTTACTCCTTGTACATTGTGAACCACCATTTTTGTCGCATGTAGATTAAATCTGCATAATTTATGAATGGAACATTAGAACAATCACAATAGTGAGAACGCTGGCAACGTCTGAATTCTGGTTACTGCAGATAACCAAAACCAAAGCTTTTTATCCAAGACCCTTTGAAATTAACCTGGTGGAATCCAGCGCAGGTCTAGGTATCTTCAGTCAAGTAATTAGAAGCTCTCACGTAGACGTGATCATACGGGAAGGAAAACGTCCAGCCTTCTGAGGCTGACAGACCTGGGTTTAAATAGCTGCTGTGGGAGACTACAAGCATTTCTTATTTTGTTTTTTTTTGTTGTTTTGTTTTGTTTTGGTCTTATCTTTTCTCTTTAATTGACAAGGATTTGGTGGGGTAAAGTGTATAATGAGCTGAATGTAGTGTGCTTTGGTGAGTACTGTGAAGTGTGCAAACCTGGCGATTCACAGACCTATACCCCTGGGCCTAATAATACGTTATATGTTAATAAAAAAATTAAAAAATATAAAAAAATCAATAAATGGTAATTACTAGGATTAAGTGTAAAATGCATAGAAATACTAAATATAGATGGGTTATCTGAGCTTCTTCCTGCCTGTTTGCAATTCCCAAGTTTTGAGAGTGTGTCTGAAGTCTTCATTAAGCCCACTAAATAATTAATTTACTTTGGTCCAAATCTCCAATAATTATTTGAGATGAACTGCACTGGGTTAGACCCTAGGGTTATGGAGATAGATAGCTCACAATCTTACTCTGTGCAAACAAGGAGGGTGCATCTAATCATTGTTCAAAGACAGAGAATAGTTCTTACCTCTTCTTGTTCTTGTACATCCTCAAATTAATAATAAATTACTGCTCCACAATCTTCTGCTTTCTGAACTAAACACACTGAATCATTTGTCTTTCCGTATATAAAAACGACCCCATTTCTTACCTTGTTTTTCTGCACTTTTCCTAGTCTCTGCAAACATTGCTATGACTTTTATTTTGAAGATTACCATGTGCAGGGACATGGCCCATTCCTTAATTGAGAATTATGAAGGAATTCCTAATTATCCGGGAATGAATTATTGGAATTGAAAATTATCCACGAGGACTCTGATTTTAAATTTATACTCACGTTCTCATTCGTTCAACTAATTATGCACTTTGTGGAAACGGGATATTTATGTAAGGTTAGGTTAGCAAGCAGAAAAATTTTCAAAAGCCAAAGTAAGTATCTCTTGCCGTAGGGAAGGTGTGAAGAGGCAAGATTTGCAAAGGACTGCTTTTCTTCAGGTTGGTGGTTTGGAACAATCAGTCTCAGAAGCGATATAAGTAAGTCCTTCTATGAAAATAAGGAGAGGAGAGCCAAGCACGAAGGCAAAAGAGAAAGGTGACTGTGCCTCATTAAACGTCATTATATGAATCATGAGATTAACTTAAGCACTGAGAAATTCTGCATATCACATCACTGCCATTATATTAAAACCCTCCCAAGACCAAATGGGCACAATTTGAGGATTATTCTCTCTCTAGACTTATCCGTGGCATCTTTTGTTCCCGTTTCTTTTTTGTCCCATGAATGCAAATAACTGATGGGTGACTGTTTGAAATGTGAGGTGTGGGCTGGGTCCAGGCCATCACTCTCCTTGGAACATGAATGAGGGCAAACAAAGCACAATGAATAGTAACAAAAACAAGACATTCTTACTGCCCCTTCTATGATGGAAGTTGCCTCCCATAACAGAGACGACTTTGACATTTTATTTCTGTTCTTTTGAGAGGGATCAAGGTGGGTAGACTTCTTCCCTTTCCCCTCAAATACTAGCTCAGTTCTCTGAACACCAGAGCGTTATTTGCAGATTAATTTATTTTGTAGATTTAAACATCCAGTTCGTTTTCTTTTCGCACTGTTTATTTAGGAGAGATCTAATAGAGAATGGAAAGAAAAAGAAAAAAAAAAAAGCACACATTTGGGTGAGTAACAGAATTAACACACACTGGATCCTTTGATAGGTGGGAGCAAGGTTTGTTCAGGACTGGGTCCCCTAGAATTTTTTAAAGAAGAAGAAAACACGAAGGCATTTCCTTTTAGCTTTTGGGAGCAGACTAATTTGGGGTTTGTAATTAATTTAGGACCATTAACATTATATGGAGGTGGGGGAGCAAATGACCCCCCAGCCTCTCAACCCTCCTGTGGAAACTTATCCAAAATAAATGCTGTCCCTTGATACTGTACCATGAAATACATTTCTAAGAAACCCTTGGCGCCTTTTCCCTGAATTTCCAACATCGTCTGCTAAAGAAACTTTTCAATGAAACCACACAGGTACCGCCTCAGAAAAAAAAAATCGTGGCACCAGAGAGCATTTTCCAGCCAGTTAGCTGGATGTATTCACATTTTTCATATTAGCCAAGAGATGTTTGGGATAGCATCCATAGCAGGGGTATTTCTTACCGAACTTCAGACGTATTTTTCTAATGAGACGGTATCCTGATCTCTGTCTGTCTTCGTCTTTCTGCAGGTCTCTCCGTATTTATCTTTGTCTGTCTGTCGCTCATTTTCTTTTTTCTTTTTTTTTTTTTTAAGATTTTATTTATTTATTTGACAGAGAGAGAGATCACAAGTAGGCAGAGAGGCAGGCAGAGAGAGAGGGGGAAACAGGCTCCCCGGTGAGCAGAGAGCCCAATGCGGGGCTCGATTCCAGGACCCTGAGATCATGACCTGAGCTGAAGGCAGAGGCTTAACCCACTGAGCCACCCAGGTTCCCCCCTCCCTCATTTTCAATCAGTGTCTCCTGCTTAATTTGGAAGGGGGGCTGGCATTCCTTTAAACCAAGCAATAGGTTGACTCACATTTCAGGATCTTAGAGCATTAATGTTAATGTTGCCTTAAGATTATCATTCAAATGGATTATTGAACAACACGGAGTCTCTTGTTATTTACTTTTTTACATAAACATGAAGTAGGAAAACATAATATTACAATAGAGGAAATTATGCAGGGAGAGGGTATAAGGCATGTCTTAAGAATATATTTTTCTCCTCCTGATGGAAAAACACACAGATGCTCCTTTAGGGAGAAGGAGTTGTTTCTCAGGTATATGTAGTTCAGTGGACCCTGGGGAAATAGTGACATAGAACAGAAATCACAAGTGTTTAAGTCGTTGTATTTTAAAATTATAAATCATGGACCATTTTTTATAAAAATGAGTCTCGGAAGAAATAATACTGGTAACCCTGTATCATAATGCCATTTTATATTCTGTCAGGGCTGCCCCGAGACCCGGAACATAGAGACCCCCTGCCCTGGTCCCCAAGCCTCAGGATGCCCACACTTTGGAATGGTTTATAAGGTCATCTGGACATGATACCCCAGACGGGGTAACACCTGAGACCCAGTCCCTGTTTACTTCCTTTGAGGCGTTCTTTGGCCCTTTATTCAAATGTGGGGCTGAACAGATACCCTTTTGAAGTCATCTTGGGTGTCGAGTGTGGTGAACACTGATTCCAGAAAAATGGCCGGCCAAGTGGACCTCATGCACCTGGCTTGCTGTCTTTCTTTCACTTCTCTGTCTATTACCGTTCTCGTAACTTTGATGTCCATATAGAAGGATCCTCCAACAGCCTCCCAGTGTTTCCTCTTCTTTAGATTCTACTGTGTTTCTTTACTCATCTGACTTACATGGTTGGTCCTTCACTTAGACGGCATACCCAAGACTCGGTCACCACCCGTAACCATACCCATTCTAAAATCTTAATTTCAAATATCACCGTCTTTGATCATGTATCAGCTACGAACCCTCCAGTTCACTTACGTTGGACCTCCCAATTAACTACCCATCAGTACTTCCAACCCATCGATAGCACGATGTTTTCATTATATTCATCAAAGACTCTTTACAGCCAAGTGTTCCTTTCTCTTCTTAAGCAATCTATGCCCCATGGTCTCGTATTATAACCAGTCCCTTGCGTCCATCCTTCAATATGCCCAACAATACCTGACTCTAGGTACCCGTTAACCACTTACTCAATGCCCGGATCTGAGGATCTGAATAATCCCTGAACTAAGAGAGGTGAAAAATTCACCGTCACAAATAAGCCCCCAAATTTCTGGACTATTTTAGCATTTTAACATAGTCATGTTTCCCTGTTAAAGATGATATTCCCTCACTGTCTTATTCCTGAAGTCTTCAACACCTTCACTCCTCATTCCCAGCTGAGGACTTGACTGATGCTTCATAAAGAAAATAGATCTGGGGGCGCCAGGGTGGCTCAGTGGGTTAAAGCCTCTGCCTTCGGCTCGGGTCATGGTCTCAGGGTCCTGGGATCAAGCCCCGCATCGGGCTCTCTGCTCAGCGGGGAGCCTGCCTCCTCCCCACTCTCTGCCTGTCTCTCTGCCTACTTGTGATCTCTGTGTGTCAAATAAATAAATAAATTCTTAAAAAAAAAATCCAATAAGAATCCTTATCTGACTGCAACCACATCTTCAATCTGCCTGCATATGCACCATATGTTGAAATGTCCCCTGCTCTTATTCATGGCCATTTGCATCCTCTGGATCTATACCCCCCTACCCTCTTAGGACTCTACTGGAAATTCCCCCTTTCTTTCCTGCTTCACCTACTTCTATCATTCTAATGGATCATTCCCATTAGTACTCCAATGTACCTTAACATCACCCACCTTTAAAAGGACTTCCCTAGACCTCAGGCCCATTTTCAGTTACTGTCCCAGTCTCCATTTCCTTTGCTGGCAACGTGCTGTTTCGTCAAAGAGTTGTCTCGTGTGTTCCTAATTCCTCAGCCATCGTTCTGTCCTTAGATCATCCCACTTGGGCCTTCGTCCCCATCACTCCATAGATATTTCTCACACTCTTACTAACAACATGAACCTTGTGAGAGATGGTGTCCTGATGCTCATTTCAAACTACAATTTAGCATTAGCACACACAGAAGAACCAATGCCTCCCTCTTGAAAGTCTTTGTTTTCAAGATTTTTTTCCCTAACACCAATTCTCACCTGGATTTATTTTCTACTTTTTCTTAGCTTATCACCCTTCCTGAGGTGTTCCTTCTCCCTTACTGGACCCCGAAATATTCGAATGGCCTAGAGCCCCATCCTCGACCTTCCTGTCTTTTCCAGTTCTACCTAATTCTCAGATTTCATTTGTTCTCCTGGTTTAAAACAGTATATGTGGGGCGCCTGGGTGGCTCAGTGGGTTAAAGCCTCTGTCTTCGACTCGGGTCATGATCCCAGGGTCCTGGGATCTGGACCAGCGTAGGGCTCTCTGCTCCGCAGGGAGCCTGCTTCCCCTTCTCTCTCTGCCTGCCTCTCTGCCTACTTGTGATCTCTGTCTGTCAAATAAATAAATAAAATCTTTTTAAAAAAATAAAATAGTATGTGTGACCTGAAGAGTCTTCAATTTTCATCTCCAGACCAGTCTTCTAAGCTTAGAAATTATAGGTCTGACTGCCTGTTTGGGAGCTCCATTAGGATATTGAATTGCCATCACAATAGAATATGGCCAAAAAACAAAAGTCTGATTTCCCCCCCCCCACAAAATTACTCCAAAATTTTAGTAGACATTTCAGTAAACAATGTCACTACCACTTTGTCATTTAGAAATAGAAACTAAGAATTTTCCCTGGTTCTGCTTTCTGCAAAACATCTATTCCAAGAGCAAGTCATGTCAGCTCTGCCTCCAAAATATTTTATGAAGCCAAACTTCTCTGCATCACACAGCTAAAATTATATTGCAAGGTCAACATCATCTCTTGCCTGGATTATTGTGACAGCTTTCTGAGTGGCCTCTCAACCTCTAGGCTTGCCCTCCCACCCAATGTTGCCGATCTCACCATTCCCTCTAAGTAGCAACAAGAGTGTCTCTTGTTTTTTGTTTTTGTTTTTCAAATTGTGACTGTTCTCACCCTGCTTAAGACCTTCTAATTGGTTGCAACCATTATCCACACTCCTCAGCGTGGATTCCAAGTCTCTATATGACTTGCAACTTGCCTATCCATCCGATCTCTACAATCTCAATTCTTCTCATGTTCCTTCTGCGTATACTAGAGAGCCACCCTTCTGTCTCAAATCTGACATGCTCATTACTGTCTCAAGACTTCCATTTGCTATTTCTCTGTGCAGGACACTTTATTCCCTTGAGAGTTTCTCATCAGCTTATTTCTCATCACTGAGGTCCCAAATCATAAGTACCTCCTTAGTGATGATGTTCCTGACCACCTTAGTGAAAATGAACACCTTATCTCTGTCATATTACTCTTTTTTTTTCCTTTTTCTTTTTTATAGTACTTCTCAAAAGCTGGACTGTCATGCTCATTTTGTGTTCATTTTTAGCATCTCCTCTTAAACCCAACTAGAATGCTAGCTTTTAGAATATTTTGTTTATTGTTGTCTCCCACAACCTGCAAGGCAACGGTCATTTTAATTTTTAAAACAACTCATTAAACTTGTTCACTGGACTAGCCACACCTATCTCCACGGAGACACAAAGTGCTAAGCACGCTTCACGCATCCCAGCCAACTTTAATGCACTCCCATCAGTTGATAATAGACAAATGGAGAATAACCAAATGACCCACCTTCTCAGACAATTGTCCGGAGGTTAATACGGGCTATCTCTACATTACAGGGCAGACTGTGCCAGATCAGAGAGTGGGGCAGTCTGGTTAAGTGAAACCAAGGTACCTGGATTTTTTTTTCATTTACCACAGAGCAATTGTGATAGTACGTATCAGCAGAGGACCTCAGTGCCTTTGAGGTCTTTGAAAAGCAACTGGGTCCTATGAAAGACTCCTCTGTCCCTCTTTTCCCGAGTGTCAATCTTTAATTTAGAAGAAAAGAAAATTACAGCTCTCTTATTTGGCTGTATTAAAATTTATGGGGCAGGGTGGTTTCCAGGCTGCTGCTCCTGCCGGGCACTGCTCTGATGATGTACGACTGTGACATGTCACCAGTGTAGCCAGGCTCTGATGATCCATTGCCGCAACAAGTCATTTGTCATACGTCACTGCCTCCGCAGCTCCCCGTGCCCCCCACCTCCCTGCCTCTCCTGTACTCCCCGGCAGGGAGTCCTGGCTCCAAACAAGCTGCATGTTCCCACTGCCCTCCCACGACCACCACACTCACCACGCAGTTCTCCTCTCAGTGGAAGAGAAGAAAAATCGTTTTGGGGAGCAAAGTCTATTGGACAATCCTAAGACTTTTAAAGGTAAACGGTTCATATACTCTGATGCCATAAGCTACTAGCAAATGATGATTATAGGAAGGCGCTTTATCCGCTCAGAATGCCATGCTAACTAGTGTTTTTCATTAGGAAAACACCATTCATTGCCAGCCATTCTCCTGGGGGTTTACAGGCATTAACTAACTTAATCCTCTAACAAATCCGCTCAGGGAGATGGTACTGTCAGCACCCGTTTCACAGATGAGGAAAATGGAGGCAGAGCTTGATGCATTTGCCTGCCGTCGCCCGACTAAATAGGTAGAAGAGACAGCGTAGAAATCAGGGCAGCCCAAAGCTGGAATCTTTGCCCTCCACCGTTGCGTCACGATGTGCACACTGCAACGTCTGATCCTAGCGGCTCTTCGGGTGGGCCCACATTGACCTCCGCCTTCCAGGGCTGGACAAACACAGGGACACAGCGCGGGCACCTTGTAAGTCACGTGTCACTCTAATTCATGATGACACCATTTAACAAGAGCTGGTTAGATTCTGCAGGATACACGAGGGGCTCTGCTTGTGTTATTCAGATCTTCCAACCGTGCAAGATACTATTCTATTTCCCTTCGTTTTGACTAGATGGGTAGAGAAGTAAGTAAAAAGCTTACTGAAGATGCTTTCAAAGAAGGCACTGGAAAGGGCAGGCAAGGGGGGAAGACCAAACGATTAGGGACAGCTATAAAATAAAAAGGAGTGGGTGACTGGAAATAATTTCTATAGAGTTGTTGAAATGACATTTGTATACATTTTAAATAAATCAACTTAATGACCAACTATTCAACTGTTACTAAAAAGAGACTAGAGAGTATGTCTACTTCTTTGTCCCAACTGAAAATTGAAGTTTATGGGGCAGGGGGAGAAAAGCCCTTCGCAGATTCATATTCCTCACAATTCTTAGCATTTAATTAATACAGACTGATTCTGTGAAAGAAAAAGAAATAATAATTTGGACTTCATCGAAATGTAAAACTTTGGGTGCTTGGGTGCTTCAGTCATTAAGTGTCTGCCTTCGGCTCAGACCATGATCCCAGGGTCCTGGGATTGAGCCCCGCATCAGGCTCTCTGCTCGGCGGGGAGTCCTTTCCCCCTGCCCCTGCTTGTGCTCCCTCTCTCGCTGTGTCTCCCTCTGTCAAATAAATACATAAATAATCTTTAAAAAAATGTAAAACTTCTGCATTGTGAAATACACGGTTAAGAAAATAAAGATAAATCTTACACAAGCTTTTATTTGTAAAATACACATCTGGCAAAGGATGTGTACCCAAAATATATAAAGAACTTCTCGAGGTGCCTGGGTGACTCAGTCAGTTAAGTGTATGACATCAGCTCAGGTCCTGATCCCAGGGCCCTCCTCACATCGGGTGCCCTGCTCAGCGGGGAGTCTACTTCTCCCTCTCCCCCTCTGCCTGATCATGGTCGCTCACTCTCTCTCTCTCTCAAATAAATAAAATCTTAAAAAAAATAAAAAAACTTATCTTGGGGTGCCTGGGTGGCTCAGTGGGTTAAAGCCTCTGCCTTCGGCTCAGGTCATGATCCCAGAGTCCTGAGATCAAGCCCAGCATCGGGCTCTCTGCTCGGCGGGGAACCTGCTTCCCTTCCTCTCTCTCTCTGCCTGCCTCTCTGCCTACTTGTGATCTCTGTCTGTCAAATAAATAAATAAAATCTTAAAAAAAAAAAGTAAAAATAAAAACTTCTCTTCACCTCAACAATAAGAAAACAAACAACACATGTAAAAATAGTCCAAAGATCCAACACCCATGTCACCAGGGAGACATAAAGACAGCAAATAACTATATGAAAATATACTCAGTATCATTTGTCATTCAAGAAATAAAAAATAGAATAATCATAAGAGACCACTCTACACACCTTAGAAGGGCCTAAAATCCAAACAAAACAAAACCGATGATACCAATGCTGGTGAGTAGGAAGAATAATAGAAACTCTCATCGTTGCCAGCTGGTCGGGAGGCAAATGGGCACAGCTGTTTTGGAAGGCAACTGGGCACTTACAAACCTAAACATCCTGCCGTCACGCTCCCAGGTAATCCCCTAACTGACTGACAGCTTACAGATACCCAAAACAAGAATAGGTGTGTTTACAGCGGAGTTCCTCACAGTTGTCAAAGACTAGAAGGAACCCTTCAATAAGTACACGGATAAACTATGTTTCATCCTTGAAGGGAATACTATTTGGTAGTAAAATAGAAGGGGCTATTAAGCCACACGGAGACACAGATGATTCTTAAATGCATTTTGCTCCGTGAAATAGGGCCAGTCTGTGAAGGCGACCCAGTGGAGTGCTCCCATTGATTGACTTTCTGGGAATGACAAAACCATGGAGATAATACACAGGTCGGTATTTGCCAAGAAGTGGGATGGGGTGGTGAAGCAGTGAGAACTTTTTCAGGGCAGTACAACTATTCTGCACAACAGTATAATAAAAATGCATGACACTAAGCGTTCGTCAAAACCCATAGAACGTTCCAGCACAAAGAGTGGTCTTGGACAAAATCATTCAGGAGGCCAGGGGATTCCAGGATGTAACCCAACTTTATTAAAAAGGTATGAAACAAACTTACTCAAGGAGATTTTAAAAAATTACTGATTTAAGTAACTTTGGAAATGAGTTAAATATGTAAGATTAGAAGCAAAATAGTCTGTTCTTAAGCCCTATACACTAGGTGACAGTATCAGGTAATAGCTCAAAGTATAAAAGAAATACCCACAAGTGTTTACTGATATAAATAAGTTACTTAATAATAACAGAACAGTTAAGTCTCTCATACAGAAGAATTTAAAATAATTTATGTACATATTCTGCCATTAAGAAAGTGAGGCATAGCTCCCTCCTCCTGATGAGTGAGCTATCCATACTGACTTCCTTCCAAAGAGCACAGTGCAGAAAGGGGAAAAAAGAGTAATTTAACTGCGGAGAATCCTGACAAACACTTCTTCACCCACGTAATCAAGATTAATATGTATAGTAATAAGTTATGTTGATAGAATTCACCCTTGGTATGATGGTTATGTAAACGGCACTTTACATCTATAGACATCCTCCAAAAAAACCATATAACCTCGTCTAATAACAAAAAAAAAAGAAAACTTTAGAGAAATGCCAATTGGTGAGCATTACACAAAATGCTGACCTATGGGGTGCCTGGGTGGCTCAGTGGATTAAAGCTCTGCCTTCAGCTGGAGTCATGATCCCAGGGTCCTGGGATCCAGCCCCACATCGGGCTCTCTGCTCAGCGAGGAGCCTGCTTCCCCCTCTCTCTCTGCCTGCCTCTCTGCCTACTTGTGATCTCTCTGTCAAATAAACAAATAAAATCTTAGAAAAAAAAATTCTGACCTGTACTCCTTAAAACTATCAAGACCATCACACACAAGTGATGTCTGGGGCGCCTGGGTGGCACAGTTGGTTAAGTGTCCAACTCTTGGCTTTGGCTCAGGTCGTGATCTCAGGGTCGTGAGACTGAGCCCCAAGTTGGGCTCTGCGCTCAGCCCCGGAGTCTGCTTGAGATTCTCTCTCCCTCTCCTGGCCCCTCCCACTTGTGCTCTCTCTCTCTCAAATAAATAAATAAATCTTTAAAAACAAACAAACAAGGAAAGTCTGAGAAACTCACAAGGAAGAAAAGCCTAAGGGGTCGTGACAGCTAAATGTTAACAGTACCTTGGTCAGAACCCTGGAACAGAAGAGACATTAGAAAAAAGTGAGGAAATCTCAGTCAAGAATGGACTTTATTTAATAACGATCTATCGATATTGGTTAGCTAATTGTGGCAAATAGGCTCTACTAATAGAAGATGTTAATAAGAGAGAAACGGGATGTGGGAGTAAGGGAAGTCGGTGCCGTTTCTGTGAAGCTCAAGATACTATAAATTAAGGGACTTTTTAAAAAGATTTTATTTTTTTTATTTGACAGGGAGAGAGATAGAGAGAGAGAGTGGGAGGGGCAGAGGGAGAAGCAGACTCCCCTCCGAGCAGGGAGACTGATGCGGGTCTCGATCCCTGGACCCTGGGATCGTGACCTGAGCCAAAAGCAGACGCTTAACCGACGGAGCCACCCAGAGTCCCAAATTAAGGGATTATTAAAGGCAAATCAACATATCTCAAATTTATTGTGAAAAACACAGGAGAAGCCCTTTGAGTGTTTGATTTAGCAGATACTTCTAAAGACTTTTTAGCTTGACAAAAATTCACAAATGTTAAAGGAACTCTTGAAAAAAAAAGTCAGAATTTTAAAGAAGGGCAGGATAAAATAAAACCAACTGACCTATTTACCAAGAGAGTCCGTGATGCCCTCAAATTCTAGGGAAAAGTTCTCATGTAAAAAGCAGGAAAAAAAATGTTTCCACGTCTTCTGTTAAAAGGTGGAATTAAGAACCACACTGACGACTATGTAATTTGTTTTAATTACTGCAGGATTTGATATGTGGTACCTGCAGAGAGAGCCCAGCTCTGAGTGGATGGGTAGGACTGACAGCTGTTAAGAGAAATTATTTTAAAGACAGTATCAGTCCATGATCTTTTTGATTGACTTATTAGGCTTAATAACGAATGAAGTCCCACTTGACAAATTCTATTCTGAACACCCAGGAATCCATCTGGGCTCCTCGCTTGGAGACTTTCCATTCTCTATGCATTAAATTATAGACTTTGGGACACATCCGACCCTTTAGGGAAAAGGTTAGAATGTTACATCGGGCCAGTATAAGCCCCCCCTATTTAATTACACTTCAGATATTTTAGAAATGCTGCTGGTTACATGTTCAACATTCATCTATGGTGTTGCTTGGCCCATGCAATCCTCATTCGGTTACTGGGGTCCCCAGCGAACAGTCTCACCCAGGAAGACCAGCTCTGCATTTGGAAACCATTTAAATGGAACAAAACCATGCCTTCAACTGTACCAAAGGTGGGTTTTAACTTCCCAGCATGCCACTGCGTGGCGGAAAAATGACAAATTCACCCTCGATTTCCTCATGCAGTCCTTTTCTGAAGGGAGGGCCAGTGGATTCTTAATATCTGTGCTTCCCTGGCCTCCAAAGCTGGACATTCCTCCTGAATATTCCCTCAGGCCAGGCCTTTTATTTCAGGCCCAAGATTGAGGCCAGCAATCAATAAGTTGGTTCTCCATCTGCCTTTGACAGAGGAAACACCAGGCTGACACCAGCCAGTCTGGGATCA
This sequence comes from Martes martes, assembly GCF_963455335.1. Classification (NCBI taxonomy): domain Eukaryota; kingdom Metazoa; phylum Chordata; class Mammalia; order Carnivora; family Mustelidae; genus Martes; species Martes martes. Next base: position 55,910,016 of record NC_137904.1, read on the forward strand.
GCTGTTTCTCCGCCTTTGATCTCCTCAGCTGGGGCAGTCTAAGCTCCCTGGGCCTGTGCTGCGGCTCAGATAGGAGCCGGGTCCTGCTGGTATCTCCTCCAAGGCCTATTGTAGCCATTGTATTTGAGGAGGGGGATCACCTGTCAAAGTGACTGGTTACAACCCCTCCTTGACTGCGGGAAGCCTTTTTGATTCGGGGCAGATGATAATGGGAGTCTAATTGAGTGATTAACTACCTCAACTGACTTGGAGGTTTTAATGACACCTCTTCGTTAAGGTCTGCGTTTCTCAGCAGGTCCCCAGTTTGTAACTGTAGGGCCATGATATTTGCAATTATAAGCCTTTCCTTTAACCAGCAGGGATTTAATAAATGGATTTGGTTAATCATAGCTAGATGCTCCTTACATCTGACTTTGTTGTGAAAAACATGCGGAAAGTTCAAGCACATGCTTGAATGATTCATACAGGCCATTTCAAGTCCATGGCTCTGTATGGAAGAGGGAGACAGAGTTTCCGAAGATTTGGGTCAACTGCGTCTTGACAACCAACGTGAGCTTCAACAGAGGGAAACTATCCGAAGATAAGAACTGGTTTTTAAGAGTCGCCATGCCTGTGAGAGCCCGCCTAGATATACTGTCTTTAATTAACTGGGTTTGAAGAGCCCATTAATGCAACGTTAAAAGGAACCAGTCTCCATGGGTTCTCACAGTGGGAAAGGTATCCAAGGCTTTCAATTTACAAGGTCTTATTACAAAAGTGCCCTGCTGTTCTGGTCCGTGTTCTTTCTGCCTGGGAGCAATTTAATGATCTGCTTTAGAGCAGAGAAATGGTCAGAGAGAAAATGTTCAGTGTTATGTGTTAGCGATCAAACACCCAGCGGAATTTACGATGGTAACCAGACACTTCCTTTTCATATCAAAGTAGAACAGGGACAGTGACATAAATACATTTGATTTGAAAAACCCTAATTGAACAAACTGGTAGTTCTCCATGAGTGTTTGTTGATAGTATGAGGCTAGTATGGAGTATGAGGCAAAGCGCAAATGATCTAGATGAAAGGAAAAGACGGAAGAGAAGGAAGAAAGCTTCTTTAAAGAGAATATGGCTTTTGACTTGAAAGTCTCTTAATTTATTCTTCACTTATTCAACATCATTTAAGAAATATAATTATCTGCCATGTCCCAGGCCTTCTATTGCCTAGGGTGGGGTTAGCGACCACTTTTCCTTTCTTCATTCATTTCACTGTTGATAAATGACTACAATTTGACAATTATTATTGTACTCTGTTGATGATATTTTGATTACCTTTATTTCCTAGACCTAAATGCAAAGACCAAAAAATATCACTGGTGAATAAACAAACAAATGAGTATTTACAGAGAGATTCCTGACCTGGTGTCCATGTGGTCCTCGTTGAAAGCAGAGATAAAACGAATACTTACGATGCAATGTGATAAAAATATAAAAGAAAAAATATAAAAGAAATTTGCACATGGTGTTAAGAACCATGGAAGTGGGGCCTAGTCACGTGCCTTACTTGAAGCAAGTAAGAAAATATAGAAGATGTGACATTTCAACCAAGTGTTGTTGAGTTTGGAGCATTGAGATGGAGGAAAATACAGAATCTGGGATGAGCTTTGCGCATCTGTTCTTTTAAAACAGAGATTCTAAGATGTGTGAGGCTTACATTTTACAGACCTGGGAGTCCTTTATTTCCAAGGAAACTAGCATAAACTAAAGGGTATAAGAAGAGTTTAGGAATCATACATTTTCAATCCTTAAAGTGCAGTTAGTTGTCTCTTGGTTTGTCTTATCTTGGAATGATAGAATAACAGCAAGGTAGGTGAACCACGCTATGTACACTTTGAAATTTAAGGAAACCACAGTGAAATTTTAACTTTATCTGGCCTACACTTTCACCACTAGAATCATTCTTTTGTCTAGTAAAAGCAAAAATATGGTCTTATGCACACTATCCCAACAGCCAAGACAATTCTGGGGTCCCCTCTGGGCTCGCTCCAGCATTATAGTCTACTTTCTCAGATCTGCCTTTCCTCACTTTTGAACATACTGTATCCCTGAGATAACTCCGTAAGAAGACGAATTAAGTCATTGCCTTGAGCCCTAAAAGGACAAGGTCCTCTCTAGATTAATGACTTCATGTTAGATCACTGAAAACTTCCTCCAGGCTTAAGTCAAGAATTACTTGCATTCAAAGATGGTTTACCCCCACACTGTATTTTAATAATGCTTGCAGGTAGATATAGTATATCAGGACGTCAAATTTCCTGAGGTCATTAAGTCGTGTCCAGTCTTGATTCAAAAACACTTAGAAGGCATTATATATTATGTAAAATAGAAAATGTGGAGAACATTGCTTGTCTACAAGAATCATTATTGCGACCCTCTTGCTAGAGGAGAAGCAAGCGGACCGCTCAAGAACTCAACCCATGAGAATGCAGCAAGGCTCTGGCTGCTGCCTGGTCACTCGTATAAAATGTCGCTTGCTCACACTACATATCAAAAGTGTAAGTCAATTTTAGCAGACAATGCTGTAACACCGCAATGAGAAAGCAAATCGGTGATGGCAGTAATTTGGTGAGTTTATGATATATAATTGTCAATTGGGGGAAAAAAAAAAAAAAACACTTCCTAGTGGGAAAGTTGCTAAAAGCAGACAATTGATCAGGTGAGGCAAAAAGGTTAAAAATTGCTTACTTTGGAAAACTGCAAAAATGATTGTCCATTAAGAGTTTATCCTTGAATGACGCAGGTTTGAACTGTGCGGGTTCCCTTCTACACAGATATTTTTAAAATCAACATGGGACAGTCCAGGAAATGTATTTTTTTCTCATGATGTTATTAATAGAATTATCTTCTCTGTAGCTTATTTTATTGTAAGAATAGAGTGTGTAATACAGATAATATACAAAACACATGTTCATCGACTGTTTATGTTATCGATAAGGCCTCTAGTCAATGCCAGGCTATTGGGAAAGCTTTGGGGAAGTCAAAAGTTATACTTGGCATCGTGAGAGCGCAGGAGGTTAGTGCCCCTGACCCCGACATTGCTCAGGGGTCAACTGTTCTTTCATTTAAGGTCTCACAGATGCTGTCTCTAAAAGGGAGCTATGCATTGCAAGTTGCGGGGGGTGGGAGTTGGGGGTTGCTTACTGGATGCAGAGGGACTAAGACAATAATTTGTCCCAAATCACTGTTTTGTTGCAGAAAATACACCCAAGCTTTTTTGCTTTTTTCTTGACTCCTTTTCAAAACATATGCTTTCATATCCTGGGTGTCTCTTTTTAGCTAAAAATGCTTAATAACATATCTTGCCATAGAACTGACCTCAGAAGAGAATCTCTATCACATATACATTTTGTGTGGTCCGAGGGTTTTATAGGATAAGATTTGGTATCTTCATAGGCTTCCCTAAGGAGAATGAATCTGAGTGAAAATTAAGTTACTGGAATCAACATTCCAGATGGAAACTTCTATTTCTTAAAGTTTTGCCTATAAAAAAATGAATCCCTCAAAGATGTCAGGCCATTGCACAAGCCAGACTTGATCCAATTATTTTATCTAATCAAATATTGAAAACCCCACTGAGGCGGCAACATTTCTTATGTCTAAATGAACCCTGGTCACAATCCTCAAGCAAAAGAAACATGCATTTCAGTGGCCACAACTCTGGGGCTCACACTCCAGCATGAGCCTATAACAATAGTATCAAGCAATGTTTTCACATGAGTAGACCATGTCTTTTCTCTTTCATAGTATGGCTTAGAGAAATTTATCTGGAAAAGTGTGTATACAAATGCACAAACACACACACTGAACACCCATTCAATAGGACGCGATGTCACACTAAAGATAGCCTTTAAATCAGCTGTGGTTGGAATGAAGAAAACATGAAGCATTCTAAAGGACAAATTTTTAAGAGGTGAAAAGCATTGGATAGTCATTTTCCCACCCTATAGGAAGGGAGATGGAATATTTGAATTCATCAGAAAAATCACTGGTCACTATTTTTTTTTTGTAAAATCAGACAGTTACAGCCTTGGAACAGTAAGAAAAGACCTTGTACAGTAACAGTACAGAAAGGACGTTGGATATTCAACTTTATAAATGATCAGAGCCCAAAGAGAAAATGTGATTTCGTCTACAATCACAGAGCTCTTTGGTGGCCTCGCTGAAATTGGAACCCAAGTTTTCTTGGTACACCACCCTGCTTTTCTGTTTTCTATATGCTATCTTTATTTCTACTCAATGTGAACTTTGTGGGGGGAAAAATAGTATTTCTCCAGGAAGAAAGAAGCTAAAGTCCACTAGCAAGGTTGCTGCTGATTTGGGGTAGGTCCGATTGGAATATGGCAGAATGTGGTTTGCTTTATTTGGCCGGGAGCATTTCTCTGTAACCTGAGGATTCATTAGTTTGAAGGACTGGCCTTTTGCCTCTTTCCAAGGCCATTTTAGATGCAAATTGTACCCCAGACATCATTTTTAAGTGACAGGAAAATCTCTGGAGATAACAAGAATCAGTCTGTTAAATTTATGGACCCTTTGCATTTTCTAATCCTTCTTGATGAATGACTCAGTTTCCAGCCAGGGTCTGAACTTAAGAGTTGATAAAGCATCGGTTGAAGCTGCTGGCTACTAAATCATGTAAGCGATGGCTTAATCAGCCTTTCTGCTCCTTCCACTACCTTCCCACAGAATTCCCTCTATGGAGGAGAATTCCTTCTACAGAGCAAGGTCAGCAAGAGACGGACACCCGACAGGCCATTTGTAGCCATCAGATAACATGGGAAGAGGATGTTGACCAGCAGAGTGACTCAGTTCCACCACTGAGGATACCGTTATTCTGGGGAGTTAAGATAGAAAACCTTGATTGAGAGGTGGTGGAAGTTTGGGAAGGAGCTGTACACCAGGGCGACCATGAGAATAAGACGAGTTACAAGGAGGTTAACAACTTGGGTCATCAGAGAGAAGACACCTCTGGTGATACTGGGGTGATATTGGGTATGTCGCTGGCTTTGAACACCTGTAGTAAGAAGTGATGCCTGGGGGCAGAAGACACAGCAAACTCCAGGGGCAGTTTGCAAACCCTTGTGAGAGGGGAACAGAACAGAACTTTTAAATGAGAGAAGAACTTCAGTTTTCTTCTCCAACATTTGATAATGGAAATTTCTCTGAAAGCCCAACTTCTGGCAAATTCAGACGGGTTTTTCACCTTTCTGAAACCAAGTTTTGGCAAGTAGTTTTAAGCCTGGGGGGCTGTCACACAGAGAAATCTCTACAGTCATCGATTCCTTGCCCACTTTCTTTCATTAAAATTTTGTTGTCCACATGAGTAGGTAGTTTAATTACGATGGAGAAAAAACTGTAACTAAGGTGGCCCGTGTTTAGCTGAGTGTTTAACCGAGGTGTCTTTCCGTACCTAGGCTCAGGTCCTCAGCCAGATTCTAGAACGTGAAGAACATGAAGACGAGACAGAGCTGAGAGGTATGGTTCCTCTCTTCCGTTAGGATCCCAGGCAAAGTCTTCACTAAAGATAGGCATTACGAACTGCTTGACTAAGAATACATCCACCATGAGCGGGGAGGAAGTCTATTTTGGGTGAGGGCAAGTGTTTCCTTCTATTCTCTACACTGCGGTCCTTTGGGTCTTCTCAGCCTTGCTGCTCAAAATCAGATCACAGCACAGCAGCAGGAACATGTCCCGGGAGGCTTTTAAAAATGCAGATTCTCAGGTCTCAGTTCAAACTTGCTTACAACAATCTGAGATTTTCAACTCATCCATATGTACGTTAAAGCTTGAGAAACACGGTTCTAAAGAAAGCACCAAACAAAGTTTTTCTTCCTTGAGGGTCTGAGGACTTCTGTGGCCACCCAAGCTGCTGTGGTCAAACCCACCCCTTTGAAGAGAAACAAACTAACATAAATGTATATAGATATAAATATTGCAAAAATTATAAATATTATAAAATTTATAAATACATAAATAAACACAGATATATTTACGTGCCTCAGTGTAAATTTGCAGACCAGCTTTCCTAGGCATGAGATATTTCACTGTGTTTTTAAATGATTCAGATGGATTGAGGCTGTTTTTCTCTTTCTTCTTCCTTCCTTCTCTTCCTCCTTCCTCCACATACTACCTACTACCTCCTTCTCTCTATGATATGGAGGATCAAATCTATCAGTCCATAAAATTTCAGTATTTTCGCATGAAGACAAAAACGTTTTCTTTTGCAGGTTTGAGGATCTCTTTGGAGGTCAGGGGTTGAGAGTCTGTATTCTTAGGCATAAACGTGAGATTTTGCTCGCAGAGTGATTGATACAGTGTCATCTGTGATCCTCGCCTGATCTGGGATCCTCCTGGCAACAGAGTGTCCCTCAGAGCTGTATCCGAGACCAAAAACTTACTGTGGCAGGATCTGCTATAAAAACAGAAACACTACTTCATAATTAAAAATTTAACATTTTAGTTTCGGTTGCCTCCAGGTCTCCCTAAATGGGTAGACTTGAAAAAACAAAGCTGATTTTTCATCTTTTTTGGGAATGTCCTTACGCAGGTACAAAGAACTTTGCGGCCAGATGGGAGTTTGCTTAATAAACCAAAAACTTGCTCTAAAAACCCAAGTTCCTTTTTTTAGTGGATTTTAAATAAATTGCTGAGTAAACAAATATTTACTTTTAGCCAACTGCTACAGGAGGAGACAGAAATTATAGGTTTTTCTAGTAATAATTTTTGGATTTTCATATATACACTTAGATCTGTACTGCTTCATTTCAAACTCAGGGAGAATATCTATGATTACAGATATAAACTGGTATCCTTGGAGTTTTAAAAATATTTTCTCCCAGATAATTTTCCATATCCAAATTTAGAGAGTAAATGGGCCAATCCTTCCCTCTGATGGCAAAGGGGAAACACAGAATATAAACGAATGCAAATTAGGTGTAGTCACAGTCCAATTGGATTTTTTTTTTTTTTAAAGATTTTATTCATTTATTTGACAGACAGATCACAAGTAGGCAGAGAGGCAGGCAGAGAGAGAAGGAAGGAAGCAGGCTCCTTGCCGAGCAGAGAGCCCGATGCGGGGCTCGATCCCAGGACGCTGGGATCATGACCTGAGCTGAAGGCAGCGGCTTTAACCCACTGAGCCACCCAGGCGCCCCCAATTGGATTTTTTAATAACAGTAAACAGTGATCATCATTAATGATACCAGGATTTAACTATAAAGTTTTAGCGATATTGTATCCTTTGGAGTTAGAATTACAACAGCATTCTCCTTGAAGTGAAGTAATCCCACAGATCCTACAGATCATTGAATTAAAAAAAACAAAACAAACAAAAAAAAAAAACTAGAGAAAATAAGCAGCCCATCTTTCAATTTCTAATTTATATGTGTCTGTATACTTTTTCATTTATGATTTTCCGTGGCCAAATCCCAGCAACAGATCCAGAATGAGACCATCACATTTGTGGTAAATGGTAATTCACATTATTCTTGTTTATGTCTAGTCTCTAAGCACTAAAATTCCATGATGGCCAGCTGGGTAGTCAGACAGGACTCATCTATCTATCTGTCTATCCGTCATTGACTTATCTTTAGGAGTCAGTCTTCTGGGTCTCCTGGAAAACAAAATTGACTGTGTTTTTGTGTATATGTGTATAAATCTGCTACCAGCAAGGAAATTTGTTTGGTATTATGTGCTTACACAGACCAAACTTGAAGAAAGTAATTTATGCAGATAACTTATGATGATTTAAATTCCTCCTGCCCATAGAGTTAATTTTTAAAATTATTATTTATGTTAAATTACAAGATAGCAAAATTTATTGGAAAACATTTATAATTCAGAAACATTGTATTCTCTAGGTTTAAAAGTATGAGTATATAAATTGTTGACTTTATAGTTTTACTGAGAGGGAGGGAGAGAGAGAGAGAAAGAAGGAGATGGGGAAAAAGAGAGAGAGAGAGGAGGGTAAGGCATGAATTTTTCATGGAATGAATGTCCACTGATTCTATATTATTGAATATCATCTAAGGGCTCCGTTCCCTTCCTGATCCCCAAACTCCTTTCTGCTCCCAAATTTCACTAGGTCTTGTCTTTAGATTTCTAATCAACACTGTGACTAGGTATTTTTCCCTGAGAAATTTCAATAAGGAAACATATTAATATTTAAAATCAACAACAATCCTTTCACAAATTAAAGGTATATGGTAGCCATCCGGCAACAGAGAGAAGGTTGCAAGAATAACCAGAAATGGGATATTCAGAGTCAAAGTGCTAGAGGGAGGAACAAGGACTTTGGAAAAGTCTAGAAAGTTTTGGTAGGAAGTGCGAACTCAGCCAGGAATCCAGATTTACATACGTAAAGCTGAAGGGGAAGTAATATAAGTTTCTCAGTGCCAGGAAGTAGAACACACTAGCAGCAAACTTTGCCTCCTCCAAAATTTTGCCTCTGCTAATTCTGTCAGAATTACACAAGGAAAAAAAAAAAAAAAAAAAAAGGAAGCTGATGAAATGCTTCTGGAACAACCCAATTCATGGATTTTGAAATAGTGGATTCCTGTGCCACCTTTTAGTCATTTCTGGCTTTTAAGTTTCTGGGCAAATATGAATAATCCCATAGAAAGTACACAAAGTAATAAATGTCGTGAAGGACGAGCTAGTAATTGTGGTTAGGCTTCTGTGCAATATTTACTACCTGGTGGCCCCACCTGATGGTGATTCCTGAGCGACTGCCCCTCCCTTCTCCGTGTCCCCACGCAAGCCTTTCCGGCTGCCCGGCGAGTCCACGGCTCAGGAGGGCTTCTCAGGTCCCGTGAGTCACAAGAGTCAGTTCGTGCTCCAGAGACACTCTTGGCTGGTCTGGCAACTTCAGGCGGTCCGGCAAAGACACAAAGTGGTGTTCTTTGTACCATGACCCCCTCTTCAGATTCTCTTCCACATTAAAGGGGGGCTTTCCTGAGTAGGAGCTCCTCTACGTATCCCGGAGGCAAGGGCAGGGGACATGCGTCGATTTTGCTGTTTCCTGATTGTTTGTTTTAATGAATTACTTGCAGTATCAGCTGGAACCCTGCAATGCAGAGTTCCATGCTGGATTTTGAGGTGAAAAGTTTCGTGAGGAACACAAATCCATGACTGGTCTAGGGTCCAAGATATGCCCATGTTTTTCTTGAAAATCTGCATAAAGCTGGGTCCTCCCTCCTCCTTCAGATCTATCTAACATTGGGCACGTCCTTTACTTCAAGCCCAGGAAATGCAAAACCCTGCATGTCTGAACACACCAAGGTCCTCAGAAGAGCAAAAGTCTTTGCATTTAACAATATCCAACCTGGGGGCACCTGGGTGGCTCATTCTGTTAAGCGTCTGCCTTCGGCCCAGGTCATGATCCCAGGGTCTTGGGATTGAGCCCCACATCAGGCTCCCTGCTCAGCAGGAAGCCTGCTTCTCCTTCTCCCTCTGCCTCTCCCCCTGCTTCTGCTTACTCTCTCCCCTCTTTCCCTCTGTCAAATACATAAATAAATAAAACCTTAAAAAAACTAAAATAAACAAACAAAAAAACCCCAATATCCAAACTGGCAAGAAGACAGAATTGCTATAATTCACCATTTGTCCCTCTTCATACTTAGGGAAGCAAAAGTCCTATCACTTGATAATATCCACACTTCTTAGAAGAATGGAGTCACTTAAATAATTTCACTCTCTTTTTATACGAACAGTACTCTTAAATCTATAATTTTCCCCAAGATCATTAACATGTCTATGGGGATGAAAAACATCTGTGTTCCTCCTCTGGTTTGCTCAATCTTAAGAAAGGAAGTACTATGGCCCAAATGTTTGTGCCCCCCCCCCAAAAAAAAATTCACATATTAAAATTTTAACCCTCAAGATAATAGTATTAGAGGTGAGCCTTTGATAGGTGGTTAGATCACAGGGATGAGACCCTTATGATTGGGATCAGCGGCGATAGAAAAGAAACCCCAGAGAATTCTTTTGCCCTTTGCCATATGAGGACACAGTGAGAAGACCTTTCTATGAACAGAACAAAGGCTCTCACCACAACATGGTGGTGCCCTTGTCTTGGACGTCCAGTCTTCAGAACCGTGAGAAATAAATTCCTGTTTTCTATACGTCATCCTGTTTATGGCATTTTGGGGATAGCAGCCCAAAGGGACTAAGATAGGAGAGGAGGTAGGTATTTACTAATTTTGAAGGAAGTTGTTATTTGTTTACAATTTCATCAGAAATTTCTGGCCCAGAGACAGTTAGGTGCCTCGGTCAGTTAAGCCTCTGAATCTTGATTTTTGGCTCAGGTCATGATCTCAGGGTCCTGGGATCAAGCCCTGGTTCAGAGTTCCTTCTCAGTGGGGAGTCTGCTTCTCCCTCTCCCTCTGCCCCATCCCTGCTCTCTCTCTCTTTTAAATAAATACATAAATCTTTTAAAAACAAAGACATTTCTGCTCTAGGGACAATTTCTCTATTTTATAATTTTTATATGGACAAAAGCACCTAAAGAGGGGCCTTGGGGATCCATCTTTTGTTTGTTTGTTTGTTTGTTTGTTTGTTTGTTTGAAAGAGAGAGAGAGCATGAGCAGGGGGAGTGGCAGGCAGAGGGAAAGGGAGAAGCAGGCTCCCCTACTGAGCAGAGAGCTGGATATGGGGCTCGATCCCAGGACCTCGGGATCATGACCTGGGCTGAAGGCAGACACTTAACCCACTGAGCTACCCAGGCGCCCTGGAGATTCATCTGTTGATAAACAAATAGGTGGGCGTATCTACTAAAAGAAGGCCACAAGTATACCTTCACATCATCTTGGAGAAATGTGGTAAACAAAGATTTCAGTAAATGCTAGCTCTTATGTCCATGTCCACCGAAGGAAGCAGGTGGTTAGATGTGATAATCCTCTCAATTCTCCCTCTCTTGTCTTGAGTGTTTTATATTTGGGGTTTTCGTATGACGTTGCCCCCTAGATTTATTCTTAGTTATGTCAACCGTGGGCACGTCCTCTCTTACCTCAGACGAGGATGCAGACGCAGGCTTCACAAATCAACTGGACTTGGAGGAGCCCCTACTTTGGCTCTTAGAATTAAATTTGCAGAATCACACCCCGTACCCGAGATAACTGAGCTGATGGCAGCTGCCAAGACGCAGAAGAAGTGATGTCATGGGAAGTACCTGGAATCTTGGTCAGCTCTCCTCTCACTGAGAACGTGGTATCAAGTCTCTGGTCTGTGGTTTTGCCCCAAAACCCCAGGCAGCGTCTGAAAAGAATGCACTGAAGTAACTTGTCTCTTTCTAAATATATCTTTAAAAGGACACCCTCCTTCAGATATTCTGTTTAAATTGGAGAACAATTTTGTCAGGAAATGTATAGTCCGTGTCACACTTAACAAGAACGTGTTTACCCAAAACGTTAACACAGATGAGTAATCTCACCGTCCGGTGCCAGTTCTCCGCAGGTGGGATTCCCGTAAACAGCCAGACACTTTGAACTTATGGTTTTCTCTTTATGTCATACTCTGACCACTAAAACAACACACCGCCGTGGAGTTCTCCCCTGCTAAAACCCAAACACACCCACCTCATGGAAACTTACTCTGGAAAAAGGAGAAAGGAAAGTATCTTTCTAGAGAAAGCTCATGTTCATCTCCTGCACTTGGATGAGTCGTTCACTGCAAATTGGACATGGCCACACCCTACGCACTGGTCTGAGACCCAGACAGCTGGTTCTGGAGGTCTGGTGAGTCGCTCTGCAAATGGCATCTGTGCCTACGAGACCCAGGCAACTCTTACAAGAGTGACCTGCTTTGGAGATCTGATGACCTCTCAGATTCCCTTACAAAAATGATTGTATTGCAGATTTCAAAGCTCCTTCTCAATCTCTCCTTCCTTTCTTTCTTCCTCCCTCCCTCCCTCCTTCCCTCCTTCAATTTTATTTATTTATTTGAGAGAGAAAGAGAGCACAAGCAGGGGAAGGGGCAATGGGAGAAGCAGACTCCCCGCTGAGCAGGAAGCCCAACTCAGGGCTCGATCCCAGGACTCCAGGATCATGACCTGAGCTGAAGACAGATGCTTAACCGACTGAGCCACACAGGGGCCCCTCCTCTCGGATTTCTTGCCTCACCTTCTCCACACCTATATTATAGTGCACCACTTCTTCCTTCATTCACCTCCCTCATTCAACTGCCTGCTGCTTAAAGGCCAAAGTCCCAGCCTTCTTAGTTAAAAACTAAGTCTCAACTCCTAACCCAGTCCTGCCATCACATTGTAAGTTCTCCACCAGTGCTTGCTGAGTAAATGAAAGAATAAGTATCTTTTTATTATTTCAATGTCCTCTATTTAATGTAGCAACTGTAGAAATTAGAAAACTGGATTTATGGTTGAGGATAAGACCCTGCTTGGCCTTGGTACTTGTATCATTTAGATCGATTTCTATGAACTCTGGTCTCAGAATTCGGTAGTTACTTGCATTGAGTGTCTCTGTCTTTCCTCCAGAGCAGTCCTTCTTGGGAATACCAGTAGGATTAAATGAAGGTGATGTCTACTTACAACACAGGACACCGGCAGTGTTCGATCAAATGAGGCTATTATTTTAGAACTACCTAAGTATCCGGGTATCAGTTATTCAGAGCACTGGCTCTATTCATCAGACCTGAGGAACAATCTCCATGAAAATGATTTGGTAAATGAGGAAGCCTTCATCTCCTGAGGAGATGGTGTTAAAGTCCAAAGTAATTTTTTGGCCTAGAATGAGTGGTGGGGAACATCAGAGTATCGTGTAGAATTTAATCCCTGCCACGAGCAAAGGAAAGCCCTGGGCACAGCTGAGATTGCATTTTATCTGTATGCACAATGATTTTATCTGAATATTCCAGGTGGTGGCTTAAGGTGCCTAACTGGGGTTTTTCACACCTTCCATCAATCAAGAGGGGAGGGGAGATAAAAGGAAGAGAGACAGCAAGGGATTTTTAAAGCTTGAATTGTCACGATTTACTGCTTTGTGATCACCATGTCCCTGATGTGTTTTAATCACTTATAGGAAGTGTTGAAAGAAAACTCTGATGAGTAATAAAGAGGAGAAGTCTGTGAATGATTTATAGATAGGAAAATACAGAACTGATTAAAGTTCTTTATAAAAATCTCTCCCTCTAATTTGCTGGGTTTTTTGTTTTTTTTTGTTTTTAGTTAGAGTAGATTCTCTTAAAAATTTTTATTGAGATATAATTTACACATTTTAAGTTCGATGAATTTTGACAAAAGCATACACCCATGTGACCCACATCACTATCAAGAAAATAGAACATCACCACTCCCACCAACACAACAAGACACCCCACCCTCCAAACCCACTTATCACTAACTTGGAGAAATCATCATTCTGATTCCTCTAGATTAATTTTGTCTGTCCTAGAATTTCATATAAGTGAAATCATCCATTTTGTGCATTGCTGGGTGGTATTTAATTATGAGGCTATCCTGCAATATGTTTAACCATCCTCTTTATGGAAATTTAGACAGTTTTCAGTTTTTGTGTATTACAAGTAAGCTTCTTCTCAACATTCTTATATGTGTTTTTTGGTAGACATCTATTTTCTGCTTTTGTGGCTAAATACCCAGACGTAGAATTCCTGGGTCACAGAGTTGGTAGGTGTATATATAACTTCATGAGAAACTATCATAGTGATTTCAGGTTTTATATTCTCACAGCCATATTTGAGAATTCTGGCTACTTCTCATACTCACTAATATTTTTTTTAAGATTTTATTCATTTATTTGACAGACAGAGATCACAAGTAGGCAGAGAGACAGGCAGAGAGAGAGGAGGGGGGGAAGCAGGCTCCCCGCTGAGCAGAGAGCCCAATGCAGAGCTCAATCCCAGGACCCTGGGATCACAACCTGAGCTGAAGTCAGAGGCTTAACCCACTGAGCCACCCACGTGCCCCATTCTCACCAATATTTGATGCTGTATGACTTTTTACTTTAGGTAGGAAAATGGACACGTCATGGTATCTTAGTGGCTTTAATTTGCAATTCCCTAGTGGCTAATGATGTTAAGCACTGTCTCAGTTTGGTCTGCTAGAGCAAAAATAGCAGAGGTTGGGGGCTTATAGAGACAAATATCTATTGTTGAAGGAATTCTAAACTGCTCTATTCCTTACCTGGGTGAGATTCAGTTTTATCTATGTAAAATAGGAATAATATTCCCCCTTCAAGATACTGTTAGGAGAATAAATCATTTATATACAGTACCCACTGGGTAATTGCAATTGGCATGTTTGAAGTGAATGGGTTGTAACACACATCCTCCAAGGAAATTACCTCCAATCCATTCATGACTAGGTATGTCATCATGGCCCAGAATACCTATTATTCACCCATCAGCGATGAATGGATGAAGATGATGTAGAATATACATGCATGATGGAATATTATTCAGCCATGAGAAAGGAGGAAATCCTGCCACTTGTGACAACATGGACGGATCTTGAGGGCATTATGTTGCGTGAAATAATATCAGACAGAGAAAGATAAATATTGTAAGATATCACTGATGTGTGGTGGTGTAAAAAAGTTGAACACACAGACACAGAGTAGAATGATAATTACCAAGGGCTGGGGGTGGTATGGGGCAGTTGGGGAAATGCTGGTCTACACATGTAATTTGATTTACAATCAAAATATTAATCTCTCCATATTCTTGAAGTCTATCTTAAAATTTGAGTTAAAGAAGATGACTTCAGTATACAACTTCTGGAAATAAGAAACAATTTGGATCAGTAGACATAATTCTCCACATTACCTAAGTGACCATCTTGAGAGGATTCTGAATTATCTCTGGGCCACTTGGGCATGTACTTCTAGGCATTGATTTGGTGGCCAATGAGTTGTCTTGTTCCTTCATTTTAATATGCTCATCATAGCATTTGGCATATATACAGTTGATAGAATTTATGCCTAAAGTCTTATAAAAGAAATGCCCATATTTCTCTTGTGGAGGCATCCTGTTTGCTGTTGCACGGCTGGTTATTTTGCTACATGATGACAGGCCAAAGTAGGTCTTTAAAATCCATTTGGTCTACTCTACTGACCTTCCTCAAGAAAGTGAAGAAATAACCTTCAGAAAATATCAGTTTTTGTGCCGTGCTACTTAAACGTGCTCAAGGGTAAAACCAAGAGACATCCAACAGAAGACAGTTGAAATTAACCAGGCAAAATATGGTGGAGAATGGGACTGCATCGCTAGGGCAGTGGCAGAAGGGATGCGAACAGGTCAAACAACAGGACTTATGACTGGAAAAAGTACAGGGCATGAGAGATAAAGTAGCATCAGCCCTGAGTTGGTACCTTGGGAAATTAATCTAGGATGAAACACAAATTGAAATTAATTACCAAACACTCACTACTTTTAAACATTGCATATACTGTTATTTATCTTTTTAAACAAAATTTTTGTTACCCTATTGGTATCTAAGTGACTGTTCAACATTAGATAACCAATCTTCCATAACTTAGACACAGTGGACAATTTCTTAGAAGATACGAACTCCTGGATTGACTCAGGAAGGAAATTAGAAGATACCTATAAAAATAAAGAGACTGGATTACTAGTCAAGAAATTTTCCCACAAGGAAATGTCCCAGCCTAGATAGCTTCATAGGTGAATTCTACCGAACAGTGAAATAAGAAGTAACACCAATCTTGCACAAACTCTTCTAAAAATAGAAGGGGAATACTTTTAATATTTTATGTATTTATTTGACAGAGAAAGAGAGAGAGAGCACAAGTTGGGGGAGCAGCAGGCAGAAGCAGAAGGAGAAGCAGGCTCCCCGATGAGCAGGGAGCCCCATGCAGAGCCCGATGTGGGGCTGGATCCGAGAACCCCGGGATCATGCCCTGAGCTGAAGGCAGATGCTTGACCGACTAAGCCACCCAGGCGCCCTAAAGGGGAATACTTTAAAATTCATTTGATGAGGCCAGTTTCACCCTTATACAAAAACCCAACAAAGATATCACAAGAAAGGAAAACTATTAAAAGATATTTCTTATAAATTTAAACATGAAAATCCTTAATAGATTACTAGGAAACTGAATCTAGCACTCTATAAAAAAAGATTCTACACTGTGAACATATCAGACTTACTTGGGATTGCAAGATTGGTTCAACATAAGAATTTCAATTACAAACACCATCACAGCAGAATAAAGGGAAAAGGACACACGATCATCTCAATCAACAAAGAAAGAATAGTTGGCCAAATCTATCACTTTTTCATAAAACAAGAAGAAACACCCAGCAAACTTAAAATGGGAGGAAACTCCCCAACCCAATAAAGAGTATCTATAAAAATTCTGTAGCTACCATCATACTTAATGGCGAAAAAAGAAAATCTTCTCCCTAAGATCGGGAACAAAACAAGGGCATCTGATCTCATCTCACCACTTCTATTCAGCATTGTACGGGAAATTTTAGCCAGGGCGATTAAGCAGGAAAATTAAATAAAGAGCATTCAGATTGGACAAGAAGAAGCAGAACTCCCTCAACCTGAAGATGACATGAGCTTGGGTACGCAAAATCCTAAGGAATCCACGGAAATACTATTAAGAATAATCAAAGAGCTCAGTGAAGTTGCAAATTATGACACCAATATACCAAAATCAATTTGATTTTTATACACTAGCAATGAAAAATTTGAAATTAAGCTAAGAAAATTACATTTACAAAAGCACCAAAATGAATACAATCCATAGGACTAAATTTAACCAAATAAGCACAAAGTTATGTTTTGAAAACCGTAAAATAGGGGTGCCTGGGTGGCTTAGTTGGTTGAGCATCTGCCTCTAGCTAGGTCATGATCCTGGGGTCTGGGATCGAGCCCCACGTCGGGCTCCCTGCTCAGTAGGAAGCCTGTTTCTCTCTCTTCCTCTCCCTGTTGCTCCCCCTGCTTGTGCTCTTTCTCTCTCTGTCAAATAAATACATAGAATCTTTAAAAAAAAAAATAAAAGAAGAAGAAAAGAAAACTGTAAAATGTTGCTGAAACAAATGAAAGAAAATATAAATAAGTAAGAAAATATCCCAAATTTATGGACCAGGGGACATGTTTTCCATTTTGTTAAAATGACATCATGCCCCAAAGCTATCCACAAGCTCACTACAATCCTTATCAAAATTGTGGCAAGCTTTGTTTTTTTTCTTTTCAGAAAATGATAAGTTGATCCTAAACTTCACATGGATATGTAAGTGATAATTCGAGCAACCCAAGACAGGCAAAGCAATCCAGAACAGAACGCAGTTGGGGGACTTACTCTGTCCCATGTTATAACTTACAACAAAGCTAGTATAATGAAAACCGTGGTGGTGGCACAAGGATAGATACGTAGATCAATGGGGTAGAACTGAAAGTCCAGTCATACACTCACATTTGTGGTCGATGATTTTTAACAGAGGTTTCAAAACGACTCACTATGGAAAGAGCAGTCTTTTTAATGAGTAGTACTGGGACAATTGGCTAGTCACAGGCAACAGAATGAAACCGAACGCTTTCCTCATACCATATACACACGAACTCTAAATCGGTCATAAACCTAAAGCTGAAAGTATACAACTCTTAGAAGAAATCCAGGAGTAAGTTTTCATGACCTTGGGTCACAGCTTTCTTAGATATGACAGCAAAACCACAAGTGACAAAAAATGAAAATGAATAAAAAAGTCACTTCATTAAAAATAAAATTTGGATGTTTCAAAAGATACCACCAAGAAGCTAAAAGACAAACCCCAGGGTAAGAGAAAATATTTGCAAACCATATCTTTGATAAGGTAATGGTATCGAGAATATATAAAGAATTCTTACAACTCAAAACTTAAAAAATACAGTTTTAAAATAGGCAAGGTATCTGAATAGACATTTCTCGAAAGAAAGAAAACAAATGTTCAATAAGCACATGAAAAAATGCTCGATATCATTACAAGGATCTGGACAGATGTTTCCCCAAAGATATACAAATGGCCAATAATCACATGGAAAGATTCTCAACCTTATTAGCCATTAGTGAGATGAAAATCAAAACCATGATTTTCTGTGACATTTTACACACATTGGCGTGGCCGTAATGAACATGATAGAAGGTAACAAGTGTTAGGGATGCTGGAGAGAAATCAGAATGCTTACACACTGCTAGAGTGATCGTAAAATGGTAAAAACACTGTAAAACTATTCTGCAGATTCTCATCGGTATAAACATAATGCGACCCAGCGATTTCATTTCTCGGTATATACCCAAAAGGAATGGAAACTTCCGCCAAGGTAAAAACTTAGACATGAATGTTTAGAGCAGCTGCATTCATGATGGCCCCAAACTAGAAAGAACCTGAGTGTCCATCAGCTGATGGGGGGAAGAATAAAAAGTAGTAACGCATTCGCGCTGTGGAATACTACTGGGCCATATAAAGGAATGAAGAATGGATACATGCTAGACAGAGAAGAGCCTTGACAAATAGCATGCTCAGTGAAATTACACCAAGAGACAATATTTATTTTCAAAACAAAAGGAAAGAGAAACCTGAGCTCAACTCACGCTGAAGTTCTCACACATACTGACATGTCACGGTGGAGAGTTTCACTGTATGACCTCTAAGCAACAGGATTAAAGACATACTATATCCTGTTGCTACATTCTTGGTGGCTGAACCAAACTGTTCTTTTATAGTAAAACAGATTTACTTGTAAAAAAAAAAAAAAAGACACAAGTAGGGTTAATCTATTTCCTAGGTGGTAAAATTAGAGCCCCTGTTTCGTACTCTGAGGGAGGGCTTGCAAATGCTTAACTCTTCTTTACAATTGCTCTGAGCATCGGGTGTGAAACAGAAGATCTCTCTTTCTGGAAATCTCCCCAAACCCTCTTCCTTCCAGGAAGAGTTCAAGAAGGTCCCAGTGTGAGTGATGAGAATGCTCTTTACCTTGAGTTGTAAATTCCTCCCAGAGCTTATTCCGAAATGACTAGACAAACCAGCCATAGCATAATTCACTTTGCAGTTTATTTCCTCCACCACTATTTGGAGACCACTAGGAATTACTTCTGAATTTGGTACTCCAGATAAAATATTTGATAGACACAGCAGTAAAAGAACAAACAGAACAGGTGGATAAGTAGGTAGCTGGATAAGTAGTTGAAAATGACTCAGGAATGGGTACATGCTGTAGGGAAATAGATACAAGGTGTTCTAGGGGCTCAAAGAAAGGAAGCTAACCCAATCTGCGATGGTCAGGGAAAGCCTCTAGCAGAGTTTAAATCTTCACCTTAAGAAATAATTAGGTTCTAAAGAGGAGGAAAAAGGAAGGGCAGTCATTCCTGCCAGAATTTTAGCAAGATGCAGGCAAGTTGTTGGGAGAACAAGCACGTGTGGTTATCTGCATGTAGTCTGACACACAAGACTATTAGTGGGGCTGCCCATGAGTTGAAACAAAAAACTGATGACTCCGATGAGCTTTAGTCCAAGGAGTTCAGCGTTTATGCCAAAGGCATGCGTGAATTTTGGAAACCACATATAGCATGGAAGACAGAGTAGAGGGACATAAAAGTGAAGCCAGGAAGAAAAGCAAAGTCTACTGACTTATTCAAAAGAAGCTTCAACCCCAACTAAAGTAGAAACTCTTGAGATGTAGCCAGGGTTGGATTTTAGAGCAGGTAATAGACATAATGAACCTATGGGTAATTTGGATAAGGGAATGAGGGAGAGGGATGGTTTAGGGTAACTCTCTGTATTCTCTTTTGTACAGCTAAAACCAGGATAGTATAATTTATTGAGAAAGGGAGGTTGGAGAAGTGTGTGTTTCCTTTGTGAAACACCCTGAGTTGGGCTTGGCACATGTTTCTTTTGGGGTGTTCCCCAAATTTCTAGAAGGTTTTTGAGCACAGAACTCTTTAAGGTAGGAAGCTCAACCATGTCCAAGGGAACACTAGAGAGTCATTATCATTTAACAGATGAGTCGGGGAGGGTTGTTCATGGAAAAGACCAAGAATGACCAGAAAGAAGTTTTAAAAGAAAGATCATCAGAGTGTCACAGAAGTCAAGAGATGAGATATTTTCAAGAAGGGAAGAGTCAAGAGTGTCTAATCAGGTAGATAAGTCATGTCACAATAGAGCTGAAAAACGTCTAGATTTTTTGACGAAAGGCACACTCCGAAATTTTGTCAGAGCCTTTCCATAGACGTGCCCGCATCAGGCTGGATGGCTAGTGGGGGAGTGAGTGGTTTTTTACATTTCAGTGGGATATTTAGATTGCTTTTTTAAAAGATTTTCTTTTAATTTATTTATTTGACAGACGGAGATCACAGAGAGAGAGAGAGAACGGAGGAAGAAGTCTCCCCGCTGAGCAGAGAGCCCGATGTGGGGCTCGATCCCAGGACCCTGAGATCGTGACCCGAGCTGAAGGCAGAGGCCTTAACCCACTGAGCCACCCAGACGCCCCTAGATTGCTTTTATGTTTAAAAGAAGGAAATGCTGGATGAGGGGTTGGTGCTATTGTTTCAAGGTGAGGAGAAATGTCTGAGAAGAGAAATGCCACAGAGCAAAATAATGAAGCTTGGGCAGAAGAGGGACCCCTTTTTTTCCTCAAGAAGGGAGGATAGATGGAAAAGCAGATAACTAAATAAAACTGTTGCTTATTTCCTTTGGAAATCCCAAACAGAAAAGAAACACAATCTCACTGACCAATAATTGATGATGCCATGTCCAAGTGTCTCCGTCTGGCAGGAAGAGCATATGATTTAAGATAGAGAATCTGCCTCCCTGTCTGCACTGGGGCCATCAGATGGGGGAAAAAAAATAGGTTTGGTGAGTGGGGGGAAGGTAGAGGGGACAAATGAACTCTCCCTGGGCCCAATCTCACTATATTTTTATCCCCCAGGGAAGAGAACAGATGTTCTCTTTTCTTGTTGAGAAAGCATCATGCTTCCTTCCCAAGTTCATTTTAAACAAGAGGTTTCAAGAGAGGCCACCCACAGCTCGGAGTGCTCCCACTGAGAGGAAAAATAAATGCCAAACCCGTGTGCACTGAGCAAGGAGAAACAGCTGAAAAGAAGAAGGGGGAAAAAAAAAAAAGACGACTCTATAACCAGAGCTGCTTGACTGGGTTAGGGGCGAAGATGCCATGAAGTTTATCACACTCTTATTATTTTTAACCACTAATAACTGATTGCCATTGATAACAGGCAACATTAACAACTGGTTAGTGATAGTCCCGGTTTACTGAGCCCAGAAAGTCTGGAAGTTCTTATAAAAGTACCGTATAACGTCATTTTCTCCCTGGAGGTTCATATGGTAATGGGGGTGCTCTAGAACCCAGGTTATGAGATAGTAAAAAATTATGAGTACTAACAGTGAGGACCAGAAGTTTTGTTTTTGTTTTTGTTTTTTTCCATAGGAAAGTAAGTGAGAAATGAGAAATTCTGGAGTCAGAAAAAGAAAAAAAAAAAAATTCTAGGTTATCATACCACCTGTGGCCTCTGCCAAATACAGCCTTTGGGAAAGTTACTTAATATTTCTATGTATCAATTTTCTTTACCATAAAAGGGTGGGTCAAAAAGCACATTTTATAGGATTAAATTAACAGATAAATGCAAATATTACATATTGGCATTATATATATTAAACTTTATGTTATATTATATATTATATATATTATATGTTACTTTTTTTTTTTTAAAATTTTATTTATTTGACAGATAGAGATCACAAGTAGGCAGAGAGGCAGGCAGAGAGAGAGAGAGAGAGAGAGGAGGAAGCAGGCTCCCTGCCGAGCAGAGAGCCGGATGCGGGGCTCGAACCCAGGACTGCGAGATCATGACCTGAGCCGAAGGCAGAGGCTTTAACCCACTGAGCCACCCAGGCGCCCCCTATATGTTACATTTAATAGTATTTTTATATTAAGTAAATATTATACTTATACTTAATATTATATATTATATACATGATGCTTAATATTATTTTTATTGTATATTTTATACTGTGTTTATCTATTTATTATTATATAGTAAAGATCCTGCCAGGAAACAGAATTCACAGATGGTTCAAATGTATCAAATGATACTTTAAAGAAGAAACTACTTACAGAGATAAAAAGGGGATAAGGGCACATGAGGGAATAATAGTAAAGTTGAAAGAGACTTAACGATTGTGGGAAGCCATTAGCACCCCAGCAGACACAGAGAGAAAAGTGTGATCAGAGGTAGCCAATATCCGAAACCAGTAGGCCCACGGAAAAGGGGAAACCCTGGTGGGGTCACTAGTCATGAGGGCATTATAGCCCCTGTCGGACTTGATGTCTACACAGGGAGAAAGCAGGAAAAGGAATCTTTGATCTCTCATTTTCTTCCATTCTGTGTCCTTTTGGGATGTCTGTCATTGGGTGAAGGCAACAGCATCTAACCACTGAAGGGAACTCGAGTGATGCTTTCTGTAAAGATCAAAATTCCAGGGCACGGAACGGGACACAGAAAAGGACAGAAAGAACCTGCATCGGGATAGCACTAAGTAAAATACTAAAGATAGTTCCTAGAAGATAGTAAAAGCTTAAGAAACACCACCTAAAATTATTATATGAAATTGACTCTATTGATGAAGAAGGACAGGATGATGGTGACGATCATGATCATGTATTACAGAAAAACCTAGAGAAGGAACATTTGAGGAATGCATATATTTATGTTTTTTTCTTTTTTTTTCAAACAGAAATGTTAAGTACTAGGGATGTGGCCAGCACTAATCTCCAAAGATTACGTAGGATTGATGGAAGACACAGATAGATATGAAATTGTGGTAATACAATATGATATATTCTGGGTATCTGGGTCGCTCAGTTGGCTAAGTGTCCAATTCTTGATTTCAGCTGAAGGCATTATCTCAGGGTCATGAGATCAAGCCCCACCTCCAGAAGATTCTCTCTCACCCTCTCCTTCTGCCCCTCCTCCCACTCTCTCCCTCTTTAAAAACAAACAAACAAAGTGATATACTCTGTTTGGAGAGGTATATATCCAGTGCTGAGGACAGTCAATTAATTAACTTACTAAGAAGAATTAGAGAAGTTTTTACACAAAATAGTTTATCACATTACCCTGAGATTAACATTCCCATCTAGTGATTTAATAACTAACGAATTGTATGACATGGAATTGCATACGGTTTTCAAGAGAAATTCCAAACTAATGTACATAACTGAAACTATGGAAAGAATAAAATGAAAAAAAAAAAGACTAAACAGAGAGTAAACAAGCTTATCTTATTGAATAAAATCTTGAATTTTCTATTCTTAAAAATTCAGAAGCACCATCTAAGTTGATTTTTTTTAACTTCCTTATGGTGCTTTTTCTTTGTGAATTAGGGACTATCAAAAGACACAAAAAACTATTTTGAATACATTTTATGTTAATAAAAATAACTTAAAAATATTTAAGCCCTGCTGAAACCAAAAAGACTTAAAAATAATATTTAGTGCATAGTTTTTAATACATATCACTAGAAATATTTTCACTGACACTAAAAATATGCTTGAATTTATATTTAAGGATTATGTAATAATCCTTATATATGTAATATAAATAATAGAGAGTAAAGATAAGTAGAGGTCAACTGATACGATTTCTTCCTTTTCGTGGTAGAGAAAGTGGGACACAAAGAAGCCGAGTACTTAGGATTACATAAATATATGGAGGCATAATTTGAAGACAGGTTTCATAGTTCTTAAGTCAGTGGTGAAATAACAGAAAGGGGGCACCTGGGTGGCTCAGTGGGTTGAGGCCTCTGCCTTCAGCTCAGGTCATGGTCCCAGGGTCCTGGGATCGAGCCCCGCATAGGGCTCTCTGCTCAGCGGGGAGCCTGCTTCCTCCTCTCTCTCTCTCTGCCTGCCTCTCTGCCTACGTGTGATCTCTGTCTGTCAAATAAATAAAATGAAAAAAAAAAAGAAATAACAGAAAGAATAATTTTCTTTTGATGCATCTTCAGGTCTCTTATCTGTTATTTCTCTATGTTTTCTTGTTGGAAAACTCTGGCGTATACCCTTAGTGGCTGGAGGAATTAACGCATCCACATGGTCCGTTAACTCCATGCCTGGATCTTCTGGGTTTTCTAACTTTGCCTCCGCAAGGCTATACTTCCTCCAGTTTATAGGGAGACAGAAGAGCATGGTGGCCCTGAAGCCACTCACCCATGTTTCTCTCTCCCCAGTTTGGCAGCTCTGCTCAGCCTGAACCTTCCACGGCACGTGTTCTTGGATGCGAACGCCCAACGGAGTACGTGCATGCTTTCAGGGTAATTTATGGAGAAAAAACCTACTGCTACGCTAAAGTCAAAATGTTTGCTAGGTATTGCCTGGAACATGAGACACCAGAAGAGTCTGTGTGTTTGTTCACTTTTGGGGGAGGTGTGGGGAATACAGAGGAAGAACTTGGAACATGAGGTTTAATCTTGAGATCCTGATAAATGCTGTGTCTTGGACTTCAAAAGGCAAAACGATGGCATAGGCTGAAATTTACATCCTAGCTTTTTCTGTGCTCAGTATATCTGGTATGAACAGCGTTGCTTGTCTTCACACCACCCTTGCTTTGTACTTGAGGGACAGTCAAATCTGCTACATCACTGTGTAATGCAGACAGACCAGCCTTCACTTGAAACATCATTGAATAAACTGTCTCAATTAACCTTTGGTTTGTCATGAAGTTATGACCCACTATGAACAATGTATACTTTGAAAAATAAAGTTAAGTCACAGATAAATATAATTACCTATTTAGAAAAATATTCACAGTAATGTAGTTTTAAAGTAACCAGGTCTCTTTTAAGGTCAAGTAGATTTCAATTTATAAAACTATGATTTACACACAACCTTATATTTATAAGATCAAAGCCCCTATGTTGCTTCCAGTCTGTCTCCCACTTTCAAAAAAATGAGTAAAGAAGGAATAACCCAACCCTGGAGTGATTTCTTATGGTTTAGTTTCATTGAGTGTGATGTTTAAGTCAAATGTATTGTGACATATTATATATAATATAAATTATATATAATATACCTATTGTTATAATGTATTTATTATATCTCAAAATTGGAATATGATTATGAAAAATCTTCAAAATAAATCAGTCCAGAAATGAAGTTAGAACAGGGACTGGCTTTAAGTACTGAAATTCAGTTCATTCATCTGTTAAGACACAACACATGAAATTTCTTTTCTATGTTTTCTAAAATTTGGAACATAAAAGTAGATCTCATGTATAAAATCATTCTTACATCTTGTTTCCGTGGATTTTTGTGTAAAATTGAAATAGGACATCATAATAATAATGACATCAGAATGAGGCTAGCATCTCATTTATCAGAACTTCTTACCTAAACTGGAAAAAAAGAATGGTATCTGCCTCCACTCCCATCATTAACCCCACCGGCCATTACATGGACCAAAGGAGAAGAAGGTAGCCTTTGGCTAAGAATTTAGTAAGAATTTAGCAGGACATGATTTCTTATCTTTCGAAGACCTGGGCAGCTCACTGCACAGGCTGGCCGCAGTCGGATCTCTTGGCAGGGCTCACGCGTTCTGCAGGAAGAAATGACGGATTCGTGTGCTGTCATGTAACTGGGAAGGAAGGGAGAAAGGAGGGCTGAACAGCAGGGAAGGGCATTGAAGCTTCAGTTGTGCTAAGAGACAACTTGGCTCAGCAGCCTGTCCCCCAGGTAACGGACTTTTTGTCCATGCACCTGTCTCACCATCTCTGCTCTTAGCTCACTCTCAGCAAATGATTTGTCTCTACTCGACGCCAGGTGGGAAGAGCCTCCAACATACTGGCATCCCCAGCTTTCTTTTGGCTTCGGATGGGGATACTTTTCTCCTCCTTTCTCAGTAGAACTTCTCTTTCTCTGTACTGGGTCCAAACCCCTCAAACACCTGTCCTGTGTGTCCTCTTCCTCTCTGTAGGCCCCTTCCCCTGTCACCTAAGCCTGTCTTCAAACAGCATCAAAATGTGTTGAACTTTTAATCACGCCTCCCCTCACCTCAGTGCATCTTGAGAGAATAGCCCCGAGCTGGTTACAAATCCCCCACGTCCAAGTCATCGCTCAACCCTTTTCATCTTGGGTCCATCCACTGCAACCAAGTTGAAATCGCAACCTTCCGTTCAGCAATGACCTATTTATTTATTCCAGTGAACATTTTTCCTTTCCTTTAGCACTCGAACCTTTGGCAAGTTTTTGTTAAGATTTTATTTATTTATTTGGAGCAGGAGGGAGAGGGTCAGAGGGAGAAGCAGACCCCCTGCTGAGCAGGGACCCTGATGCAGGACTCGATCCTGGGACTCCGGGATCATGACCCGAGCAGAAGGCAGTCACTTAAGCAACTGAGCCACCCAGGCACGCCCAACCTTGGCAATTTGAGGTTTTTAATTTCTTCATCCTACAGGTTAAAGCCCAGTCTTACTTTGCATGCTTCTCTCAAGGGATTAGAGCACCCATGATTCAAAGAGCACCTATACCACCTCACTCCTGCTTTAAACAACTCCATTCTCTGTACTGACTTCACTGATTGAAACTCCCCAAAGGAACCCAAACTCCAAATGGCTACAGGTCACCTCTTCTTACTCCCCCCAGCTCTTCAAACCCAATTCTTTTATTCCTGACCTTGAGGAAGTGGCATTACCATCCAGCAGGTCTCCCGAGCCAAAAATCTGCAGCGAAATCCTCCAGCTCACCACTTTGTACACACCATCTGCTCTGTGGTTCCTCCTTCCAAATGACTCTCATGCCCGGCACCTTCCCTGCATCAATATTTTATTTCAGACCGCCATGATTTCTTCCCCTGAATAACACATTTGTCTCCCATCTCTACTAGAGATCTGATTAAGGAGTCACCCTATTCTACTGTTAGAAAATGTAAATATGGGGCACCTGGGTGGCTCAGTGGGTTAAAACCTCTGCCTTCAGCTCAGGTCATGGTCTCAGGGTCATGGGATCGAGCCCCGTGTCGTGCTCTCTGCTCAGCAGGGAGCCTGTTTCCCTTCCTCTCTCTCTGCCTGCCTCTCTGTCTACTTGTGATCTCCGTCTGTCAAATAAATAAATAAAACATCTTTTTTAAAAATGTAAATATGATTCTGTTATTTCTCATTTGCAACCCCTCTGTTGTCCCCTAGACATGACAACACCGAAACCAGTAAGCATGACATACACACCCGGTGTCCATTCTTCGATATCCTACTTCTATGACCTCATCTGTTCATCCTGCCCTATAAAGCATCCAATGTTCATACTGAATTAACTGAAGTTCCTGAAATGTGCCATGATCTGAGAAGCCTCTTAGCATATTATCACTGCGTCACCTCTTTCTGGAACCTCTTGCCGTACTCTCTCCTTGACTTATTTCTACAATTTGCTGAATTTCAGTACAGCAGCATTTTCTCCAGAGTGGCTTCCTGGAACTGTCTCACTGAGTTTATGTCCCTCTTCTGTGTTTTTTTGGTTTTGTTTTGTTTTGGTTGGCTGGTTGTTTTTGTATTACCTTTTGCATATTGATCATTTATAACACTGCATTTTAATGACTGGATCAATCAATTGCCTTTTCCCCTAAAATGCAAGATCTTCTGATTTCTAGTCTACGTCTCTTACATCATAAATTCCTTGTAGTGTGTCTGGCACCAAGGATATGTTTGCTATATATTTACTGACTAAACTGCACTACTACAATCTCAGATAAGGTGCACATGTGTGTTAGTTACGGACTATATTGAAGTTTACCCCGCAACTGGGTAAGGCCAAGTCAATTCACCAGCGAGGTCTTATTTATTATTATCCTGCCAGGATTGATTTTATGTATTTGCTTACATCCATGTTATTGTGCTTAGGATAAAATGGTGACCTCCCATTTGAATTTCACATATTTTGCCTTTCACAGCAGGGAACCATACGAAGTCAGCATTTTTATGTCTCAAACTACCTTCAAGGCATAAGGTCTTACTTAAAATAATAAATGATCACCCTTCAAGAGTCAATTAGAATCAGAATCATAACAATTTCTTTCTGGAAAGGACAGTCTTAAGAGACATGTATTTTAACTGTAGTTGAACTGACTCATGAATTCGATAATTGTTCTTCCTGCTGTGAGTGTTAGCTTTTATCCTTCTTTTAGCCCTACATATAAAGTCCCCTACAACCGTAGAGTCTGTTGAAGTCACTCAAAATTGTTATACAAAAATGCACACTCATGTGGTGGCTGATTCAGTCGTTCAAAACAGTCTAGAAAAAATAAAATTTAGCCAATTGAAAATTTCAAGGGTGGAAGTCATGTTATTGTTTTCTCTCAAATATATTGTTTTTAGCCTAGAGCAAAAGTCAACTTGAAGTAGTCCCTGCAGAGATATCTGACGTGAAGGGTTCATTAAGTTGAAGACGTACCCAGCAAGTATAAACAGGTTAGTGTGACTCTCCACGCTACGGAAATTTCTTCGCAGACATTCAAGCAGTGCCTTTGATATACCAGTTACCGGGTCATGGGGATAGAAGTGCTAGGTCATGGGAAAACTCTCCTCTTTTGAGAAGACCACTGTATAGGGTGAGATATATATTTGTTAATGTTATCCTAATGTGTTTGATGCTATGATAAATTATGGGCAGTATCCTACGGAAGCACAGAAAATGGCAGTGAGCTCCAGGGTCAGAAAATATTCGATATCCAAATATAAAATATTTGAGGAACGAGTGCAGGTTTAATGCAGAGGTTAAGAGTGGGAGGGTGACAGGTTTGTTCCATTACAGAGAGTTTGAAGCAGAAGACATACACGGGAGGACAGGAGGAATGCACCGGAACAGGGCACACATCTGGGCGATGTACTCACGATTGGGTTTTACTCAAAAAGAAGGTAAGCCGGAGGGGAGCGGAGCAATGTAGCAAAGTGAGAAGAGGCTGGGACCCAGAGAATCTCGGAGCTTTTCCCTACTGGTAATAGGATGCCCTTGGAGGGCGTGGCCAGAGTTGTGTTTGAGGAGAGAGAACACTCTGGAAGCAAATAGAAGATGGACTGGACAGAGGCGATTGGAAACCAGATGGAAGACAACTACGATACTCAACGTTACTGATGCTGGGGCCTGTTCTAGAACTTTGGAAGTGGGATGAAGAGAAAGGCACACGTTTTAGGGATATCTGAGTGACAAGGTCCAGAAATCAGGTGTTTTTTGTTTTTTGTTTTTTAAGATTTTATTTATTCATTTGATAGAGATCACAAGTAGGCAGAGAAGCAGGCAGAGAGAGAGGAGGAAGCAGGCTCCCCGCTGAGCAGAGAGCCCGATGCGGGGCTCGATCCCAGGACCCTGAGATCATGACCTGAGCCCAAGGCAGAGGCTTAACCCATTGAGCCACCCAGGCGCCCCCAGAAATTGTTTTAAATGAAATCTAAAATCTACCAAATTTATCTGATAGCGGGTTCCACACCAAACCCACTGCAGTCATCACGGATGCCCTTAGGGCTTCCCATCGGGAGCGGCTGGGTCCCACCACTGCCCCCCCCCGCCACCCCCCACCCCCCGCCACCCCCCACCCCCCACCCCTACTGCGCCCCTCTCCACCCCACCCCACCCCACCCCTACTCCTGCTCCTGCCTATGCACGCGTGCGCACACGCACAGTCTCTCTGCATGCCCTTCATAATGCTCCGCTTAAAGGGTGCAGAGCCCCGCATGATTATATCCCAAATGAAGTCACGAAATTCAATTTAGGGACCGAGCCGTAGCTTCTCGATTTGGAAAGCTACAAGCCAGTGCTGGAGCCTGGATGGAGGAGGGGGTAGAGTCATAGGGGAGCTGACTTATCCTCTGTTCTTCATTTCACTTTGAAAGTAAATACACTGGCCTTGGGCTCTAGGATACAAAGCAAATAATGGGCAATTATTCAGTTAATATGATCACTGTAGACAGTGAAACCAGATAATGCCTGCCGCGCTCCTCCACACACCCGCCCCTCCAGGAGCACGCTGTTTTGTCTACACAGACATTTCCAAATATAGCCCACGTATGTAGTTTCAGGAGCTGAGCGGCTACTACAGTTTGAGGTCTGTCTTTGGGCCCAGTTTTGCAGAGCACAGTGTCTCAGTAAATTACCAAATAAGTGTCTTCTGTTACGTGCAGACTGCCGAACGCCAGAGGGGGGTAAGGCTTTTCCTTCCGCGGTGGTGATCCGTATGTTTGATTTCTTAAAGCCTCCCATGAAAAACTGAGATGGGGAAACAAATACGTTTATCTTTTAAATTTTAAGGAATATTGGGAATGGACAGAGCCGTTCCTTTGGTAAAAATTCTACTGTATCGCATTTTTTTCTTTTTTTCTTTCCTTTTTTTAAATACTCTGCAACTGAAGAATGCTGTTGACGTAAAACCGATTTTTCCCTGTTTTGAAGGAAATTTCCAGTGTCCAGAAGTCCCTTCTTTCTTATTGCAAGTGAGTTTGTTTTCAAATTTAGGCAGAAAGAAGAAATTCCTCTCTTCTTTCTTTAATTTAAGCAGACTGTTCCTAAGTGCATTTTTTTAAAGGCTGCAGAGGTAAAACTAGGCCACAGTGGTGACATTAGCTCCAGGAAAAATAGTCTGATTTACACTTGAATGCAGTTATTTCAACTTTTCAAGTAATGTAATCTTAGGGAGACCTTGGTTCCAAAAATATGACAATGTATTAAGTAGAAAATCAAACTTCACAGGATCATTTTATTTCCATTAAATTCCACTCTGAATATTGCAGAAGGCAATATTTGGTTTTATTATTGTTAATTCCAAATATAATAAATATTCGTCTCAATCTGAGTTGATTTATTATCATTTAAAGTAGTAAAATATTTGAAGCTTTCACTGTATAGAAGATATCATAGGATTTGGTCCAAACTACTATTTTTTTAATTTCTCTTCTGCTAAAAGTAGCATGATCTAAATTCTTAGAAAGCGTACATTATAGACGTAACTTTTTTCGAGGAAACAATAATAATTGACTTACAGTTATTAAAGAATATATCGTAGAAATTGTTTTGTGGCAAAGGATAATAATACTTGTGTAGTTATTAGAGAATATTGTCATTATGTATATTGTCATTACATACTACACATGTGTACCCTTTAGCAATACTGGGCTTTTCTTTTTCTGACTTGTAATTTCCCCATGATTATGATTTTTTTTTTTTTTAAATACGTGTGGCCTCCATTTGTGCTCTTCTCAGTTTTTTTTTTTAAGATATTTATTTATTTATTTATTTGACAGACGGAGATCACAAGTAGGCAGAGAAGCAGGCAGAGAGAGGAGGAAGCAGGCTCCCTGCTGAGCAGAGCACCCGATGATGCGGGGCGGGGCTCGATCCCAGGACCCTGGGATCGTGCCCTGAGCCAAAGGCAGAGGCTTTAACCCACTGAGCCACCCAGGCGCCCCCAATTATGAATTTTTTAAAGCTTGATAGATCATCTTTCAAATAAGTACTGAAAAGTGCTATAAAAATAAATTTTAAAAATATCTTTGGGCTAGTCTATACAGTCTAATACCCTGTTACTCCTAATATAATCTGTTAATTTCCTGTAAGAAGATAGTGGTTAATATCTCTAATATACTTAGAAAGTGATAACAGAGTGTGTGAACTCTGCCATCAACAGGAAGTTGAGTCTCCATGACAGGGGCATGAATGGTGGAGCCCAAGGGCCTACATTGACTGATTGATTGATTGATTGATTGAAGTTTTTACTTTTATGCCAGTTATCATACAGTGTAATATTAATTTCATTTGTACAACATAGTGATTCAACACTTCCATATGACACCCTGTGCTCAACACATAATTGCACTGCCATCATTTAATTTTTTTTAAAGATTTTATTTAGGGGCGCCTGGGTGGCTGCCTCTCTGCCTACTTGTGATCTCTGCCTGCCTCTCTGCCTGCTTGTGATCTCTGTCAAATGAATAAATAAAATCTTTTAAAAAAAAGATTTTATTTATTTATTTGAGAGAGAGAAAGTGTGTATGCACACGCATGAGTGCACGAGCAGTGGGGAGGGGCAGGGGGTGAGGGAGAAGCAGAAGCAGACGCCCGGCTGAGCAGGGAGCCCAACATGGAGCTTGATCCCAGGACCCCAAGATCAGGACCTGAGGTGAAGGCAGATGCTTAACTGACTGCGCCACCCAGGAGCCCCTCCCCATCACCTTATTTAACCCCTCCCTGACACTCACCTCCCCTCTGGTAACCATGCATTTGTTCTCTGTAGTTAAGGGTCTGTTTTATGATTTGCCTCTCTCTCTTTTTTTATCCCTTTGCTCACTAGTATTGGTTCTCAAATTCCACATATGACACAAATCAGATGGTATGCGTGTTTCTCTGACTGGCTTATTTCACTTAGGATCATACTCTCTAGCCCCATCCAGGTGGTTGCAAATGCCAAGATTTTGTACTTTTTTTTTAAATGGCTGAGTACTATTTCATTGTATTCATATACACCACGTCTACCTTTTCCCCCCTCACATCTACGGTTAGGATTTAAATCCTAGCTCTCCGACTTATTATCTCTTAGACGTTGGCCCCCTATTTGACCTGCCTACGTCTTATTCTCTGTACCAAATTATCTTGACCTCTCTCATTTGTTATCAGCTGTAGGGAGGGGCTCCTAATGGAATGAGATGGTAGAACTGTAAGAATTTTTCAAATTCACAGTAGTAAATTCTTTGACTTGTGTCTGCCATATAATGTTATAAAAGGCTATCATTATTATTTTGGTATATTGGCTGATTTAAGTCACTGTTGGTTAAGATTTTGGGGAGGATGAAGTTGGGGGTGTGGGAAACAGGGAGCCGAGATAGTAGTGCTTATTGCAGTAAGAAGTATTTATAATGAAAAGGACAGTATTAGCCTCACTTTAATTAGAATTTAATTAAAATCTTGAAGCAAAGGCCATCTTTGGGTTTAAACACTTCATATATAATCCCTTGTAGCAGATCAGTATTCATGGTATATCAAATTTTAAATATGCACATTAGTCCTCTCAACACCTTTATAAAATGTTAGAATTTGCCTTCAAAAACCATGTCTGCATTGTGATTCAGCATCCTTTCAGCACCTGCGGGAAAGGGGCAATGAACATAGAAAATAACTTAACTGAAATGTGTCCCTGTTCTTGCTAATGGAGACAAAAGAACTCTGTAGAAAGTGTTTCTTGGGGAGACCGGGTGGCTTCGTCAGTAAAGCGTACTTCTTTGGCTCAGGTTGTGATCCCAGCATCCTGGGGTTGAGCCCTAAGTCGAGCTCCCCACTCAGTGGGGAATCTGCTTCTCCTTCTCCCTCTGCTCCTTTCCCCCCTCCCCCACTTGTGCTCTCTCTTTCTCTTTCTCTCATGCTCTCCCTCAAATAAACAAAATCTTAAAAAAAAAAGAAAAGAAAGAAAGTGCTTCTTAAGAATGTTAGTATGTTAGGAGTAACTGCAATTCAAATAAGAGTATATTAATCAGTGACTATGAATAGTAACATTCCTTACTATGGAAAATCAAACAAAAAAGGACATCTCTGCCAATGCCATCACCTTGAGGGTTAGTAAGCATGCCATTCGATTGTCTTCAATCTGCTGTATGAATTGCCTATAAGACTCTTTATCTTCCCTAGACATGATTAATGGAAGCATACATCAACTCCGGGGGCTTCTACCTTCTCTACTGAGCTTCCCTTAAGGGGGTCAACTACCATGGAGAACAATAAAAGATAGCTGGAACTTTAAAAAAAAAAAAAAAAAGCATAAGGGTGGGGAGAAAATCAATCTATTTCACCACGAAACCTCAAATAAATAGATGACCCTGCTAGCAGCGCCCTTGGAGCCCTAATGAGATACAAATTGATCGACAAATGTTCTCCCTATGGAGAACTGTGACCTATTCAGCTCAAAAGAGCCAAAGACCAAGTTAAATCTCTTAAAATATCACACCCTTGGTGCTTCAACCATTTTCCTTTGTTGCTCTTTAATTTGAGACATTTGTCAAGGAAAGAAAATATACGCCTTCTGGGAATTCCCTTGTGGAGTTACAAAGGATGCAAATCTGGCCTGAGATACCGTAAGCTTTCCAAGAACGTCAAAACTCACACTGTTGCTTTTCTCATTTATTGCCCAGTTATTTCTCATTTATTGCTGGAGCTGGACTATGCTCCTCAACTCCATGTAACAATGCTTTTCATAATGGATATGTACCTAATGTGAGAAGAACTTGGACCATATGCTTTAGACACCTGTAGGATTACTGCTGAAACCAAAAGACTCATTTTCCATGCCCAAATTGAAATAACAACAACAACAAGGGGGTGGAAAAGGGAAACAAAAAAGATCATGGGTATGTCATCAGGAAGAAGGAAGCTGATGAATCTTGTGGGTTTGTTTTTTTTGTTTTTTTTGTTTGTTTTTTTTTTTTTTTGCTTATTTATCCAGGAGAATGAGATCCTTTGCTGGAATTTTATATTCAGTTTTATGTCGCTTGGAGTAAACCAATTTCTGTCCCAGAATCTCAGTTTCTTCCTCTGTTATGTTAGAAGACCAGAGTATATAACCTCAAGGGTCTTTTGGGGGTCTGCGACTTTTATTATTTAACTTAGGGAGATCTGGGCCCTACACATTAGCAAACAGAAATCGCCAAAGAAGAAAACCTAAGAAAAACATCACTTTCTTAGTGGCTTACAAGAGAGCAAAAACGCCAGGCACTGTAAGATGCCAAAAGCTCCTTATGTTTTTAGTAATACACTTATATTACATTTCTTCGTTCTAATACTCTTGACCTAAAGGAATCTTGTGCCTATATCAAATGGATCCTCTGGTCCTACTTCTCCATTTCACGGAAGAGGAAGCCGCTGTCTAAATCTGAGAGCTCCCAAATTACAGGAGATACTGAGAGATGGAGAATATGTGTAAAAAGGGGGGAATATACTATTTCCAAGGCATACATGTTAACACACATGCACATAACATGGAAACACACACACACATCATTCAAAGAATAGCTTTTAAAATGGGACTGAGCAAAAGTATAAAACTCAACAACATTTTGTCTTTCTCTTCGGGGGACTGTGATATGAGGGCTGTGATATATATAAGTGAATTCAATACATGGAATTATGTCATTAGAGCAGATAGAATGGTGTAAAGAAGGAGGGAAAGCCCTTTCCCACAGGGAGAGTCAAGGAAGGTTTTGTGGAGGATGTCATTTGAGATGGGCCATAAAACATGGATAGTGTTTATATTTTAAAGACGTTTTGGGTGGAGGAAACAGAAACCATCCATTTATTCACTCATTCATTCATTTACGCGTTCACCCAACATCTATTAGGCAGTGAGATGGAGGAGACTTTGCGTTTGATCCCAGGCTGCGATACCGAAGAAAACGAAGTCTTTGCCCCCAGGGGGTAGCACTTATTTGAAAAACAGCTATGCGGCCAGTTCATTTATATCATAAAATACCTAAGGGCATGGAGGACATGGGAAGGGAAGGGAAGGCGGATGGGAATC
The DNA here is from genome assembly GCF_963455335.1 of Martes martes. Classification (NCBI taxonomy): domain Eukaryota; kingdom Metazoa; phylum Chordata; class Mammalia; order Carnivora; family Mustelidae; genus Martes; species Martes martes. The sequence goes on from NC_137904.1 coordinate 55,945,562, forward strand.
TAATTGTGGAAGGACCTGATCTCGGCTCGATCTTTATTTGAAAGACAATGAGAGGTTCACAGGTCTTTGAGCAGATGGCGAATACGACTTGATCAGCACTGGGCTTTAAGTAAAGGCCACCAAGTAGCCGTAAGCAGCGCTGGCAGACAAAAGTAAACTAGAGAGAACTCAAGATGGGAAAAGGAAAGAAAATCTTAGCAAACTAACACAGGTTAATGGGGACTTAGTACCTCTATTTGCAAAGCCTGACTCCGATAATCCCTCGGAGCCCCAGAACCAATATTTCTTCTGCAGTGGCTCTCCTGAAGAGTCTTAACACTTCAAAAATACAAACATATGAAATCTCAGGGAGACCGGAAAGACTAGATGGGGGGGTCATGAGGCCCAGCAAGGTAGAGGGACTTGTCCAAGGTCATAAAGTGACTCAGAGAAGAGTCAGGAAAAGGCTCCATGAGTCATGGCTCCCAGCCCTTGCTCTGACCACCAGACGAAGTCCCTCCTTAGCAACAGAGAGAGGACTCAGCCTTGATGCAGCCAAACTGGCTCTGTCTCTACCTCTTTGGCCTCCCCTAATGTCAGGACTGTGTCCTGTTACATGTTGTTCCACAGCCCGGAATAGGTTCCAACGAATACATTTTGACTAGGTGGAGAAGTGCTAGCAATGAGGTAGTCCACCTTATAATACTATGCCGTGACCGCCCAGTGCAGGTAGTAGGGCCAGAGTCGGAAATAATATGAGCAGATTCCAAGTCTGAAATGGGGACCATTCGGGTTCCACGGGCAAGGTACTCAGCAAATCTGGAGAAGACGGGAAAAGAAGGGTTGGGGGAGATGTTGGGAGCGTCTGCCCTTCGCTAATAAAACAGTGGTGCCCTGGGATAGTGTATCATGATAAGGACTGAGTATATTAGGATCAAGATGTCCTGGGGAGTTTGTTGATATCATCACGGATGCCCATTGTTTGTTAAAATAATACCGGTCGCCATCCCCAACCCCTGAGACTCTAATTCATCCTCTCCCTCTCCCGCAGAGAGGATGGTTTTTACTGGGATTGTTTTAAAACCCCAGTCAACTCCGATACTCACCCTGGGTGGAAACCACTCTTGAAAAATACCAGATTTGTGGTGTGGGCATAAATGTTCATTTTTCCTTTATTTATTTTTTTTTTCTTTACGTGACTTACCCTTGCCATTATTCTCCCTTCTGGGTTTAGAATCTTCTTTTGCTGTTAATCATGTATGGCTCATTGAAATAATTGTTAAATTGCATTTTAATATAGCTTTTAATGCACAATATTAAAAACATACGTTGGTCGTTTAATGGTATAGAAATACAAGTATTCCTTGTACAGATCTGTAGGCATTCCTTCCAGTTCCAAGGTAAAGGTATATTTACAAGCGTCTGGCAGAAATGAGTAATAATACCTTTTTTCTTATGAAAGTATCAGTGTGGGAAAGTCAGTATACTCAATAATTCTTTATAGTGGAGGGTGTATAAATCCAGTGTTTGTACTTGCATGGGGCAAAATGTTGCATTTAAAAATCTAAATCTCATTTAAGTAAACTAGCCACATACTTGACAATTCAGTCAAAACCACGGAAAGCGGAACTCCATTGCTGAGAGAGGCGTGCACAGGTCAACAAAATCTAAATAAACGCAAAATAACTTATCACCAAAGTCGCGACAGCGTTACCTCGAGGGGTCGGGAGGAGGTTTTGGGGAGAGAGGGCACCGGGTGCAGGGGTGGGGGGTGGCGTTCTAGGGGCCAGCAATGTTCTATTTTTTGACCCAGGTGGTGGTTACACAGATGTTTCCTTTATTATATTGTTAAACTGTCCGAATATGTTTTATACAGTTTTCTGCATATACGTTATAATTCCCAATAAAAAGTTTTTAAAAGTTGAATAGTGCCGGAAGACTCTGTGATAAAAACAGCTGTTTTCTTTGTTCCTCCTGTTCTCATCTTTTAATTCCTTTTCAACCGATGAAGCCACTGGGGCTGTTTCTACGGATATTGATCTTCATATCGCTCGAGAAAATGTTGATATATCTGTTTTTAATTTTTAAAAAGTTTACAGATTACATTTCTGCTTTCCTCTGGAGCTGATGGAAGATTAACTTCAGGTCTTACTCCTTAATACGCACAGGCGTGGGTGGGCTCTTTTCCTCCCTCCGTCCTGCTCCCAGAATTTTTCGGTTACATTAATATTCAGTGCACACCTTATTATGACTGGGAATGTTCTGTTTATAGCTTAGCCACCCAGCACTGTAAGATTACATTTCACTCTTTTGTACATTTTTCATGCTCTCCCGACAGTTAAAAGTTGCTTCTGTTTTGATTTTCTTTGCATTTTGTTCTATATAACCATCACTTACTTGGCTTCACAGATTTCCAAAGGAAAACGGTCCAACTTCCGCAGTATTCTATTCCGACATGAGAGCGTCTATCGGTTTGGGGACGGTGTGCACACGCGTGTGCACATTTGTGTATTTCTTGGTGTCTCCTTCCTGCTGCCTCCAACCACGGAAGGCATTGTTTGGGTCTGCTCTACCAGCTGTCTTCCTAAGACTCCTCTGCGCTGTCATCTGGGAGTTGTCTTCACTTCTTCCCTATTTCATAAATCCTACATATTCCCTTTTTATGGATTACTGCCTTGGAGTGTGACGCCAGGAGCTTCCTGGAAAAAGATGTATGGCAGGTAATTTTTTTGACCGTTGGCAGGTCTGAAAATACCTCGATTCTACTATTACACCTCTTGATGGTTTGGCTAGGATTATAATTATAGTGTTGGAATTTTTTTTCCAGAATTTTGAAGACATATTTCTGCTGTATTCTAGCTCCCAGTAATCTCATTCATGGTTTTTCTCTGCATGTGCCTTATGTTTGTTTGTTTGTTTGTTTGTTTGTTTTCTCCTTTTTGTCCAAAAGCTTTTAAGATACTTCCTTTGTTGGGGCGCCTGGGTGGCTCAGTGGGTTAAAGCCTCTGTCTTCGGCTCAGGTCATGATCCCAGGGTCCTGGGATTGAGCCCCGCATCTCATGGGGCTCTCTGCTCAGCAGGGAGCCTGCTTCCTCCTCTCTCTCCGCCTGCCTCTCTGCCTACTTGTGATCTCTGTCTGTCAAATAAATAATTTTTTTAAAAAAAATCTTAAAAAAAAAAAGATATTTTCTTTGTTACTGGTGACCTAAGATTTTTTTATGAGGCACCTTGACATGGATCTATTTTTTTTTTTAATCAGACTACTGAACATGAGGTGATGTCCTTCAATCTAGAAGCACATGTTCTTAAAATTCTGCGTAAAGCTCTTGTAGGCACTGTTGATGACTTTTCTGTCTTAATCCCCTCTTCCTTAACTTTTCTTCAATGCTGGGTCTCCCTGGTCATCTTTCTTTTTCCCGCTCACTTCCTTTTTTTTGTCTTTTTATCTTCTTCTTTTTTTCTTTCTTTTTTTTTTTTTTAAGGATTTGATTTATTTACTTGACAGAGAGATCACAAGTAGGCGGAGAGGCAGGCAGAAAGAGGAGGAAGCAGACCCCTCACCAAGCAGAGAGCCCAATGTAGGGCTCGATCCCAGGACCCTGAGATCATGACCTGAGCAGAAGGCAGAGGCTTTAACCCACTGAGCCACCCAGGCGCCCCTTATCTTCTTATCTTCTAATTATTTAGTGGATATTCTGTCGTTCTGTCAAATTTTTCATTTCTCCTTTGCCGTTCTTCCCTCTTCCCCACATGGAGGTGTAACAGGCTTTTACCAAAGCTTGATTCAGGGACCCAACCTTGGCTTCAGATACATCTGCAGATTTTCTGTAGGATAAAAACAAAACCCCTTAGCATGCTTGTATGATTTGGCTCCTGCTTCCCTCTGTAGTTCACCGTGTTACCCACAATTATCAACATCCTACTGAGCAACTCCCAGTTCTTTGGGAGTGCTCTGTTCTCTTTTGTCTCACTTGTGACTCTTCTTTGCCTTGGGATTTTTATCTCTGCCCTTTCTCTGGCCAACTCCTACTTATTCATTCTCATTTAGAAGCATATGCTTCTTGAATCTGTGTTCTGATCCACTTCTTTTAGGCAATACACACTTCCCACCTCGTTCTGGTGTCCATGGTGCGTTGTACTCCTCACTTCAAATCATTGATCACACAGGATCACAGTTGTGCGCTGTACTTGTACTTGGGTAGGACGTGTGAGCCCATCACTTACCAAGTTTGTGGGTTGTCGTCTAGACCCAATATTTGCTGAGCGGATAAAAGGATAGTACTTGTCGCACGTGTTAAGTGTTTACAAGGTTCCATGAACTACTTTAACTGTCCTACGTGTATTCATTCATATAACCATCACAAAGCCCTAATAAGGTGGCTCTTATTATTATTCCCTTTTCAAAGACAGGATTATTGAGCTTAAGTGGAAAACCCAATTCACTTATAAGTGACAGTTACTCGATCTAAACCTAGACCTTCTGGTTCCAGACCTTCCATTTGTAACCCCTCACAATGAATAGTTGAAAGGGCACAAAGGCAACAAAACACAAATTGGACCTTTCACAAAGGGTGAATAATTCTCAAATTATCTCTACAGACGCAGAATTGCATAGAAAAGAGAGTTGACTTCGGCCTATCTTCATAAAATGTGTCTGAGATCTTTTTTTTAATTCCAGATATAAAAGCCTTATGCACATCTCAATATTTTTTTTAAGATTTTATTCATTTATTTGAGAAGCAGAGATCACAAGTAGGCAGAGAGGCAGGCAGAGAGAGAGGAGGAAGCAGGCTCCCTGCTGAGCAGAGAGCCCGATGCGGGGCTCGATCCCAGGACCCTGAGATCATGACCTGAGCTGAAGGCTGAGGCTTAACCCACGGAGCCACCCAGGCGCCCCTCAATATTTTCAGTCTCTAGAAAAGAACTTCCCAAAATGCTCCAAAAGTTTAGCTAAGTAAAAGCCTTATGTTAAAAAAATGAAAATGTCAAACTAGTATTGTCTTTCTCAAAAAGGTAATGAGGATATTTATTTCAAATCTATTTAAAAATTACCTTTATAACAAATAACTGCGTTCCAAATGTTGAACAGGCTAGTGCAATGGAAAGAGAAGATCTGGGCCATTCGGGGAGATGCACATAAAGGGTTTTAACAGTGACCAGAGGATGGTCAGATCCAATGTGGAGGTAGGATAAGATGAGGAATCGCTGTGCCATACCTCATGACCAAGTTTGTTTTGTTTTGTTTTGTTTTTGAATAATCCCTCTCTCTCCCATAACTGAATTAGCAAAAAGGACACACAGGCATACCAGCGAAATAGCCTTTGGATTTTTTTTCCAAATCACAGCCCTATCCATGGGTGGAAAGATTTATTGAGGAAAGCTACAAATTCCATTTTTTAAAAGATGTTATTTATTTATTTTGAGAGAAATAGAGAGCATGAATGAGGGGCAGGGGCAGAGGGAGAGGGAGAAGCAGACTCCCCGCTGAGCAGGGAGCCTGATGCGGGACTCGATCTCAAGACCCTATGATGAAAACCTAAGCCAAAGGCAGACACTTAACCAGCTGAGCCACCCAGGCGCCCCTACAGATTTCATTTTTGACAAGGCAAGTTTCATGGCTGGGCAGCTTGTGTTGTCCATGGGACCCTGCGCTTGGAAGGGTTCCATGCTTGGCTTAATGTCTTGCTGTGGCTGTCTTGGAATTCATAAGAACTGTTAAACTAGAGGCTCACATTTTCCTTTTGCACTGGGTCCTGAAAGTTAGGTAGCTCCGGCAAGGGGTCCCTTCGCATCCGAGAAAATTGTGGTTGAATGTTCAAAGCAGAGACCTGGGGGGTTGGAATCAGCAGCTCCGGTAAAGGAATCCGTGACCTTGGATGAATTATTCAGGCTGTTCGCCTGTTACCATTTTGACTTCATGGTGGCTCTATTATCTGCTTCTTCCCGTTTATTTAATTCATAGCCTCATCATCCGTTCTTGGCTGAAATACTCCAGTGGTCCTTGAGTGTATCCTGCAGTCTTTAATTTTCCCCGATTCAGCTCACTCTTCAAACTGTTAGCCATTTATATGCAAAATCAGTTCCCTTTTCCAAAATAAATGCCCATGTTTCTGTGCCTGTGCTCATTCCATTCTTTATTGAAAATGCTCTTTTCTGATGCAAATGCAGATTGCAGTCCTTGCTCATTAGATCGGATAGGAGTCTTGGTTACAAGGGAGCGGAACGTTCACCCAGACTAGTTCAAGAGGAAAGAAGGAAATTACTATTTTGTAAGAACAGCAAGTTTATAGATAGCTCTTGATTTCAGGTATGGCTGAATTCAGGACACAGAAGGTTACTGGCACCCAGAATCTCAGCACTGATGGCATCCTTTCTACTGTGTTAGCTTCATTCTCAAGCTATACTTGTGACCACATGCACCCTAAACTCACACCATGACAAAACCAGATTGAAAGGCCATAGATCCTGCTTCTTTAATAGTGATAACAGGGGCGCGTGGGAGGAACCATCAGTTACCCATATGACTCTTGGTTTAGGCTCAGGTCGTGATCTTGGGGTCATAAGATTAAGCTCTAAGCTCAGCGTGGAGTCTGCTACAGACTCTCTCCCCCACCCCTCCCGCTTGTTCTCTCTTTCTCTCTCTAAAGTAAGTAAATCTTCTTAAAAATGGTGATAATAAATATTTTTGGTGTTATAATATTTACCAGCCTAAGACTAATAAAGCAACGGGGTTTTCTGATTAATTTTGCCTATAATCATGAATAGTGAGTGGAATTACTTCCAGTGGAACCATATAGATAAAAAACAAGGGGGGGTAGGCTGGGTGGCTCAGTGGGTTAAAGCCTCTGCCTTCAGGTCAGGTCATGATCCCAGAGTCCTGGGATCGAGTCCCACATCGGTCTCTCTGCTCAGTGGGGAGCCTGTTTCCCCCCTCTCTCTGCCTGCCTCTCTGCCTACTTGTGCTCTCTCTCTCTCTCTCTCTCTCGCTGTCAAATAAATAAATAAATAAATAAAATCTTAAAAAAAAAAAAAAAAGAACAAAGGGGAAACATCCCCACTTAACTCTTGCATTCGCAGAAGGGGGAGCTGATATTGAGATGATCCTCACATTCATAACCATTCTTGCTGCTACAGTATTGAAACACTTACATATACTCATTGATAAAGAGCCCTTCTCCAAGTACCCTGAATCTTCATGTCTCTTCTAGACAGACTGGCCACACTCATAGTTTCACTCTGACCTCTCCAAGATCTACGAATTAAAGGGTTAAGGACAGGCACAGCAGAGGGTTTCTAGGACTCTTCTCTAACTCCAAGGTCAGCGTTCATGGGGCTTGCTTGATAACTCTGCCTTGATAAACTTGGCTGTTTTATATATATATATATATATATAAATAAATATATATATATATATTTATTTAAAGATCTTATTTATTTATTTGACAGACAGAGATCACAAGTAGGCAGAGAGGCTGGTAGAGAGAGAGGAGGAAGCAGGCTCCCCACTGAGCAGAGAGCCCGATGCGGGGCTCGATCCCAGGACCCTGAGATCATGACCTGAGCCAAAAGCAGAGGCTTAACCCACTGAGCCACCCAGGCACCCCTGTTTTATATTTTCATATCATGTCTGAGAAAAGAAATTTCATCTTTAGGATAATGAGACCTTTTTAATGATAGTGTTTAGAATTAAATTTGATAGGAAATGTCAGACAACAAAATATTAGTGGCTTAAACAATACAGAGGCTTCATTTTGATCCCATGAAACTACAGGTGGATAGCCCAGGGCTGCATTGGCAGCTTCTTAGTTATTGGGAACCTTAGGTTCTTGTCTTGTGGTGGTCTGCCATTTTTCAAAACTGACTATCAGCTTGTGATACAAGATGCTTCTCTCACCCAGCCACTATTTTGCATTTCATATGGAATGAGGATGAAAAAGGAGGCCGAAGGGCACATTCCCATTCTTTATTGATATTTTCTAGACCTCACTATGTCTCCTGGAAGTTACACACACAATTTCTCTTCTATCCCATTCGTTGGAACTTAATCAATGCATGCAGTTCTAAGAAAGAAAATACATGTTCCTCTTCTGGAACCACATGTCTAACGAAGCAGTAAGATTTTTATTATTATAGAAAAAATCCAGGCATAAGTAGACAACTATTTCAAAGTGTTCAACTGATCATGGGAAAAGACCTTAGGGAGGAAAGTAATTCTTCAAGAAAGGTTTGATGGGATATTGGAACCTTAGCAGGAAGAAAGAAAGAAAGGAAGGAAGGAAAGAAGGAAAGGAGGGAGGGAAGAGAGAGAGAGTGAGAGCAAGTGGGAGAGAGAAAGAAAGTGGGGGAGAAAAGAAAAAAAAAAAAAAGACCCTGATTTTATATCTCAAACTGGTGATGAGAGACCATGCAGAAACCATGACTTTTATTCTGAAGGGAAAAGGTCTCTCTTCACAACTCTATTTTCCATACCTCCATCCAATATAGGTGTTTTTCTTTCTGCTTGATCTCAACCACATATGGCACATGAAATACAAGCAGGAATTGTGTATGTTCAAAACTCTGACTCCTCTGGCTAATACTTGTCTCCCTCTTCTCCAAACTCTTAAAACACTTACAGCTTATATGAAGCAATACAATTAATTTATTGAACAAATATATATTGAGCCTATGCTATATGTAGAATGTTCTAGGAGCTATGGAAACATCAGTGACCAAAAAAAAAAAAGAGATACTTTTCCACATGTAGAAAAACCAAAAATGAATAAGTGAAGGATGGTTTGTGTTATGCACTGACAAATTAGAGGGAGGTGTGGGAGACTGGGAGTGCTGGGGATGGGACTTGCAATTTTTAAATAAGGGGCCTCACTGAGAAGGTGGTATTTTAAACAAAGGAGGCAAGAGAATGAACCACCCAGAAATCTGGGGGGAAGAATGTTTCAGGCCCGGGGAGGGAGAAGCTCAAATGTCCTGATGTGGAAACGTGCCCATTCCATGAATAGCAGTGGGGTGTCTGATCTGTCTGGCTCTGCCGGCGTGCCCACGTGGGAGACAAGGTCAGAGACTAACTGCATCACTGAGCGCTTAGTAGGCCATTTAAGACTTTGTCTTTTACTCTCAATAGAAGGGGAAGCCACTGAAAGGTTTTGAGCGGAGGAGGGGCACGAGCTGTGTTGAGTTTTAGAAACACCGTATCGCTTGCGGGATTAAGATCAGACTTTGGAGAAATACAAGTAGAAGTGACAGGAGCAATTTGGAATCTACTGCAACCATTTAAGACAATACTATAGACATTACATAGAGAGTGTAGATACGGCCAACGGTGTGAGCTGACAGACGGGACACGGGGCGTGAAAGGAAAAGGAGGAATCTAGAATGACATAAAGACATCTGAAGGATGGAGTTGTGATTTGGCTGAGATGGTAGGTGCTAAGAAGCTTTTGGGGAAATTCCAGTAGTTCCGTCTGTTAGACTTCCGAATGGAGGTGTTGAGTAGTTGTCTGGGGTTAAGTGGAACGGCCTGGGCTAGAAATGTAAATGTGGGGGTCCTCGGCATACAGGTGGTATTTACACCATGCTGCTGGCTGAAATCACTAAGAGATTGAGTGGGGATAGGAAGAAAGAAGGAAGAAGGAAAGAAGGAAAGGAGGGAAGGAAGGAAAGAAAAGAAAAGAAAAGAAAAGAAAAGAAAAGAAAAGAAAAGAAAAGAAAAGAAAAGAGAAAAGAAAACCCATGGTTCGGGTGGGGGGGGTAGGGGACATAGTCAGTGTTTTCAGGTTGAGGGGAATAAAAAGAAATTCCAAAGGAGACTGATAATGAGCAACTAATGAAGAAAGTTTAAAAAAAATTTGACTGATATTATGGAAACCAAGCAATGAAAGGGTTTCCAGGATGAGGGGCCAACTGTGCCAAAGGCATGGTGACAGATCCCGGGAGATGAGGACTAATCATTGATCATGGAGGTTAGCAACAACGAGTCTCTGGAGATCTTAACAAGAGAAGTTTCAGTGGAGGAGTGGGAGCAAAAACCTGGTCTGAGTGAGTTTAGAATAATATGGAAGGATACAAATTGCATACAAGGAAGAGTTTCCTGAAATTCTGTATAGGAGAACAGTTAGCTTTCCTGAGATGCAAGAAACAACAGCGTGTTTAAATTATGATGAAAAATGCTATTGAAAGTGAAAATTGATCAGGTAAGAGTAAGGGTTGGATTGGAGCACGGATAGTTCACTTGTAGAGTCACAAGAGGGCAGAGGATTTGGGTACAGAACTGGGAGGTCGGTGCGTGGCGCGGTGCTCCGTCCGTCTTTAAGTAGTTTCTCATTAAGTCACTGATACTATGTTTATCTGTGCAGATAATGTCTCCAGGCTAAAACCTGTCTTGTGTATTTTTTCAACACCTGTCTAGTCAAGAGATGAGTAATTATTTATTTAATTTTGATAAATAACGTGGCACATAGGCACTCCACTACTATCAGTGAATAAGTATCTCTAAAAAAAACTTGAGACCAGAAGGGTTCCTGTGATAAAATCTTAAGTGTGATATTTACTGACAAAACATATCATTGATAAAGTAGGTTATTAAAGGATAGATAAATTTGGCTGCACTTTTTAAAGTTCTATTTTTCTTGGTTTAAATTTTTTTTTCACTTTATTGTTAAATGCACTATACATGCACTATACATGAATAAAAATATATATCATAACGTGAACCACATCTCATTAAATATGTATAACATTGCCTTGCCTCAAAGTAAAAAAGGACGTCATCATTCCCTCAGGAGACTCGGGTTCCCTCCTCTGACCGTCTCGCTCTTCGAGGTAACTGCCAGCCAGACTTGTATTAACACCATTTCCATTTTCTTCAGGGTTTATCACCTATGTGTGTGCCTTTGAGTGATAGAGTTTACTTGTATCTGTCTTTGAATGTATATGACTGGAATCATATCCCTTTGTGCGTGATTTATTCGGGGACTGAGTGAGTGTGTGAGTGTGCACGTGTGTTATCAAATGTTAGCATTTGGGCCATCTGCCTGAAGGCTATTTTGGAAAATATTGATATTTCAATATTCCTGAAAGTCCGGAATTTAAAAATTAAAAAATACGTAAGAATGATATAATTAATAAATTAAAATACAAAGCATCTTTAACTGTGTATTTTCTATCCTTGTACAATATGACTTCTGCCACACATGAGGTGTGTATATAGACAGATGGTCTACTGCTGAGCTGTCAAATACTTTTGCATTGATCTATATGTTTATCTCTGTGTAAATTCCACATGGCTTTAATTACTATAGCTTTAAAATGAGCTTTGATATTAGGAAGAGAAAGTTCTCCCACCAGTCCTTCATGAAGAGTTCTTAACTACTTATGATCTGTTGCAATTTCATGTAAATTCCAAAAAGTGCTCGTCAAGGTCTACGAAAGGGAAAAAAATGGCATTTTAACTGGGATTGTATATATCTAAAGATCAATTTTGAATATTTGAAATATTCCCAATATTAAGGCAATCATCAGAGAGATAAGCAATAATCCCTCAGTTTAATTATGAATTTGCTCATTTTCCTTTTAGCTATGTTTATGTCGTACGTGTACATGTTTGTATCTTAAAACCATGTCATTTAGTGCACATGCATTTGGAATTGTTATATTTTTCTAATGAATTAAATCTTTAGTCACTACACAGTGACTCTCTTTAACTCAAAAAGTATTATAGTATAAAATGTATTTAGTTAATATCTGCTTTCAGCAAGAGATTTGGTTTCAACAACTCAGCCTATACTAGGAACAAAAATCTGCATTTAAACTTAAACCTTCTGCCATTACTTGTTATAAATGGCGTAAAACAGAGAGATAGTTCATTATTCTCTAAACCACAACAGTTGCTCAGTGCTTTTCAGGGCTAATTTCTCTTTTCTAAGTAACTGGTCAGGTCATCTTGTCATATATCAATGATTCCATATACGAGTGGGTTTATTTCTGTACCCTACTTGCTCTGCTGCTGAAACGTATGTCAGCACATAGGAACACTGACAAGACATTAAGGAGTGACTGTTCCCAAAGTTATGAGAAAGCTAGAACCAAGATAGCTACAAAGAAAAGTACCATACGATAAAGTGTTGATGGTATTTACCTTCACTGGCAAACCTGGTCTGTAACTTTGGCAACCACAAGGGGGCAGAGGAGGGTATTAACTGGGTCAGAAGTCACTTCGCTAAGTCTTTCTAAGGTAGAAAGTCAGATGGAACCTCTCACATCAACACAGGACTACAAAGATTCTAACATGGTAATATCGGTGAGAAGTAAGAAGAAGAGGGGCGCCTGGGTGGCTCAGTGGGTTAAGCTTCTGCCTTCGGCTCAGGTCATGATCTCAGGGTCCTGGGATCGAGCCCCGCATCGGGCTCTCTGCTCAGCGGGGAGCCTGCTTCCCCTTCTCTCCCTGCCTGCCTCTCTGCCTGCTTGTGATCTCTCTCTAAAAAAAAAAAAAAAGTAGGAAGAAGATGTTGAAACAGATACATAATTACAGGCTCATTTGCATTTTGCTAAACATCCTCAGGTAAAGTTACAATATACTTTTTCTATTTTATTAAGACTTCGATAACTCTCTTTGGCCCCAAGCAACTGTCCACATGCATAATCTCACGTCTTCTTTTTTTCTTTCCAGCATGATTTCTCTCCATCCTGCAGTTATTAGGGATTAACTTGACGGTAAGGAGTAAGCTTTTAATATGTCTGGTTTTAAGTATTTTAAAACATTTTAGAGTTTTTCATCCTGGTTCTTAGATATGAACGTTTATTAACTCTTTCATCCTTTTGTTACCACAACTCCTAAGGAATCTCCAGTTGAGTAAGTTTTGTGTTTTCGTCAAATCAAATTAATATTATGAGCTCTAAAAAAGCTACAACTGGATGCCAATTATAACAATATATTATTTTTACTTCTTAGCTAAGAGGAAAGAGTTAGTGACAGAACCTTGGAAATAAAATTATTTCTGTACATTGAAAGCAAATAAGTGAAACTGAATATGCTTATTTCACCCATAAAATTAGCCGTGCAGCTTCTGAATGCCTGAGCCATGGAATGAAACACCCAATTCCTTGAAAAGAGGCTAAAATATTATACCAACTGGATCAATCTCAAATCAAAATTCTGATAAATCATTGTCATCTTCATGCTATGGATTCCCAAAGCTGTTCTCTCCCCTGGGATTCTATAGAAAACACCTACACATGGATACTTTAGCTTCCATCTGAAACTCAACATATTATTATTTTTTCCACCCACATATTCATTGAAAACTGCTCAAGGGCTAACTTTTTAAGAGGAGGATATTGAACTTGATCAAATCAGTTCCTCGATCAAGTTGCCATCCCAATGAAATGGGATTTTCTTTCCCCACATGTGTATAAGAGTTGTTTGCCTAATCAGATTTATTTTCTTGGTCTTTTCCCCCTTGTTTCTTTTTAAGCAGAACATTAACATTGTTTTAAGATTTTTTTTTTTTTTTAGGTCTTACCTTATTTTCTTAGGATATTCAACTAGTGGTGGAGAGAGAAAATAATGCATGAAAGAAGTAATTGCTAGGCTACCTTTCGAATCATACATTCACACATCCTGAAAATCCACATGTCCCAGCTCATCCTTTTTTTTCCTTGATCAATATTTCCTTCTTTTTTTATGATTCTCAATATGAACATCACCTGCATGAATGTTTCTGTTTGCAGAATGTCACACAGATATCCTTATATAAATTATACGTTGTGCACACGAGTGGATATCGTGTTTTTGTTTAACTATGTTTATAGAGAGGTTTTCATGTAACAAAACAAAAAAGGAAATCGATACAAAATTTGGCTCATTGCCTAATTTATTTCATTGCTACCTTATTTTATTTTACATCCAGACACAAGTTTGTTTTCATGGCTCAGATAAAGAAACTGGACACTCAGTTCCCTTCTGTGGGAATTTGGTCTCATTTATGTGACACCACCCAGATTACCTCCACCCCCTTCCTTACCACCACCCCATACTCATCTAAAGTGAGTTAAAATATTTATTGGGTTATGAGAGTAAAGATTCTTTTTTCTAAAATTTCATATAAAATAATGGTGCAGTATTGGTCGTGACCAACAGAGTCTAAGGCTCCTTTGTAACCACTAAATGTAGGAAAACCCACAAATTACTGTTGGAGAGGGGTTGGCCTTGAGTTCTGGCTTCAATGACCCTCTCCCCGTAGATTCAAATACCCTGCATCTGTGTAAATAAACATCTCTAGGTGTACGGTAAGGGAATATTTAGCACGAATATGTTTCATACAAAATTAGCAGCAAAGAAAAACTTTAGACTAGTAATTACATGAAAAAAATGTAAGCCATTAGTGTAATTAAGATGTTTCTTCCTTTTCACTTAAACAGGTAGAATATGATCTATCATTCTTTTGCATGCATACTTTCATTGATTGAATTTCCAAAGTACTAATTTTTTTTCTTCCTTCCATGAAGATTTATAACGATACTTATATTCTGGCAAGAAGCTAAAGTCTAGCATTAAATGTTTATTGGTTATAAACACTAAGTTTAGAGTTGAGTTTCTGCCAACAGGATCTAGGAAGCCAATAGATAAGCTTCTTACTTAGGAGGTAGTAGCTAAAAGTTTCATGGTTAAGCCATAAACAGAAAGGAAGTAAATTCAGACAAGATAAAACTTGAGTCATTTGGCTCTAGGGAGAGTGTCTTATAGCTTTCACACTCATTTTCCCTTTCTTGGTTGTTCCTTTTCTCTTCCTAGTTTCTGATGTCGAAGCTACCTTTTGAAAGCAACACTGAAAATTCTAGCCTGGGGCTCTGTTAGTGAGGCAGTAACTCCTGAAAGGATGTGTTCAGGAAGGTGCTCATGGGTGTAGTCTAGTCTGTTATCTTCCTTTTGGATTCTTTGAAATAATTATATTTTAACACCTTTAACGTTTGGAAGTGATAAAAAAAAAAAAAAAACCTCAACTCAACTGGATTTTGGACATTATCCCCAGATAATTCAGAAACCCACTACCTACAGATTTACTCCACTCTTAATAGAAGAAATGGAAGTATACATGATCAATTTGTGTCCCTAGAAGACTTTCAAGTAATGGTACTGGAGAGAGTAAGAAAACGTTTCCAAGATGATAGAGAAATCTTCTAAATGGCGTATACACCGTTCAGACTCATCTTGGACCACCAGTATGGTCAAAAGCCTTCTGTGATTTCTTATCTCCAACAGAATCACAACAGAGGCCAGGCATACAAGGTTAGAGAGGTCATATTCTATAGCCTTCTCATTCACAAGTGAGACATCTGAGCCCCTTAGAGGTAAAGATGGTGGGAGGATCAGAGTTGGTGGTAGACCAGAACTAAAATTCAATTCTTTTGACTCATCGGCCAGCATTCTGTTCACAATTAGTCCCTCATGTTGTTTTTCACATCCCCCTCCTTGTGTTTCAAGACCTGTCAAAACCTTGCCCCACCTAAGCATTTAATTCCATTTTCTATTAGTCTCGCAACATGATCATTTTATCACCATCAAGCTGAACTTCCTGCTTCTCTTTATCCTGTGCTAGAGTGACAAACCATCCCAGTTTGGTCAGGACTGCCCTGGTTTTAGCACTGAAAATCCTGCATCCTGCAGATCTTTTCAGTTCCACACAAATTGGCTCAGTCGGTGACTCCACCATATACACTACACGCATACCACTGTCTTACTCTTCTTGTCTGCAATTTCCTTCCCCCATCGCCAAATTTTCCTGACGACTGAAGAAAGCTCAAACCCCATTTCCTTCAGAGAGCCTTCAATTCTCGTCCTCTATCTCCCTATGGTTCTTAAATCTTGCTCCGCACAAGTAAACTTTTAATTAAAGGCTAATCTGCCTTGCTTGAGGATTGTTTGGGACACATCATCTTTCCTTCACAAAGTAAACTATAACTTATTATCGAATGGAGTTTGCCTCAGGGAAGTGCTGCTGTGAGCACAGACACTTGGTCTCATTTATAGCATCAGACTCTGGGAGACTGGTATTATTACATTTATTTTACATAAATCAATTAAGTTCAGACAGCCTAGTTTTTGGCCAAAATTCAAACCCAGGTCTATCTGTCTCCTTCCACTACACCATACTTCCTGGATAGAAAACCTGTTTAATGTTTTTGACTGTCTCACAGTTATGAACAAATTTTGGAGCTTAAAGTACATTCTCAAGAAATACTTGCTGTTTTGTCCCAATTGCTTTTCCATTTAGAACTACAAAGTCATGCTAATAACAGCAAGGGAGGTAGTTTTGTTTATTTATTTTTTTAAATAGTAAATCATAGAAAATGTGCTTTTTATGTAATTGAAGCAGAGTCTATGATTTTTTTTTTCCTGATAAGTAACTAATAGTAAAAGGGAAGTTATGTAAGTCACAAGGACATAAGTGTGAAAGTGAAATTTTAATATTATTTGGGGGCGCGCATCATGATATTCAAAGATACCCGTTTAATAAGCCTCTTCTTACTTTAGATTCCTGTACATTTGCCATGGAACTTAATTTTAAGCAAACTGACAGCAGAGAAAAATACAACAGAAAAAAAAAAATAAAACATTTAGAGTCACTGGGAAAACACAAGACACTCTTCTGGGGGAGGAATAGTGCAGAGTTCAATGATTTTTTTCAAATCTTTTCAGAGCTGGAATCTGTGATATTCAGGTCTGACACAGTTCTAAGTCCTGTACAGCATTCTCTTATCAAAGGACGGCAGCAAGCCGCTCCATTAAAGTTCTTCCAGGAAGCAAAAAGCTCCCCCCACCTGCAGCCGGTGTGATTTAGAAATTACGAGTAAACATACTAATTATTTCTAAATGATGGAGCTTCCCACCGTTCCATTTCCATATCCTAGCCAACAGACTGGAGAAGACCACCGGAGAGAAAGGGGTCGCTGGGTACAGGCTCACGGCATGTGCGCAGGCGCACAAAGGTTCAGGCTCCCCATCCGTCACTGAGTAAGTCCCTACGGTCGGCTGGGATTTCCGGTTCCGGGC